>NC_080090.1:89401762-89721121 GCF_950005125.1 Chionomys nivalis
CCTTCTATTTACGAGCATGTTGTGTAGACTTCACACTTGATCACATTTCCAATTTTCACAAATTTCTTATTAGAGTTTCAAAATGTCATCATTGTCTACCAATAGCTTGGGTGTCCTCTGCCTGGGAAAACTCCAAAGTTCCTTTTCTGCGTCATCTCAGTGACACCAAGGGACTAAATCATCATCTCAATGATACCAAAAGCTGATATTGTTTGTGTTGTAACTTACATATGTGTGTTCTACCCATAACACAGGATTCATACCCCTAGCTCTGATTGTCTTGATGACAGAATTCTGTCTTATATATTTAAAATGCTAGGTCCTAGCTCAATATAAATAGTAAGTGTTGGTGAGTCATTTACTGTTTTATCTAGCCATTTCCAAGTTGAAAGCACAGCCTCAAAAACCAGGAAGACATGAACTCACTGCTCACTTAACAAAAAAAGCATGACTCCTTGCCGTTGGGGATGACTTACACTTCCTACCTGTGTGTACAAAAGGTGCTCTGAATGGCAGTGCTCTTGATATTAGGCACATGAATTTCATTTTATATATCTATTCCCTTAGACTTATTCTGGGGGGTTCTGCTCACATTGTCTTTTCCTGTGAGCCTGTAGGTTGTAGCTCTATACTGACATGAAGAACATCAGTTGGAGCTACGAAGCCGTGCCAGTTTTCACAGTGTCTCTCTCCTCATGGTGCACGCTCTGTGCCCACCCCCCTAATCACTCACCCGACTCAGCAGCGGCTGCATTCATCTTCCTCAGCTGGATGGGGCCTATCTGCTACCGTTTTATACACTAGATGTTTAAGCACAGCTATGCTTTTTACTATATCTCGCACAAATGCCAGATATTTTCACAGCAAAGGCAGGAAATGCTTATCAGGAACGTTGGAAGGCTTGAACTGTGTGTTTATCTTTGTTGTTATTTTTTTCAGACTTTACAACTGGAAAGCATTGAATAATGAAACAAAACCCCAGAAATACCCATGTGAGCTATGACTTCTGCTTCCAGCTGGTTCTCATTTTCTGATATGATCAGTTTTATTACTCATACAATGGTAACATTCTCACCTATATAATCACATGCAAGCCAAACTCAGACTCAGCAATGTGAGGAGAGAAACTTTTTGTCTGTTGGTGGAGGGAGTTAGGAACAAAACACATACATCACTTTAGTGCGTTCATTCTCTATCCCACAATTTTTCTTCAGGGAAGATCATTTATTCTTCCTTTTTGTCTCTAACTCCCATTCCACGCCAAGGAGTTTGCAAGGGAACAGAGGATCCATCTGTGCTGACGTGGGCTACTGCATTAAAAAGAACAAGTGTGTGTGTGTGTGTGTGTGTGTGTGTGTCTGTGTGTGTATGTTTGGAAAGGGCAGAGCAAAGCACACTTTCTACTGCTGGCCATCTCACAGGGCATTCCACTGGGGCATCATCTTCTTATTTCACTTAATGTGATTGACCTTACGAATTTTAATGAAGTAAACTTACTAAAGTCAGCCTTGTTCTCTCCCGCTGCTTTCCCCACTACCTGAAACACCTAAGTCCATGCTCTTCGAGAATTGAGAAAGGAGGTTCCTCTTGCTAGACTGAAAATTCCTATTTCCCAGGGGAACACCAAATTGCCAAGCTGATCTCAATATACCAAAGCTTCTGCCAGCACACTTTGGTGACTCAATGCTCCTATGGTCAGAGTAGGGTCTTTGAACACAGTTACAAGGGAATTTCTGAGGATACGTCACCCACCACATCTCTGAGCATAGCAAAGGACCTTAAGTTCTCTCTATCATCAGAGCGAGAGCTAGAGACAGAGATGATACTGTCCCACTGGAGTTCTCTAGCCAATTTCTATTTTTCTTAGCATCCCTGGAAATATTTCTTCACATGGTTTTAAAAATCTGTGTCCCAGTTCCTATGTCAATATAGCCCTGTTACCTTTAGAAAATGTATACCTTCCTTGCAGAGGATGCAGAAAGCTCAAAACTATATTCTACTTAGAAGCAATGATTAAGCAGACCAAAATTTCTGTGGTAGGAGAAACCTGGGAGTCTGAATAATGATAAACATTACCTTTCAGAGTACAGATCAGGTTCTAGGCTGACCTAATCTCTGTAAGATTTGAGAAGAGCCAATGACACAGAGGTCAGCCCCAGAAAATGTGTTTAATTGCTCAAATTTATTTCAAGCTTGTGGAGATGACTTAGCTTTTTGCCAACTAACACATGCATTGTAAGTGCACTTCTGGTA
The DNA here is from genome assembly GCF_950005125.1 of Chionomys nivalis. Classification (NCBI taxonomy): domain Eukaryota; kingdom Metazoa; phylum Chordata; class Mammalia; order Rodentia; family Cricetidae; genus Chionomys; species Chionomys nivalis. The sequence goes on from NC_080090.1 coordinate 89,404,016, forward strand.
TATATTATTGAATATGCTCAACTTTGAAGTTAATCTTGGATGGTCAAGTAACGAGAAGAATGGGATCTGGATTGATGGCTCGATGGATAAGAGAATATGCTGCTCTTCCAGAGAACCAGGGTTTGCTTCCCAGAACTCAAGTAGGCTGCCCCACAACCACCATAACCCCTGCTCCAGGAGATCTGATGCCTTCTTCGGGCCCTTGTAGACACCTCCTGTACATGTGTGTGTGTGCACATGAACACGTGAATAAAATAACATAAACAACAAAGATTTTTCAAAGAGCAACAAAAGTTCTTGTTACTCTAGAAGAAACCTAGGCCTATCATTTGTTTGATAATCCATTTCTACTAAAAATCTCCAATTATAAAATGATCATATGCACTTTCCGCAGAAGCCTGGAGATACCTTTTGGTCATGACTTGGCCCACATGACTCTTGATACAGAAGACTCTCCGTGTCTGAATGCCCACCCCACATGTTGCTTCTCCATTCCAGCCAATGGTCACATTGAAAGCTGTCACAAGAGTGTTTTCGGAGCAGGGAGCCCAGGCAGATGTCTCCCAGTAGAGCTGGGTACAGGAGTGGTCATTGCATAGACGGTGCTCTTGGAGTTCCTGACTACTTGGACAGGGCTTTCCACCTGGGAAAATTGGAAACGATAAAGAAAACATTAATTATGATGAAGTCATTTATGCTTTTTTTGTTTTGTTTTGTTTTGTTTTTTCTGTGACCTAAAAACCTAACCTACTGGATCATTTTAACTCTATGCTCAGGAATCTATGTCCTGAACCATAATCGAAGGATAGTGGTACATTCTTGTCCCCCAATTTACAGGCAGCAGGCCCATGTTCAGCAGAACATAAAATTAATTTGGTCTGCTATCTACCTATGGCACCCACATCTGTGAAATGAACTAGAAAGAAATGAGCTTTTCCATGATATTATTTTGTTTGCCCAAGTTAACCAATGAGATAGACTAGCCAACAACCTTGAAGTGACACTATGTCAAATGTATGCTGTCTGCATGTGAATCAGTGACACCGACAAGGCTATGACCTTGAAGTGACATTATGTCAGACACACACTATACGTAATTCCATTTCTTAGGAATGATGCTATGTTTCTCATTGTGCCCCTTGGGAAGTGCCCATCCTCCATGAAGCATTTTACTGTGAGTGGAGAAATCCATAGGCATGTATTAAAATCTGGCAAGAGAAAGTTCATCTAAAACCCTGAAATCGTTCTGACAACCCACTATGCCCTGACAGGGAGACCAGGCAGATGTTCACCTTTAAACCCTTGGCTGGATCAGATAACCAAACTTCATTACTATCTATTTTTTTACATTTTAATTCCGGTGTAAAGAGCAGTGTGTCTCTGAAGTATTGATCTCTCCCTGCTCGTCCACACCACAATGTTTTATTCAGTGGGACAAATGGCTCAGATGCACAGCCTCAATTTTGTTATTTTTATTCTAATACTAATCTTCCACCCTTCATTCTAGAAATATCAAAGCCAGGGTATATAAAAGCAGTTGCACTTGGAGATAACAGAATTCTCTTTACTATTACCCTTGCCCTATTTCTCGTGATCACAGTACTGAAATCTTGTCTAAGATGTTCCTCCCAGCTGGAGTTCCACTCTTCTGCTGCTCTAATGGCACCAAAGACTGAGGAGGCAGAGGTAGGACATGAAAGGAATGGCAAGTGTGTCTGGGGACAGAGTCCATTGCTGGGAATGATGGGAACGGCGGCTCCTTTAATTTGTTCTGCAGTTACTATTCATGTTTCCACATCATCTTTTACTTCCTTCAAAGCTATTTCCATTCTTTCATGTTCTCTCCTTGGCCCCACGCACGAGGTACTCTAGAAAAGGAAACCAGGGCACTGGTAAGTGCCTTACAGGTGTTATTGGCAATTCTTGATGGGAAAGCCAGGTCTCTATTTCCTCCTTTGGCACTCTTTATACCAGATAGATCCAATTGTGTTCCCAGTTGTATAAGATACCCAAGCCTGAATGTACGACTATATTTTGCTCTCTTCTCTAAACAGTGGAATAAAAAGAGCAACTAAATCATTAGACTGGGACATTTGAGAGTTTGGACTGAAGCAATTTCTGTGGAAAGGTGAGCCCAGCATAGATAAAATAGAGGGCTCACAGAAAAGAATGCAGGTCTGGAAATGAAATGGTTAATGCCCATTTGAAGAACAGAGATATCATCTAAGTTTATCTACATGCACGACAAGAATGTCGCAGATACTTATTCAATAACAAAACTTCCAGTCGAGGTACTGAATCTGTCACTCACCTTCTCCAGCCAAAGCCAGGAGAGACCGTGACCTGGTTTGCTTGCCGTCTGCGTTTTTATTGGAACACGATTGGGAGCAAGATGACCAAGCCGTCCACTCACTCACCACGCAGTCCATTCGGCAGGGGATATCACAAGCCATACGTTCAGGAGGAGGAGGCACTGGGCAGAGACTCCCTGATACTTCTTCTCCTGGAACCAAACAGTTAGAGACAATTGCTTAGTGATGAAAGCAAGGTCAATCTGGGGAATTCATTGGTCCATTGCTTTCTCTATTATCCTACTTTGTCTTGGAAACCTTCAGCAGGTGTCCAGTCCATGGAGTAGAAATATGGATGCACCTTCAGCTATTCATAATGTTTCTGTCAAGGAAAATCTGCCAAGAAGTAACATGATATTTAAAATGGTAGAGAGTATGGCCAAATTCTCATTTGTCATTCTTCACAGGGCCATGTTGGCTTCTTCTAAGAACAATTTAGCCACGGATGACTAGAGCTAAGTATGACTGACATGTTAATGGCAGCTCTATGGAACAAGCCTTCATTCATCTCCACAGTGGAGGCCAGGGTGCTCCAAACATCACAATTGATGCCAGTCATCATAAGCCACCCCATAAAGAACAATCTCATCATCCTATTCTCGTCCCAGTGCTTTTCCCTTAAATACCTAATATCTAGTAAGATTATCAAATGATTTTTCTTCTTTGTGCCAAGGAATAAATAATCTATTTATAGTGGAAAGGTCCGTGGATGAAATTACACACTATGTTGACAAAAGTTGAAATCCATTTCAACACATTTGATGATAATCCAATAGACTTCCAAATAAATAATAGTCACAGTATAAAACATGCCAAATATCAGAGATTACCAATTTTGCTATGGACACAAAGTCTTTAGTACCCATTTCTAAATAGTGTTTACAATCCTTTGCTATCATATCCTACTACAATTTTTGTAAGTTTTAAAATAAGGCAGGACAGTGTGTAACACCAAGCTGGTGGTCAGAATAATGGGATCATTCTAAGTTACTTTTCGTATCTCAAAAGATAACAATGGTTTCTTGAGGGAAAAAAAATACTTTCAGTTTCTTTATTTATCATTATGACAAATTCCTAAGATATAATAATTCTCTCCTTCCCTCCATCCATTAAGAGTCTCCTCATAATCAGAAGATACCAAGAGAAGAGGCGCCATTTATTATTTGAAATAATAACATAAAACATGGGACGAAAGCATAGGAGACAGTTTTGTCCAAATGACTTCACAGTTTGGAAGTGTCCTGTTGTGAGTCTGACAGACAAAAATAGCCACCAAGGACATGAGTATTTACTGAATACTGCCTTGGTGCAGGCTGCACATTTTACATATATCATGCATTTGTACAAGAACCCTTAGGAGGCGGTGTGTCAGAATGCTCTATCTCAGTTCACTAAGAAGGAGTCTGAGGGTCAGAGTCGAAACCTGGCTCATGGTTACCCCTGGGACAATGGGAATCAGAGCTAAACCCCTAATTCCCGAGCTTCCAGTATCACATTATATATGCTATGTCTAATCCCCTGGAGATGGATATTCTCTTCTGAGGAAGTAAATAAAACACGCTGACAGGAAGCCTGCCTCGAGGAGAAGACAGTGTGTGGTGAATATCTGCATTCATATTTGTAAATGAGGCCATGCTCATTGCCCTTGAGGTACAAATAAAATTTTTCAAGCATATTATGAGAAGTAATAGAGATTCCAGCAGATAATCAAGCCGAAAGCTCAGCTCCAATCATTCTCCTTTCAGACTCAATCTATTTTCAGGTTGAGTCCACAGAGTGAACCCACCCCCTCCACGCTCACATAGGAAGTCATCTAGTGGCACCTCATTCCCACATGCGGAAGCCAGCAGGCCGAGTAGGGGGGGACCCAAACTACAGCTAATCAAAATTTAATTCCCACTCTTGTGAATATGATTAGCATAATCTTAACACAAAGCATTCTAAAGTAAAGGTCTGCAAAGAGCATTTCCAGGAAGGAGAGATACAGAAATCTTATGAAAAGTGGATGGGGCGCACGGTGCATGGAGAGGTACTGGGTTGAACATGGGCAGCGCAGTTAGAACTGACGACATTACAGAATACTGACAATGAGAGCAGACATCAGAAATTTCCCAGGAAATAAATAGGATATAGTGCTTTACCACAACAGCACATTAATGGCCACACATTCTCCTTTTAAAAATATCTCTCTAAAACAAATAACATCTTTTTTTAAAAAAAAAAAACTATGTTTTAAGGAAACCTAATATTAAAGAATTATGAAACTGGCTATAATTAAAAGGGTGGAAATTATGAACAGTGACTTCGATGAAATAGAAACACATGCTCAGAGTAATGAACCTCCCCAGAGCTCATGTTCATGATGCAGGTGAGCTACAGACATGTGAAATTAAACTTGTCCAAAAGTAAGTAGCGAATAAATGATGCAGACAGAAAACACTGTCAGGATTCATGACAGAGAACCTGTTGGAATTAGTCAGTGTCATGATATGTCTTTAGCATGAATCAGAGGTAGGTCAAGATCATTGAAAATGCGGGGAAGATGCCTCAGGAAAGGGGAACACCCCTTAAGTTATATAGTTATGTAGAAGGTAGACAATGCTAATCACCCCTGAGATGATAACCCCCACACTGGGACAGTTATTTGCCATTGTGTTCTAATGAATAACAAAAATGTGTGCACATCTTCTTACCTACCTTCTTTGTGCTCCCTTTTGTTCAACCTTCTCAGGACCCAGGTTTTTATCTCCTCTCTAGGCTTTATACATTCATGACTCTCAGCATTCACTTCAGGTTCTCAAACACTTTCCAAAACAAAATTATCTTGTGAACTGATATAGTTATTACTGATGCCATGCAAAGACAATACACCCAGCAACATTCTGATAGATTGCCCTTGCAGGCTAATGAAAGTCTATGGACAAACAGATCAGAGTGGCCTTAAGGAAACCAAACAGATAGGCATAAGCAGTCCCTGAAAATCTCACTGTCTTTTCATGTAGGAAATCTCACTAAAGAAAAGTTACACAGGGCATTCTCGCAGCAACGTGTCCCAATCAGATGAATATGGAAAAAGAATTATAGCTACCAGCAACAATTCTGCTTTCAAGAGGATCACTTAACTACCTTTACTTTCTGTTATCTCATTGTAATAATGAAATAAGAACATCACTTTTTGACGATAGCCAAAGGATGATGGATTACTTAGATAACACAAATAAAACGTAGTAGAACCCAAGGAAGGTTTTGTGTAAGAAGACCCTTACCAGCTGTTATTTGCTAAATGCTTAACACACACACACACACACATGCACGCACATTCATACACATGCACAGCAATAGATTAAGGGTATTTTTATTCAGTAGATCTCAACTTTTACATTATAATCATGGAATACACTAGCTTTTCCTTTCTACTGGGTACAAATCAGTGTCTCTGTAGGCTCACATGATTGACAGAGATATTTATAATCATCTAACCCACTTTGTTGATATAATGAACTAATAAACCCTTCAAAATCCCATTACAACATCTCAGCCTAAAAACCTCACCCACACGTAGGTCTGTGTGCTCATGATCCAATTATGCATATAAAGCCATAGAGGGAAAGCATACAGGCTTTCTTGTTTATTGTCTGTTGGATGGATTGGTGAGTTCAACTGACTCCAAACATGTGTGGAAAACACAGGAACTTATGGAAGAGAAGCTAGCCCATTAATGGTAAGTATTCATATGATCTGATAATTTAATGTCAAAATAAAACAGAGGTATGTAAGAATACAATTAAATTTATCTTCCAAGGAGAATACAAAATTCATTCCAGCATTCAACAAAATCCCTGGAATCAAAGCAGAACAAGACTATCCTGGTTTTAGTGGGATGGCTTTGAGTTTTTTTTTTTTCCATTTAATTTAATGTTAGTTGTTGGCTTGCTCTAAATAGCTTTTATTATATTTAGGTATGATCCTTTTATCCCTAATCTCTCCAAGACCTTCATCATAAAGGGGTGTTGAATTTTGTCAAATGCTTTTTCATCATCTAATGAAATGATCATATAGTTTTTTTCTTTCAGTTTATTTATATGGTGGATTACATTGATAGATTTACGTATGTTGAACCAGCCTTGCATCTCTGGGATGAAGCCTACTTGATCATAATGGATAATTTTTCTAATGTGTTCTTGGATTCGGTTTGCCAGTATTTTATTGAGAATTTTTGCATCGATGTTCATGAGTGAGATAGGCCTGGAGAAAAACTCAAAGCCATCCCACTAAAATCAGGAACATGACAAGGATGTCCACTCTCTCCATACCTCTTCAATATAGTGCTTGAAGTTCTAGCAATAGCGATAAGACAACATAAGGGGATCAAGGGGATTCGTATTAGAAAGGAAGAAGTTAAGCTTTCGTTATTTGCAGATTATATGATAGTATACATAAGCGACCCCAAAAACTCTACCAAAGAACTCCTACAGCTGATAAACACCTTTGGGAATGTGGCAGGATACAAGATCAACTCCAAAAAATCAGTTGCCTTCCTATACACTAAGGATAAGGAAGCAGAGAGGAAAATCAGAGAAGCATCACCTTTCACGATAGCCACAAATAGCATAAAATATCTTGGGGTAACTCTGACCAAAGAAGTGAAAGATCTATTTAACAAGAACTTTAAGTCTTTGAGAAAGAAATCGATGAGGACACCAGAAAATGGAAGGATCTCCCTTGCTCTTGGATTGGGAGAATCAACATAGTAAAAACGGCAATTCTACCAAAAGCAATCTATAGATTCAATGCAATCCCCATCAAAATCCCATCAAAATTCTTCACAGATCTGGAAAAGACAATAATCAACTTTATATGGAAAAACAAAAAACCCAGGATAGCCAAAACAATCTTATACAATAAAGGATTGTCTGGAGGCATTACCATCCCTGACTTCAAACTCTATTACAGAGTTACAGTATTGAAAACAGCTTGGTATTGGCATAGAAACAAAGAAGTCGACCAATGGAATCAAATAGAAGACCCTGGCTTTAACCCACAAACCTATGAAAACCTGATTTTTGATAAAGGAGCTAAAAGTATACAATGGAAAAAAGAGAGCATCTTCAACAAATGGTGCTGGCAAAACTGGATGTCAACATGTTGAAGGATGAAAATAGATCCATATCTATCACCATGCTCAAAACTCAAGTCCAAATGGATTAAAGACCTCAATATCAGTCCGAACACACTGAACCTGATAGGAGAGAAAGTGGGAAGTACTCTGCAACACATGGGCACAGGAGACCACTTCCTACGTATAACCCCAGCAGCACAGACATTAAGGGCATCATTGAATAAATGGGACCTCCTGAGACTTAGAAGCTTCTGTAAAGCAAAGGACACTGTCACTAAGACAAAAAGGCAACCCACTGACTGGGAGAAGATCTTCACCAACCCCGCAACTGACAAAGGTCTGATCTCCAAAATATATAAAGAACTCAAGAAACTAGACCGTAAAGGGCTAACCAACCCAATTAAAAAATGGGGCACTGAGCTGAACAGAGAATTCTCAACAGAAGTTCGAATGGCCAAAAGACATTTAAGGTCATGCTCAACTTTTTTAGCGATCAGGGAAATGCAAATCAAGACAACTTTAAGATACTATCTTACACCTGTCAGAATGGCTAAAATAAAAAAAAAAAATGATAGCCTTTGCTGGAGAGGTTGTGGAGAAAGAGGTACACTCATCCATTGCTGGTGGGAATGCAAACTTGTACAACCACTTTGGAAAACAGTGTGGTGGTTTTTCAGGAATTTCGGGATCAACCTACCACTGGACCCAGCAATACCACTCTTGGGAATATACCCAAGAAATGCCCTATCATACAACAAAACTATATGCTCAACTATTTTCATAGCAGCCTTGTTTGTAATAGCCAGAACCTGGAAACAACCTAGATGCCCTTCAATGGAAGAATGGATGAAGAAAGTATGGAATATATACATATTAGAGTACTACTCAGCAGTAAAAAACAATGACTTCCTGAATTTTGCAGGCAAATGGACGGAAATAGAAAACACTATCCTGAGTGAGGTGAGCCAGACCCAAAAAGAGGAACATGGGATGTATTCACTCATATTTGGTTTCTAGCCATAAATAAAGAACATTGAGCCTATAATTTGTGATCCTAGAGAAGCTAAATAAGAAGGTGAACCCCCAAAAAAACATATAGGCATCCTCCTGAATATTAACCTTCATCAGGCGATGAAAGGAGACAGAGACAGAGACCCACATTGGAGCACCGGACTGAAATCTCAAGGTCCAAATCAGGAGCAGAAGGAGAGAGAGCACGAGCAAGGAACTCAGGACCGCGAGGGGTGCACCCACACACTGAGACAGTGGGGATGTTATATCAGGAACTCACCAAGGCCAGCTGGCCTGGTTCTGAAAAAGCATGGGATAAAACCGAACTCGCTGAACATAGTGGACAATGAGGACTACTGAGAACTCAAGAACAATGGCAATGGGTTTTTGATCCTACTGCATGTACTGGCTTTGTGGGAGCCTAGGCAGTTTGGATGCTCACCTTACTAGACCTGGATGGAGGTGGGTGGTCCTTGGACTTCCCACAGGGCAGGGAACCCTGATTGCTCTTTGGGCTGACAAGGGAGGGGGACTTGATCGGGGGAGGGGGAAGGAAATGGGAGGCGGTGGCGGGGAGAAGGCAGAAACTTAAATAAATAAATAAATAAATAAATAAATAAATAAATAAATAAAAGACTCTTCTGGGACTTCTGAATAGACTTACTAATCTGTTGTAAGAGAAGGCTTGTTGGTTTCCAGCTGCTCAGCCTTGATATAACCATACAGAAACTACATCATTCAAAATACTGCTTGGTCAATTAGCTCTAGTTTCTTATTGTCTAACTCTTATATCTTAATTTAACCCATCTCCATTAATCTGTGTATGGTCACATGGCAGTGGCTTACCAGCAAAGTTTCGGTTGTATGACTCTCACCATAGCTCCATGGCATCTCCCTGACTCTGCCCTCCTTCATAACAGCATTCAACCTAGCTTTCCCTGCCCACCTAAGTTCTGCCTTGTTTTAGGTCCAAAGTAGTTTCTTTTTTCATTAATGGTAATCACAGCACACAGAGGGGACTCCCACCTCACCACATAAAGATGGAATATACACAGAGAATCTTATGTCTATTATTTTGTTTTCTTTAATATTTTTGACTGTGAAGGAGCTAAGTGCAGGGAGATATTTCATTGTATGGGCTTCTAAGCTAAACCAACAATATATACTTTAAAGTTATCTTGTCTTCAAAATTTGGGTTCAAGAATATGTTGTTTTGGAAAAGAGGTTCTTCTTTTGTTTCCACAGAGGATGAGAACCTGTGAATTCATTCCAGGATAATGTAGTTTGATGCACCAAGATCCATTGAAAGATTGCAATGAACACTCCCAAAAAATTACTTCACCCAACTGCTGACTGAGATGAACCTAGTACACAGGATACATCATGAAAGACATGATTAACAGCATACCAATCAGCAGGAAGTAGTCTAGAGAACTACATCCAAATTCCCAAATATTGTCTATAAATATTTGTTTACATTTAAAGGGGGATATGCTATAGAAATTTGCATTGGTATGGATCCTGGTTTATTGATATAAATTTAAGGTCAGTTTTATTATATGTATTTCTGCTCTTTATTAAGGCATTGTGTTTGTGCAACTCATTTAAAAATGTAATGTATAATTAAGAAATGTAGGTAAATAGTCATCTATGATAGTCAAGATTATAGTCATGTTAGATTTTCTAGATGTACAGAAATGTATTTCAGATGGATAGGGATTCTTCAAACCTTTCAAAGACTACAGAATATGGCATTTAAAATGTCTTAATAACTTAGGACTTTTTATAACAATGAGACATATCTGCTCCTGGAAGCACCACTTACTTCAAAGGGAAAATGGGCACCGTAGAGGCTCCTTATGAAGTTTGTTAGCCATTTGGGCAAGAAACTGCTCTTGCCTGGACTGCTTGATGAACTAGATATGCAGGACCCAGAGAAAAATGACTGTTAAACTTGTCTAAATGTGAGATGGTCCTTCAGGGTTCCAGCTTCATGAGTCTGCCAGACATTCTTCAGAACACAGAAGAAAGTTACTGTCAAATTGCCAATATAAGCAGAACTTTCTTTGAAATTTTCAGCTTCATGGAAAAGTCTACTGGATACTATGGGCCTGTAGGCTGAAGATGGATACCCCAACAATACAGAAGAACTTTGGGTGAGTATCCAGGTAGTGAGATGTCTCTGTCAATTCTAGAGTTTTAGAAGTTGCTTTCAGTGCACTTCCTGTTTACTTGGTAATATTATATCCTTTTTGAGTCTTTGATGAAGTTGGAGAATATAGTTATAGTTTTCCTTAGATATGATAAAAGATAAAGTAGATATAAATATTGTAACTGTAATTCTTGCTTGATACCTGTTTTGTTATATGTAGTTTTACTATGTTAAAGTTAAAACCTTCCTTTTTATTTAAGCAGAAAAGGGGAGGTGATGTGGGATTTCCCTCTGTATGCTGTGATTATCATTAATGAATAAAGAAACTGTCTTGAGCCTGTGCAGAGAATAGAGGTAGACAAAAAACCTAAACTGAATGCTGGGAGAAAGGTAGCAGAGTAAAAGAGAAGCCATGTAGCCCCACTGGAGACAGATGTTGGAACCTTACCAGTAGGCCACAAACCTCATGGTAAAATATAAAATAATGGAGATGGGTTAATTCTAGATGTAAGAGCTAGCTGGCAATATGCTTAAGCAATTGGCCAAGCAGTGATTTAATTAATACAGTTTCTGTGGGATTATTATTGCGTTGAACAGCCAGTAAACAACAAGCAGCCTATTATAACATGTGTCTGTTTATCAGTACAGTGCCATTGAATGGCGCTGCTGACTTATTTTGGTTTTATTTATTATTTGGGCACAGATTGTTGCTAAATTCCCCAGGCTGGATTCTAACTTGGGATCCCCCTGCCTCAGTTTCCTGAGTAGCTTGTGTTATAGATATCCACAACCATGCCTGAATTCAGCATTCGCTATTAGTTAAGAATTTTTATTTTTTCCAGTTCCAGTGTATATACTACCTAAGGATAAACTGCAAATAGTTCACCGAAGGTTCTTTGTGGCCACCAAGCAAGAAACTACTCTAAACTAAACATTAGACTAGTTCCCAGAGACAGCTTATTTTTCTATCAGATAAATATATTTAACATGCACACATCTTCTATTCAAATACCTGTGTCATGTTTCTATTACCCCATTTTATAATAATAAACAAGTAAACAACACAGCATAACATTCTTAGTTTTGCAACCGAGATTACAAGTATTCAAAGCAATAAAAGAAAAGGAAAAACAACATGAAATATTCACATAAAATATGCAGTATGATTTGAAACACAGTCAGGCACTTAGTTATCATGTCAACTTTGAGCTACTTTACTATCCCAGAAATGATGCTCGCTAGCTATTTTATTGATGTTTCTACTTGTAAACTACTGTACCATCTATAGAAAATATTGAAGTCATTATCAAAAATGCTCTACATGTCATAAAATTTTTATGACCTATTTAAATCTCAGAAAAGAATGCCAATAAATGCTGACTAAATGCTTGCCAACATTGGAGCACACTATCAGCAGACTTTCTAGAACAAATTAAGTGCCATACATCTGTATTTAATTCCATATTTTAAAACTAAATATTGTCTCCCCAAAATCAAGCTGCCTGTGGCCACTTATAAACCACGATGCTAATCAGATAAAGAAATGTTTATATTTCAATGCAATAAAATATGGAGCCAAAGCCAAGGGGGAAGTAGATCTTATTTGTGGTATTGTAATATCATCAGCAATAGGAGTGCTGCTTCTGCTTGCTTATTTCAGAAGTGAACATATACATGTGTACCAATTTATGTGTGCATAGAGAGAAACAAAGAAATTTCATGGTGTTATGCTAATAATAATAGTAATAATGATGACAGTGTCAATAGTTGTGTGGAGATAGCAATCGATCTAACATTTAGGGAAATTGTGGGCTAAACTAGTCATTCTTATTACCAGTAGACCTTTATTGACTGGTCACATTAGCATCATTTGTTTGGTTAGCACTATTGCTATACCTAAAGCATAAGAAGTTTAAAAGCTTGATTTTTAAGATTTTGCACCTAGTGTCTAAGTTAAGCCTGTAATCAGATATGTCAGAGGTTACAGGCTATAGTATTATCCATTCTGATGTGCTGTCTACTGGTTCACCTTCTGCCAGTGTCTTCTTCTTTACACGCTTTCAGCTTACAACAAGTCATGGGGAAGGGAGTCTGGAGAATTTATTGTCAGGCCACTAGTTAAAGGAATACAAGAGAGACTTGGCCCAACAAAGGAGATACTTTGATTACCTGGTCTAAGTGACATTGGATGGACTGAACAATGATTTCAAAAGTAGAAAAGGTAAGCCAATAGAAAAGAAAGCAAAATTGAGAGGTAGAAGGGTAAAACAGAGGCCACTTGGAAAATACGGTGAGTCAACAAAACAGTATAATGTATGATGCAAAAGATAATACAAAAGCTGTGGGAAAATATATGAGTTTGTAAGCATGTTTGCAAACTGAAAAACAATGGAGCACTAATCACTGAGAGTAGAAAAAGAAAGGGAAAACTAAGTTTGAAATGAATCCAGAAGATACCCCAAAAGACTTGTTAAAATAATAGCACTGCAGGTAAGAAACGGTAGTAGATGAAGAAAAGGTATTTTCAAGGTGAGTGTATTTATGAAGGCCAGGAGCGGCTAAAGCTGAACACTGAAGTGGGCAGGATGCCCTTCAGAAGCCCTTCTACCTGAGCAGTTCCCAGTCCTGATGCTTACAGTATTATCAAGACAGCAGCCAACACTTTGATCACATAGAAACCCCCCAGCACTATAGAATAATCAGATTTCCCCTGAAGACTTAATAGAAGGAAATACAAGCATGGTGCTTAGTAGATGTCAGTGAACTGCATATCACATGCATTTAAACAAGGAGAGCTGTTACAGGCCTGCACAGCTCTTGCAGAGGAATGGAACTGTTAGTAGTTTCTAGTATCCTAACTAGACGACTCACAACCACCTGTAACTCCAGCTTCAGGGAAGTGTCTTTTGAAAATGCAGTCATGTTCACATACCCACCTATACCCACTTATCACCCACCCATGCCATTCCTGTACAGATAATTTAAAGGTAACAACAATAGATCGTCAGGGTTCACAACAGTTCTACCTTTGCTATGCTTGCTTTGCAGATGATAACTTCTATTTTTGGACAAGTTAAATAACTATACAAGGGGAAATGGAAGTTCAATAATAGAGTGGGATTGGAATCTGAGGAACCAAGCTCTGGAGTTCACGGCTGAATCAGACATTCTACTGTCTTTCATTATGGGGGATTCCCTTCTGTATGCTATAATTACCATTAATGAATAAAGAAACTGCTTTGGCCCTCTAGCAGAGCTATAGGGGAACAGAGCTAGGCGGGGAAAACTAAACTGAATGCTGAGAGAAAGCAGGCAGAGTAAGGGAGAAGCCATGGAGCTGCTGTGGGAGACAGATGTGCTGAAACTTTGCTGGTAGGCCACGACCTCTTGGTGATGCACAGATTAATGGAGATGGGTTAAATTAAGATATAAGAGTTAGCCAATAAGAAGCTAGAGCTAATGGGCCAAGCAGTGATTTAAAGAATATAGTTCCTATGTGATTATTTTGGGGCTGAGCAGCTGGGAACCAACAATGGCCTCCCTGCAACAGTCCATGCTCTCAGCTTTGGTATTCATAACTTCTCTTTTCTCTTGGACACAGTCTGTGCCTGTCTTCTGGACCCACCAGCTAAGGCTACTGGGAGTCAGTACATTGTAAGTACTGTCACGTAAATGCTGTCTCAGTCTGGCTTGAGGTGAGAGGAACTGCCAAAGTCTGGGGACAGAATCTAGCATTAAGGAGTAAACTACAGTTGTTCCAAAAAAGTCACACAAAACATAAAATGATGCCCCAGTGCTGAAACCTCTGTTTCCTTGGGTCTGCTCACAAATTTTATGAGGATATGCATACTGTTTTTGTATGTGTGTGTAAAATGTTGAAAACTACACACTATGACTTCATTCTGAAGAAAATAAAAGCTTTCATAAAGATTAAAATGGTACCATTGAGCTCCCAGTTCCCATTGTAGTCCAGTAGGAGCCAAGTGAGCAACTGCCCATTCAGCGTTACTTAGCACCATGGGTCAAATCAGCTCATTTTGGACGAAATGCAGATTACAAAAAAAATCCCTATTTCTATATTCAAAGAAATGCATATTGTGTCAATGTTGGGCCTTTTGGAGAATCTCATAGGACCTCTAAATGAGCTATTTCTATCAAACCTAACTTCCTTGTTTGGGCGGGAAGCACACCTGCAGCCATGGCTGTTGTCTTGGGTTCTTGTCACAGTCAGATTTCTGGTTCATACCCTTCATTTACAGTTACACCCAACATTAGGTAAGTTCCTGTTTCCTGACCAGTCAGCCCGCAGGGGTTTGGGGGTCACATCACATGGGGAGGGGGGAGCAGCTGTCAGTACAAGCCTTTTTTTGTGACTAAATTCTGTGTCCTTACTTTTATATTAGCCATTCCTACCTTTGTGCTCATATTTCCTTACCATGCTCTCAACATACAGAATGGCAAGAAGTACTTTGTGTTTTCTCTGTATTTTCCTGCGGCTACTCTCTCCTGATACAAGAAACCAGACAACACAGTGCCTGGTTTATGCTAACATCTCAGGAGCTACAGCCTTCTCTCTTGATATTTGAACGATCTCCATAAGCGTATATATATGCTTTTTTCTCTATTTTTATATCTGAGATAAGGGTCAGGATTCCATTTTTGTTCACTGACTAGAAACCTGTTTGAAGTTAAAGCATAAAAACTGTTAACTTGCTTCAGGCATCGTGGCACAGCCCTGTTGCTCTAGTACAGAAAGGATCTTAATTTCCAGGCCAGTGTGGGCTACAAAAGGGGCGCTAGGCTTCTGTGGGTTTTATAGTAATGTTCTTTCTTAATAAAACAAAAAATACCCTACCGTATCTAGAAACAATGTATGATTTAACATGGGGATTATATTGTCCACAGGGCACAGAAAAGCACGGAGAAAATAGGGTCTCATGATACCTGTTTGATGCGGAAGTCATGTTTCTCGGGAGTTTTATTTTATTTTTAAACTGAACAATTTAAGACACGTAAGTAAGAAGAACAAGAGAACAAATAACCATCTTCTATAACACAGTATCTGTCTTCAAAAGGGAAGCATTGAAACAAACTAATTCTGAAGAAAAAGGGGAAGTGGTGTAGTTATTATTTTAATTAAAATGTAAATCAAAAATAAACAGTGCAATATAAAGTAAAAAAGTACACATTTTGTTATTTTTTTCTGTAAGTGTGTGAGTTCAGTTTTTGAGATAAAGTCTCATGGAACTCAAGCAGGCCTCAAGTGCATTTTGCAGCTGCAGTTGAGGATAACTTTGGACTTCTGATTCTCCTGTCTCTACCTCTCACGTTCTGGGATTGCAAACACCTGCCATTTAATGAACAGGAAGGACATCTGGTCAGATTGTCTTTGACATCCACCAAAATGTGACCTTGAAAATTTAAATCTCTTCAGGCCCTAAGTGTGTGCAGTAAATGCAGAGAGAGACTGACTGTCATCCCCAGTTATGTTCCTGGGGCCGGTGAGAGATCAAAAGCTAATATGAAGCAATTCTTGGAAAATTGCAAAGTACAATTCATATATAATGTGACTTTTTATTATGGGTGAAAATGAGAAAAATGGGCATTCCAAAGACGAAGATGATCTGGGGGAAGATATTCATCACAATTTTATCCTGGGTCGGAAACTTCCAGAAGAATAGCAATTAATTTGAAAGCGTGAGTAATAGCTAGTTAGTAAGCTGTATGGAAAGAATTAGACTAGCTTCCATAACAGGTTTACCTTCGGAAAGCACTCCGGTTGCCTGGAATTTTCTTTCCTAATACTGGAAAATCAATACTTTTAAGTTAGACCGGACAAGTCAATAGAGTACACTGATACATGTCGGTGATGAATAGCCATCCCTCTGTAATTAACCTTCAGGAACATAATTAAGTGCCCATACATGGGGAATAGATCACAATTTAATTGCACAATTAAGAGGTTTTCAATTTCTCTAAATAACACCAATGGCTAAGAGCGTTCCTGACCACACCATTGATTGCTTTCCTATGAATATTCTAAAAATGGGAAAACAAAGGCAAGGGGTATAAATTTCAAGAAGATTATTCTAGAAAGGAATTGCAATTTTGCTTTTACTCTTTTGTTTATAGTCACCCATAACTTTTTGGATTGCCAAACATAAATTCACTTTTTGTATTGTTCAAATCTGATATGCTTTAGAAAGTGTACTATCTCTGGCATAGACCATGATATATAAGCAATTCTGTCAACACACACACACACACACACACACACACTTATGTATTTTCTCTCTCTCTCTCTCTCTCTCTCTCTCTCTCTCTCTCTCTCTGTGTGTGTGTGTGTGTTTATCTCTCTGTGTGTCTCTCCATCTCCTTCTGTCTCTGTCTCTGCCTCTCTCTCTCCCTCCCTCCACGTCACACACACACAAACTCTGTTCCCTTCCCATTCCTAACCCTTGGCGATAATTGATCTGTTTTCTGTCCTTTTCGTTTTCCTAGTGCCCCAAGAATGTCATGCAAATAAAATTATGCAGCCTACATCCTTGAGGGTCTATTTCTTGTGCTTAGCCAAGTGCACATGGGTTCATCCGCTATGCACCCCTATCAATAATTCATCCCTTTGGCTGTTGAGTGGTGCTGGCTGCTTTATGAGGATGTAGTGTATTTTGTTTACCCACTTCCCTCCTAAAAGACATTTGGGTTAGATTCAGGTTTCTAAGATTATGAATAAAGTTGCTGAACAGGTTTTGGCATGAATATAAATTTTGTGTCCCTCGGGTAAACAATTAAGAAAGGGAAATGGTGAGTGTAGATTTATAAGGGACTGGCAAATTGTTCCAGAGCCTTGTGACACTTTGCCTTGCCATGAGGAGATGGGTGGGAAACCTAGTTTTTCTTTGCCTACAGCAGTACTTACTATTTGACCTGATGCTGTGTTGTTGGTACACAGTGACAGCATACTGTATTGTAATTGGAACCTGCACGTCTCTAATGGCTGATGATCTTAGATATCTTTGCATATATTCCTCTTCCACCAGAACACCTTGTTTGGGGAAGGACCTTTCAATTTGACTTACAGCTCTAATTTATCTTGATTTTTATTGTTTTATGAAAGTTCTCCATCCATTCTAGATAGACATCCTCTGTTAAATAATGGTTTTTAAATGTATTATGAGTCTATGGTTTTTCTTTTCATTTTCTTGAAACTATTTTCTATAAAATAAAGGTTTTATCTTTTTTTTTTTTTTTTGATTTTTCGAGACAGGGTTTCTCTGTGGTTTTGGAGCCTGTCCTGGAACTAGCTCTTGTAGACCAGGCTGGTCTCGAACTCACAGAGATCCGCCTGCCTCTGCCTCCCGAGTGCTGGGATTAAAGGCGTGCGCCACCACTGCCCGGCTCTAAAGGTTTTATCTTGAAGTGTCTGTTTCATCAGACTTTTCTTCAAATTTGGATTATTTCTGGGATGTGTGAGTCTATTTTATAAAAACACATTTTCAAACCAGTAAGATGTGGTGTGTGTGTGTGTGTGTGTGTGTAAAGAGAGAGAGAGACTGAATATATGTTGTGTATATCAAATGTATGTGTTTATGTATACAAACATATGAATCCATATGTGTATAAGTGCCTATGGAAGCAAATTTTGACCCTGGGTGTCTGCCCTGATCGCTCTAAACATTTTTTGAGTCAGGGTCTTTCACTAAACTGGGAGACTTCTGATTTAGAAGTCTAGGTGACAAAAAAAAACCTCTGTGCATCCTTCTGTTACCATAGTCACAGTGCTAAGATCAGAGATGTGTGCCACCATGCTCAGAGTTGTATGTAGGCTCTAGGGATTGATGACAAGAACTTTAATGACTAAGTCATCTTCCCAGAATACTATACAATTTGGTTTTGTTTTTAAAAGCATTGAAATATATATATAACAGGAACTAGAATTTAATAATCAGATCTGGAAGGTGTTCTCCATATTGTGTGGGTATGAAGCTAACACCGGCCTTTACATGTGTTGCTAAAACTAATTTTTCCCCATGATCAAAAATTATTCGTATAACAGCTAAGAGCCCAGAATCATAAAGGCAACGATAGTATGAAATGAAAACTGCTTTCTGTTTTTAATGACACTGTGTGGTACTCATTGAATGTAGACTATCATGCCTGTATAAAGGATTTGTCTTCTGACAATAGACTTGCAATGTCAGTTACATAGTGGGTTTCAATGAATGTTGGAGAAAGCAGAAAGCAGGCAGTGAAAGGAAATGTATTTGTGTCTATTTCTAGTACTTTTAAAACATCGTGTTCATCCCAGCTCGCTTCAGGTAAAGTTTCTAATTCCCAAACAACCTGACAGGTAGGATATTGCAGTGACTCTGGAGTCAGATTTCCTGACATTAAGTCCTCCCCACCCGCCACTTATTTGATGATTTTATTTAACTTCTCTGTGCCTCAATATTCTTATTGGTCCATAAAGATAGGTTTTACAGATAAACTTTGAGACAAGAGAATTTATTTCATAATCTTATACTCTTGGGTTGCTATAAGGATTCAATATTTGAGGTAAAAAAAAAAAACCCAGGATAGAAGCTTAATACAACATAATAATATAATCATTTAAAATATAATCTTGTTGGTAATATGCTCAAAGTAATAGGATGTTTTCATTTCAGTACATTTGTATTCCTAGACCTCCAAGACAATTATCTTTGAATAAAGTTCCAGAAGAACAAGATTGGGCTGCTTTTTCATGAGTTGTTAGATCACCACCACCACCACCATCATCACTATTATTATTTTGCAGAAAAACTTTGAGACAAGAATACTTATTCCATAATTGCATACTCTTTGGTCTATGGTTACTATAAGAATTCACTAACTTGAAGAAGAAAAAAAAAACAAAGCCAAATCTATTCAACAGGATGAATCACATACCTATTGCATGCCCACTATCCCAGAAACCTTGTTATTTACAGATGATGGATTTATATACCACACATCAAGAATGAATGATGAATTGCAAAGTTCATTAGCATCTAAGAGTCCTTCCTATGAAGACTATCGCAATAGAACAATAAAAGCAGGCAATTTCACCGACTTACTAATGTTTGGGTAACAATAATGTTTCATGTTCCTTTTTCAAAAGCACTCTGATAAATTTTCCATATTTAGTCCTATGGCTATTAAATGGTGCCTATTCAATTATGTAGGCTATGGCAGGGGTCCAGTGACAGGGAACTCACTCACAATTGAGGAAACATAGCAGAAATCATGAAGGAATGTTGCTTTTTGGTTTCTTTGCAGTCTCACACTTAGCTAGCCTGGACCAACCTGCTCAGGGAATGGTGCCACCCATAGTGAGCCGGGCTCATCTGAATCAACTATCATGTCTCCCACAGACATGGCCCTGGGGCAATCTGATCTCTTTTTTAATTCTCTTTTCGGGTTAGTTTGCCAGTTTGTCAGCTAAAGATAAGCAGCATAATAACTCTCTCAAGAAAATATTGGGAACCCAGTAAAGACCCTAAAATAACGAAAGCATAATGCCTTTTATTTGTAAAATTATATCAGACATAGATCATAATATCATACCCTAGAGGGCACTTACTCATACTAACACTCAGCCTGCTTCACTGCCTGTAAGAGTTCAGGTTCAAACAGTGTACGGAGAGTCATGCTTTAAAAAGCTTTGGTTCAGTTGTTAATGAAATAAGACAGATGCAAAAATAACTACATAAAATAGAGACTAAGCAGATGATATTTGGAAAGTGGAATGGCAAAAGAATATATACTGAATACACAATGACAAAATCACATATCACAAGCAGTAACAATCGGCTGTCTGCATGAGTAGACATGTTCTCACCCTGCAATCAGTTCCACATGGTGGAAGGCTGAGAATTTCCCCTGTAATGATTTAAGTAGGATAGGGTTTTCCGCATCATATTAAAACTGATCATAATGCTATTTCATATCGAAAGAATTCTAAATCGCAATAACTCATTTGTCCATCTCCCAAAGTTAATCACTGCAATCACTCAATTTGATGTGATTAATATCCTAGCCAATGTCAAACAATTCAGAAAAATAGAGACTAAGTTTAATATAGAAATGAAATACATGGTGAGATATTTGAAAATAAAAGGAACAAATGTTTCAGAACATCTCATTCCCTTATTTCTGACTCCATTTCACAACAGTGACATTTATCTTAGATGGCGTGCTTGAAGGAAGGGTAGATGAAGAACACAGACATATGAAGCCTGCATACTCCTTTTTTCCCTCTGCACCAAGACCAAAAAGAAACCTGTTCTTATTTCAGGAGGTAAATATTATTCTATTGGATGTCTGTGTTACTTAAGAAGTCAGGTTCTTAATTATAACATTAGTAAGTATGCTGACAGTTATTGCCTGTAAGGCCTGGTTTCATTAGAGACAATTTAGGAACATTAGACATCTCTGATCATTTATCTCATTCTAACTTACCCACTGGCTTAAATAAGTAATTTTCTAATTCTGCTCAAGATGTGGGTTGCAACCCTTTTGGAGATCACATATCAGATATGTTGCATATCATATATTTGCATTATGATCCATAACAGTAACAAAATTACAGTTATGAAGTAGCAATAAGGTAATTTTATGGTTGGGGAGTCACCGCATTATGATAAACTGTATTAAAGGGTTGCAGCATTAGGAAGGTTGAGAACCACTGCTCTAGATTGATAGACTAGTACTTACCGCATTATTTGTTCAAAGGTGTTTACTTTCTAAACCGGAGCAAACTTCTGACCCAAACATAAAAGTCATATAACATATAAAATTTCTAAAGCACTCGCTTTGACAGAAGAGAAAGTGCATCACATAAACTTCTGAATCGCTACCGCTGAGAGCAGCACCAGGCCCATGATAAGTATTTAACCAAAACTGCCTAAATCAGAATCAGTATGATCAAGCTAAAAAGATGGCTTAGCATCTGAGACATCTCTTTGAACATGCATAGCACAAGTCCAGACAAGAAAACGTTAATGCATAAATTTGACAACATCAGTATATCTAAGTGCTACCATCATTGACAAAACTATAGTTTTAAGGCAGGTGGGCTTGGCTTTAGATTGCCCTTACTAATTGTGGGTCTTTGACAAGCTATATCCTCTTTCTAAATGCTGGCTTCAACATTTAAATCGGTGGGTGATTACTATATCACTGGAGTTATATGATGATTAAATGAAGAGAGATGAAAGTACTAATTAGCAAACATCTCACATGCATTGCTGGTGATATGTCCCCCAGACTTCCCCACAGCCTTTAAAGTTTGCCTAAGTTTATTGTAACTACAAGCAGGACTGTGAAAATACTTCTTACACAAAGGAGAAGGACCGAGGCTAGAGTATGATGAACATAAGAGGCATGTGTGCAAATGTGTGCGAAGCTTGCAGAAGCACCGTTTTACTTGATTGTGTGCTGGCTTTGGCTGCTTACTTTGCTGGTCCAGGATTCTAATTTTGTCTTTGATGATATTCCATCGATATACATTTCCTAGGGACTAATGCTGAAAGGAAACACTGGATGGCCAGAAGGGCTATGTCTAAAGGACATATTTTCAGAAAGGACTCTTATTTAAATAATCAAAAATGTCGAGACAGAAAACATTAAAATTTTCATAAGTGTTCAATTCACACCAGGTAACCCTCTGGGAAGGTTCCAGTAGGGGACTGCTCATGGTCGAAAGATGGAACAAAGAGGGAATGAATACCCAGGAAAATTGGAACCCTGAGGTTGGCAGTCTGGCCTGGTGTGCCTTTCCTATGCTAGTTGTAAATCTCAGCCAAGCTTAGAAAACTGTATTTTTCCCTTTGAAACTTCACAAACTATTAAAGTTTAATCAGTGACCCATTTTGAGCATGCAGCCAAAGCTAAGCTAACTCAAAGATCCTGCTGACATGCCAAGCTCATCCCCAGACATCTGGGCATCATGGGGCACTGTGTCCAACTCAGAAGCAATTGTGTGCAGTTTGCTGCCAGGCTACGAGTGAAGTTCCCATCATTCCATACCTATGAAATTTTAGCAAAGTGTAAAGGGAAATCTGCTTCATTTTTCTCATTATTGCTTTTTCTAAAATCTCAAGTCTGTCAAAAATAATTTTGGTTCATTCTTCAAAAGTGATATGTATAAATGGAAATGGAAAAAGAGTCTGAAAATAAAAAATAAGCCCCAAAGTTAGAAAAAGCAATATTGTTCTTCTAACTTAAGAAACCCTCTCCAATTCTCTGCACTATTCAGCTGTTATAATGGAAGAAAATTTCTTACAAACTGCTTTCGGCAGAATTTTTTATAACTATGTGTGTGAAGAAATAAGTATGTAAACAGAGAAAATATTAAAACTTTCAATGTTAATCTATATTTTAAAACCCCAGCCTATCTTGACAAACTTTCAAATACAGAATGCATGAAGTTCATAAAATATATATGAGTGTGATTATATTACTGTTTCTAATTTACTTTTCCCCCTCACAAAATCCTGCCTTTGAATTCTTATTTATTATGGCTTTTATTCAATTGAGTACTCAGGCAGAAAATACAATAAAGCTTTGTTAATTTCATAAAATATTGAAACATTGACACCGCAAATAGAATTTCACTGTCTTTATGCACTTCTAGGTCTATCTCACAGTGTAATCTAAAAACCTATTTAAAGAATGCATAATTTCCTAGGCCTGTATTCAGATAAATTGCCTTTACTCTCTTATAAAAGAAATATTTAAAATCTAAAAGCAGCTTCTCTAGTTTCTCAAAAGTTAGTTTGCAAAGATTAGGAAATTAAAGCAGACAGTAAGTGTGGCCAACATCTTGACATCGGCCTCTCTCTTGTCCTCTTGCAAGCTTTACGGCATCCAGAAAATCTCAACAAATAAGGTTACTTCTAGATAACCACTGTTATAGATAAATGTTTAAAAGGATCATTTGCAGTGATTACATCTGAATTAATAGGTCCCCTTCCACTGGCGAAGTCATTGAGAATCTGTGAGCATTCTCCCCACTACCAAACTCGTATATTGTATAAGTACATTGTAAATGGAAGCAAGATAGTAAAAAGACTATTGCAGGGGGTGAGCAAGAGCTAGAGAAAATGATGCATGTTTCCAAAGCACCTGTGCAAGACATAGTCAGAACCATGTGATCTGTCAGTTTGAAGCTTTGGTAATGGTATTTAACTGTCCAACACTATCATCTTGCTTGGGGTAAAAACCTACAGGGCACGTTTTCCTCAGGAGCTATCCCTTCCTCTAGAAGTTAGATTTGTTAACTTTCAGAATTGAGTTGGCCTGTTTAGTTTGAGTTTTATCAATGTGCATAAGAAAATTTATGTAAAAATGTCCACATCTCTTTACTCTCTATCCAAGGTATGATCTTTGATTCATACATTTATTGTGTACTATCCTATAGACACTTATGCGAGTTTATATTCTTTTTATAATTGCTTTATCATTGAAAATTCCATAATGTATATAATGTGTTTTGATCAAATCCAGACACCATCCTCTCTCTTCCAATTCTTTAACTATATCCTCACTACTTTTCCCTCTCAGCTTCATGTTTTTTAAGGCCACTGATTCCACATTGACCGTTCATGCATTGGAGTGAACACCTCAGTGGTCACATCCCTAAAGAAAATGGATATCTTTCCTCCAGTCATCATCCAGTGGCAATGGCTCCTGGAGCTAGGATAGGACTTTGTGAGTCTTTCCCCTCATCCATGCTGGGATTTGGTCTGGCTTGATGTGCAAGTCTCTGCATGCAGTCACAGCTTCTATGTGCTCATGTTTGCAACAGTGGAGTCACGTCTGGCAAGTACTGTTTTCCTACCGACATCTATTCTCTCTTGTTTTTATAATCATTTTGCTATCTTTTCCAAGATAATCCCCAAGCTTTACCCCACAACCTCTCCAGCATAAGTTGTCATCGGTGTTTTTGATCTTGGTCATTCTTTCTTTTTGCACTAGGTGTTGGTTAAGACAGAGAAACCAAACTGGTCAACATGTAGAGAATGAGAATCTGTGAAGTCTTCAGGTTTAAAAGAGACAACTCACCCCCTTTTCCCACAAAGGATGCTCAATTGTGCCACAAGGACATATGTTCAACTATGTTCATAGCAGCATTGTTTGTCATAGCCAGAACCTGGAAAAAATCTAAATGCCCCTCGACCGAAGAATGGATAAGGAAAATATGGTACATTTACACAATGGAGTACTACACAGCAGAAAAATAATAACATCTTGAATTTTGCAGGAAAATGGAGCTAGAAAACATCATTTTGAGTGAGGTACCCAGACCCAGAAGGACAATTATCACATGTACTCACTCATATGTGTTTGTTAAACATAAAACAAAGAAAATCAGCACACAAATCACATTCCTAGAGAACCTAGACAACAATGAGGACCCTAAGAGAGACATACATAGATCTAATCTACATGGGTAGTAGAAAAAGACAAAATCTCCTGAGTAAATTGGGAGCATGGGGACCTTGGGAGAGTGTGCAAGAGGAGGGAAGAGACAGGGAAGGAAT
Source organism: Chionomys nivalis (assembly GCF_950005125.1). Lineage (NCBI taxonomy): Eukaryota > Metazoa > Chordata > Mammalia > Rodentia > Cricetidae > Chionomys > Chionomys nivalis. The sequence continues at coordinate 89,429,213 of NC_080090.1, forward strand.
CAGAGAAAAATGTAGAGTTGAATAAAAATCAATTTTCAAAACAGGGAATAAAGAAGGTTCTCTGATAAGGAGTTAGAGACACACTATCTGTATGTATAAGGGTACAAATGTATGGGGTAGTTTATCATTATTGTATCTGTTTAACACAATGTTAGTAGTATATTCCCTAAGGTCCTACGATCTAGCCAGGATCAGGTTTTGGACCTAGTTAATCATATGAGACATGAATTCTGCCTTGTAGAGTAACCTTTAACTCCAATAATAAAGTGGTTGTTTACTTCCATAACATGTATACCACTAATACACCAGTGTGCACATCTTGTCAGGCCAGTCATAATGGTAGCTCTTAGGGTTAAAAGTCAGGCAAGATGGCTGATTGTTTTCTCCAGTAGCACACATATCATCTTCCTGCCTTATGAAGCTGTCTAGCAGGGATAAAGTCCCTACATAGATACCAGCTTGATTTCTCCATGTGTCACATACATAGTGTCTCATAGTGTCTTCAGCAATCGGATCTTTTCAGGAAGTTCTGGAGAGTAATTGATAAAACAACAGATATAGCAATGGCAATAACCCATAATATTGTGGGGAAGGGCTATGCCACTGCACTGATAAATAAACTGAAAAGAGGTAACCCATATTTGCCACTAAGATTTTTATTTGATAGTTTATGATATTTGGAAGGGGCATTATCCTTTTGTTATGAGATAACTTGGAGCATGTGTGTGTGTGTGTGTGTGTGTGTGTGTGTGTTTGTGAGTGTGTTAGTTATCCCACCCAACACCTCCAGTTAAATTTGGTTCCTAGAATCTGTCATCAACAAACTCAAACTCTAAACTTGAACTAGAGATTATATAGAAGGAAAATCCTGGTGAAGGTGTGTAACAGGCATAGTGACAATGCTAGGCTTTCATTTCTCAAAAAGAAAATTAACACACCCACATCATCCACACTTTACTGCTTAGTGATACTAGCTAGATTTAGAATCCTCAACTTAGATGAATATCTATCATATCCATTCATATTCATAAGAATAACTGGAAAAAATAAAAAGAACTTAGTGCTCTTTGGCTTGGTATAGTATGTATCACATAATTAATTATTTAACTAAGGTAATGTGTGTGTTTGGGCAAATTAATATGGCTAGTATCTCTGGTTTAACTTTGTTCTAAATTTAGTTCTGTGCCTTGAATGTTTTCCTTTCCATTTGAAAAGGAGATAAGGTGTGTGTGTGTGTGTGTGTGTGTGTAGTATTAAGAGTTTAAGATAGAATCTTTTTAAATTTTTCCACACACCTGTGTTTAATTCTATGTGACCATTAAATAATGGTGATGCCAAAACTTATACTATAAGTAGAATTTGAATTAATTGTTTTAGAATATTGAAGCTTCAATAAATTCTAACATAAGTATAATCTAGGAGTCATAAGTGCACAGAATATGGAATATATGTAATAACATTTTTGGGAGACTAATGGAATGGTTGGGATGTGGCTGAAGAGTTTGCTATCTGGGTCATCTAGGACATGGCTCTGGGACTATTTTCATTGGGTCATCACTGGTTGTCATGACTTTTTTTGATGTCAATGAATATGACTGAGATTTTAAGGGTCAAAATCAAATTTTCAAATGTTTTCCTTGACATGCTTCAATATATGCTGGCTGTGAGAACACTGAGAAGGACAGAGGTACTCTCTGCTGCACTTCTCAAACAGTCTTTAGTATTAGCAAATCATTATTGTTGCATAAAATTATACTTGATGGCCTACATATATTTGTGTATAATATGTCACTACAATAAATATGCCACATTACATTTTGCATCATATAATTATTAACTTATAATTTGTTACTGTTATATAACTTATATGTTTTATAGTTTAATATAATAGTAGAAACAAATATAAACTGTGGTATATGTGTTACAATATGTTATTTTATAATGCAGTACATAGTAGAGACTATCACACATAGAATTAGTATATATAAGCATGCATATGAAATATCCAGACTATGTAATACACAGACTAATGTGTACATGATCCGCAATTATTTACTTATAGTGTCACATTCAAGTTGGGGAAAGAGGTTATGATATATAATACAGGAAGTGTTAAGTATTTTATGTTCATATCAGTTTACCTATTATCTATTACCTACTGAAGCATGATTAATAAAAACTCAGAGACAGATATTGGGGTTCAACCTGGAGACCAGAAAAGCAAAGCAGCCAGCCACTGTATCTTACCTCGACCTCAGTCTAAAAATTGTGATCCTGCCTCCAGGAAACCTCAGAATGATACTTTGTCTGAGAGTTGTCTCCTCCCGTTTTATAATCTTCTCTAGTTCTGGGATTAAGGGTGTACACCACCACTGCCTGGTTTCTATGGCAAGAGAGTGTGGCTGCTAGGATTAAAGGTGTGTGTCATTGCTGCCTGATCTGCAAGGCTGGCCAGTGTGGCTGCTTTACTTTTCTGATCCTCAGGCAGGCTTTATTAATTAAAATACAAATGAAATGCCACCACAACCTACCTATTTATCAATCACCTATCACTCTAATAAGAACTCAAAATATAGTAACATAAAATATGGGGACACAAGAAGGCACACTTGAATAATCCAAGTACATTAATATTCCTCAGTACATTTTTAAAGGACTTCCTAGTCTCCTTTAAATTAAGGCTTTCAAAAATGCAACACTTCTGATGTTTCTCTACCATGTTGTTCAGCACAGACATTAGATTATAAAGAGTAAAATAGTTATGGTTTAGCAGATGCTGTGAGTCCAGAACTAACTAACCTGGTCTGAACCTTATTCCTATTCCTATCCTTGAATTTTAATTGAGGTTTGGGCATACAGGGAAGGATGTGGCTTCACATTTAGACCACTGGACCATAACTTCATATCCACTGTTCTCTAGCTCAACTCTACCCTGCCGTGGTTTTGTCCCTGAAGCTATCCTCAAGACTCTGAGAGCCTTCCTACATATTAAACTTGCTCACTTCTCAGTTCAAAACACTTCATATTCATGAGTGACTAAGAGCTGCCCTAAGCAACGGAGTTTATGAACAGGATAAAAATGATATTCTTTGTATACTGAAGAAAATGCCAGGTTAGAGATGAGGCCTGCCTTCCAGTACAATTGCCTTATCAGCCTTCAGTACTCTCTATTTGGAAAGCCACTTGGTCTCAATCTAGACCATATTTTAGTTTGCTTTAAAATTTTTCTACGTATCATTTTTCTTGAGCACATTTTCAATTACCAAGTCTGATGAAAATCTTGAGAAGTCAAATTAGGTTTTGAATAATTTGTATGCTTCCTCAAACCCTGCCAGTATTGGTAAAGTATTTCTTGTGGACTCTTGTCATGAATTTGACCAGAGAGCTTATCCTATACTATTGAAATTGGTGCTAAAGTAAAATTTATAAAAAGTCTATTTACTTACTCATCACAGAATAAATTCATCATCATTATCATCATCAACAACAAAAATAACTATGGCTTCTGTCATCCACAACAAACAGAAGGTGAAAACTCACAAGAATCAAAGGGAAGCAATACCAAAGCAATGTAATTTTAGATAAAATGTAACATTTATAGATAATTAATAAGATGAATACTAACGTTTTTTGGACTATTTCCTTACTATTTCCTTTTCAGTATTAAGGATTAAACTCAGGACCCTCATGCATACTAAGCAAGTCCTCTATATTGCAGCTATATCTGTTGCCCTAAAACAACTTTATTTTAGCTGCTTATATGGCAATAAGACTATTTTTCTTTTTTTCCTTATTTCTCACATAATACATCCTGAGCACAGTTTTCATTCCTCTACCCCTCCCATATCTTCCCCTCATCCCCTCCAATCCTGATCTTTTCCCTTTATGTCTCTCATTGGAAAACAAAAGGCTTCTATGGGATAATAATAAAATATAATATAATAAGATAAAACAAAACTATACATCTGAACAAACAGCAAACAGAAGGCAAGGGACCCAAGATAAAGCACAAGGAACAGAGATCCTACTCATTTACACACCCAGAATCTCATAAAAACACTAAAGTGGAAGTCATAATATATACACAAAAGACCTAAAGAGTAAGAAGAGAGGAGAAAAATAAATTAAATTGAATTACTCATAATAAGATAAAATTAAGAAAAGTAAAAGAGCCCTGACATAACATTATGAGACAAGGAACCTGCCAAGATGCCACTGAGTTTGTTTTTCTGTTGGCCATGTACTGCTGGGCATGAATTCATTTGTTTTTCCAGTGAAACTCTCTTGGAGGGAACTAAATTTTCATTTACAAGTGGTTATAAATTAGGGATTGCTTCTGGGTTGGGGATGAGCTCATGTGTCCACTTCTTTCAGATCTAGGACCCCGTGAAGTACACCCCTGTCCAGGTCCTATGCACACTGCCGTAGTCTTTGTGCATTCATACAAGCTTTACTCATGTTGATTACAGGGACTGGTTTTCTTGGTGTCCTCCATCTCCATGCCCTCTGGCTCTTATACTCTTTCTGCTTCCTCTTCTATGGGATGAACCCCATCATTGTCTTGAATTCCTTGCTCATACTTTCACTCCTTCCACTCTTCAACTGGATCTTGAGAGCTCAGTCCAGGGCTCTGATGTGGGTCATTGCTTCTGTTCCCACCTGTTGTTGGATGAAGGTTCTATGGTGATATTTAAGATAATCATCAGTCTGACTACATGGTAAGGCCAGTTCAGACACCCTCTCCTCTATTGTTTAGGGTCTTAGCTGGAGTCATCCCTGTGGGTTCTTGGGCATTTTTCTAGAGCTGGGATTCTTGCTAACTCCATAATGGTTCCCTCAATCTTTTATCTTCTGATGTCTTCTTTAACTCTCTCCATTTAAGTTCATGTGCCTATAGGTTTAGTGCACACTGCCTTCATTGTGATTAGTATATCTCTTTTATCTCTAATCTCTCCAGGACTTCTGTCATGAAATGCTATTAGATTTTATTAAGGGCCTTTTCTGCATCTGCTTGTAATGAGATGATAATGTGTCTGTTTTCTTTCAGTTTGCTCATATAGTGGATATGATAGAAAGTTTATACCACCATGATAGAAAGTTTGGAGGACAGGAACTCAAGTAAGAACTCAGGATCAAGAACCAGAGCAGGACCACAGAAGAATGCTAGTTGCTGGTTTGCTCAGTCTGTTTTCTTACACATCCCTAGATCAGCTTCCCAGGGTGATACTGCTCATGGTGGGCTGGGTCCTTCAATATCGTTATTTATCACGAAAAATGCCCTACAGGCTTGCATACTGGGCAATCAGATGGGTATTTTCTCGACTGAGGTTCTCTCTTCTCAAATGACGCTAGTTTATACAAAACAAAACAAAATAAGGTAAACAAGTAAACAAAAATATAACCAACACAGAATTCTTCTAGTAACTCCTCAGAATTTATAAAAGAGAGATAAAATATTCAAAAGATTCATGACATCCCCAAACCTAACACATCCGTAGCACTGAAGAACATCTGAATAACTCAACCAGACCCTTAACTAGAATATCATCTCATTAAAAGACATAATGTAAAAGCGAATGCAGACATTGCACAAGAGGAATGTTAAACACTTTCTGAGGAAATTAATGTTTATAGCTGGAGCCTTTTCTACTCCTCTCATCTCTACTTAAATGCAGTTTAAATGTATTACTGTACATCACACCAAGCCAGCCCAGTAATTTCTTATAAAATGCTCTCACTTGAAGTTTATAAAGATTTGACAATAACTTATTGGTGTTTTATAAAGAGACTTCTCTTTGAATGCTTTGAGTGTTTCAATTTGAAAAGAAAAAATAAAGACTCCTACATGATCAAGTAAACTCTTTGCAGCAGATCCAATAGGGATTTTTTAATGACTACATAGGCATATATATATATAATATGTATCATATACATATATAAGCATGCATCTTACATGCATATAATATACAATATACACAGACAAGATATGTATTATATATACATATATAACATGTATAATATACTTCCTCATTTGTCACTGATTTAATTATGTATTTTCCAACTTTATGTGGCAAAATTAATTTTTATGTATGATGTATGTGGGGGATACAAGGCTACAGGATATGTATGGCAGTTAGAAAACTTTGTAGATTTGCTTTTCTCCTTTTATCTGTATGTAGGCTCTGGGGATGGAACTAAGATACTTATGCTAACATGCTCACTAATTCAAGTGGCAGAATCTTTAATATTGTGTGTCTACATGCTTAGGCATTGTATATTTATATTATTGAGCATGTAATAATCATGTAATGGTCTTATAAATATAAAAACTCAAAATTCTGAAAGATTGCAAAGGACCCTGAAGATATAGCATCATTAAGACATGATAAAGCACATTTTGGGCTGTGCTAGCCTGCCTTAACTAAATGCTGCAGACTGTGATAGAACAGAAATTTGGGTTGTGACAGTTCTGAGCACTAGAAGTTCAAGGTCAAAGAATAAGTGTTGGCAGGATTGGCTTCTTTAGAGGAATCCTTCCTTGTCTTAGAGATGGTCATTTTCTCACTGGGGTTTACTAGGTTTCAGTCCATAAGCGTCCATTGTGCCTCTGTGCCCATTTTCATTTTTATAAGGATATCAGTCAGATTTCATGAGGATTCACCTTTATAGCCTAATTTGAAATCAGATCATTCTTTAAGATCCTATTTCTAAACATGGTTATGATGTTTATAAACATTGTAAGATGTTTACAAGCTAGGGCCTCAACACAGGAATTTTAATGTGATACAACTCAGATCATAACATATGTCAAGTTACTATAACTGTATTATTCTTATTATTAATTTGTATAATACTCAATGACTTATTGGCTTTTTACTTTCCAGGCAATTGGAATGATAGATCCATGAAAGGGCTGTTTTCTCAAATATGGAATCTGACACATTTGCAGAAGCCTACAAAGCCTAGTTCATGTTTCTCAATTTGAATCAGGCAAGTGAGCTTGCAAATATGACCAGACTCTTCAATGTAATCTGCATACAGAATATAAATCACATAACCTTTAGGTAAACAGGGTAGCTGCAACCACAGATCACTGAATGTCATTCAGCAGGGAAGGAGAAAACATATCTATTCATTCAGCCATTCATTTGAAGTTGATACTGTTAATTTAATAAAGAAATGTGTCATATGCTAGCAGTGCTTAGAGATTCAAGAAGAGGTAAAGCAGGCTTCTGCCTTAAAGAGGACCAGAATACAGGGGAGTCTGGTGTGTTATGCCAGGGTCTTAACCCAGGGAGTTTACAGAAACAGTGATGGTACAAGTAAGCAAGTGGCCTGGACTGTGTATCAAGGCCAGGAGGAGCTTCCCGGAGGAAGGAAAGGAACAGAGGGGAGGATGAGGGAACTCACTGAACTCCGAAAGAGAAGCACCCTCCAGCTTTCTGCCCTGGCATTCTTGGTTCATCACCTGATTCTTAAATGAGCCCCCCTCCCATACACAAGTGTCTACAAATAACGCAACCCAGTCCACATCTTAGCAACTTTACTAAGGCTATGGCGATGCTGGTGCTGAAGCTCGGTTCATTCTCCTTCCACCTGTGTCCACGCTGCTGGAGTTATTGATATCCTTTTATTCTTGAAAACTATTTACCTTATGCTCTGGTGGGCAAGAGATTAACAGCAAAGCAGGGAACGGTCATTTGTCTCCACACCAGTTTGCCTCAGCTGCCTTTGCTCAGTGGTCTTGATTAACAGAGACCCCTTTACAAAGGCATCCCTCATAAGACAGTGGGGCTCAGGAGAGAAGGGATTCTATAAAATGAGCAGTCTTTAGATCATAAGGATGTAGACTTGAGCAGGAATGTCACCCATTTCTAATCTTCCGCCCTTGAGCAAATGATGTAAGTTTACTGAGCCTCATTTATAAGAAGAGTCTTACAATAAACTCCACCAGACTTAGTGGCTAAAACCGTCTGAAATGGAAATGTCTCCCCAAACTGTAGCGGATTCACTTTCTTGTCCTTCCTTTTTGCTTCTGGTAGTTTCTTTTGTTTCCTTTAGACACTGTCCTAAATTAGCTTTTTAAATATTTCCCCTTTTTAAAATATCAGCGGACTCTCCCTTCTGAAGTTTACAGAAAAATCATGATAACCCCTGCCAACTCTCTCCTGATCAATTCGCATGTCTGACTGGGAAGTCCAGAAGGAGTTTGCATTCTTGCTTTAATGAGATGAACATCCCTACCTAATTGCTTTCATTTCTTTCAATATATTAATTTGTGTTCACTACCTCAAACCATGCAAATGCATCTGTTATGCTGTTTGCATTCATTTAACTTCAAGGACTCGGCCTAAGCAAACAATATCTCTATGAACAGCAACTGTCTAATAAAGTAAAACAAAATAAACCCTTGCCCTTGCCCAGGAAACACAGCTCTTTGCATTTGTAACTCAAAATTTTCTACATGCTTAGTGTGTTCACCCATGACCCTGTTGATTCTCATATTCCATGTGTCAGTTCTTATAGTCGTAGAAACAACTGGGATATTAAACAATTATTCTGGTGCTGGCACTAAATCTCTGCATTTTGAGATGAATTTGATTAATATGATCTAATAAATTTTAAAAATAGTTTTGATTTTTGAGTTCATTAATATAATTATGACATTTCCCCTTCCCTCTCCTTCCTTCAAGCACTCCATATAACCCTCCCTACTTTCTTTCAGATTCATGGTCTCATATGTTTTTAATTATTTTTCTATATTTTATATAACGTGTATAGTGATTCGCCTGTGTGTACACATGTGTATTGTACCACAGACACACAGTTCATTCTAATATGAATGCAGAAACAAGTTAGGTTACCTGTTAGACACAACTGCTTGTCCTGAACTTAATGTGAACATGTCTAGTTATCGTTTTCCCTTATTATTATATTGTTAAAGGCAAGATCAATTCCTTATTTAGTTTGTACTTGGTGCTAGGCACATGCCCTTACATAAGTAATTTGGTATCTTATCACCACAGTCTACTGACCCACAGCACTGAATGAGTTCAGGCTGCTGCCAAGAAATACATGTCGCAGGTAGAGGGTAAATCGGTAGCTACCTAAAAACTACCTGCTAAAAATAAAGTGGCTGTCTTCATCTTCCTCAGCAAACTTCAAGGAGAAAGCAATATGTAGGAAATGGGGATTTAAAGAAAGAAAACATCAGTTAAAATCTTAGCTAGAAATACAAACTACTTTCCCGTCATGGAAAAGACAAGCTCTATCGTCTATTGACTCTAGCAATGCTCTAGGAGAAGGTATTAATATGTAGAAATGTGCTGACGACAGCCGTCCATGAGCATTGCTCCTGTTCTGCACACACAGATAAATAATGGATTAGGAGGGCAGTGAGGGCCCGCGTTAATCCAAAGTGCTGTAAATAAATGTACGGCAAGTGTAGAATCACCTCCCTGGGACTGGAGATGCACACGATATTGAAAGTGAAGATATTGAAATTCAAAAGTAGAACTTTCCGGAACCTTCTAATAAGGAACCATTCCAAGTTGCCTGTAGTTTTCTAGAAAGGGAAAATACTGCAGGAAGATAACCTGTAAAGTGGAGTGACTTTCAAAGTCAACTATGATGAAGTCTCACATCTACTTAACTGAGTGATACAAAGGCCTCTGCTGTATCAAAACTAAATAAAAGTGATATAGTTATATCAAAATGACATAAGCATCCATTTTATTAGTTTCCTGGCTACAATCATAAAAAGTAATCTTTTTTTACTTACTTCAACGTTTACAGCAATGACAAACTTAGATCATAATTAACTCAACTGAAAGGCTTTCTTTTGAATTCTCCCCATTTCTGGTTGAAGAACCTTGGGATTCGCAGAGTCCCCTTTGGTACTATCTACTATCTACATGATGGACTTTTAAATGCCTAATGCTGAGCTCTGTTGCCTACAGCAGCCGTCTCCAAAGAGCCCACCACTAACTCACCACCATCTACAGGAAACCAGCAAAAAATCTGACGTTAGAAAGTGGTGTCCAAGGATCTGCCTGTAGTTCTTCCATTTGGGACTTGGGGAATGGGGAGAAATCTGACCTGATCTCATCTAAACTTGAATACATATGGCAGATCCAGGCCACCATCAGTCTTCGATCTAGCCTCTCACACAGTCCTCGTGTATTCCATTCAGGCACAGTACCTTAATGAGGAAGCCTTTTCTCATGCCTCTACATGTTCTATTACTCCATTTTCTTGGTAAATTATTTCATTACTATAAAGTTGCCAAAATACTTTAGTGTTGTTCTTTACATTGAGTAAATACGCTAACCTCTCTATTAACTGACTATGTCATTATGGGGGTTTAAATGAGACCTGCCCTCCATCGGCTCATGCATTTAAACAATTGGCCCCAGTTGGTAGTGCCTTTTAAAACAAGGTATGGGAAAGTGCAGCCTTGTTGGAGGAACTATGTCACGGGGGGGGGGGATAGTTTTGGAAGTCTGTGTCCTTGCCTCACTTCCACTTGGGAATTGCTTTTTGCTTTCTGTTTATGTGAACTTTCTACTTCCTGTTCCAGCTTCCTGCTGCCATGACTTCTCTGCCACTATGAACTCTCCCTCTGGAACTGTAATTTTGCTAACTAATTAAATTAATTAGATAAATTTTTCCTTCTATTGGTCATGGTATTTTATCACAGCAACTGAAAAGTTGCTAAACTAATCAGGATCTGTAAACATGATTCATATCAAAACCCACACATTTTAAGTATGGCTTCTGAGGACACTTGGTGGACTCCTGATCTCCTGATAAAGTCCCTGTGGGGCAAGTGTCAGTGTAAGGCTAATCTGGTTCATGTTCATGTACCTGCATCAGTGTACACACTTCCAAATGAAAATGTCTCATTTCTTAAGCAATTCCATTAAAAATCAACCGTAGAGTGCTAAGCAGAACTTCCCAATATGTCTTCATCTCTAATCAGATGTCAGTCTCACTTAGACAACTGAATAGCAAACAAATTAACATTCAAAATATCCCCAACCAAAATGAATGGCTTACAACGCGGCTCAGAAAGATATGGAAATGTGAAGAAAAGGAAAGAATATTTCACCATTTTCCTCTTGACCCAGTGTTCACGACTGAGGGCAAGTAAGGAAGAAGAAAATGTAATTCTGGTATTTTTGTCCTTTTGTTAAGTGACCCCATTTAAGCCACTTCTAGGCATCTACTCGATGGACTCTCACACACAACAAAGATACCTGCACGTCCATGTAACTGCAACACTATTCATGACTGTGAACTTATAGAATCAGCCCAAGTGTCCTTCATAAGATTAATGGATAAAAAACATATGTCGTATATACACAGTGGAGTGATAGTCAGTCATAAAGAAGAAATTATGCCTTTTTCTTACAAGTGGTTATAAACATATGTCATCATGTTAATGGAAATAAATCAGATGAAGAAAAGGAGTATTGAATGTTTCTCTCAATGGTATGTATTAGAGTTATATGTATATATATATATTATATACACATATACATATATATATATATATATCTACACTCACTGTTTTATGAGCATAGTTGACACAAAGGCAGAAGGGAGAATTAGGAAAATAGAAACAAACTAACGGTGTAGGTAAGGGTTAAAAACTGAAGGACAAATATGTTCAAAGTCCATGATATACTGGACCAGAACTGAAGTGTGAAATGATGTGCAATGAACATCCACCAGTCAAAATAAAACACAAGAATCTGACATGCTCGTATCTTCTTAGACCTAGACCGCTTATTTCTTCAGTTTATTTTTTATTCACTATGTGTCACTGTCAAAACTAACAGACTGGACATTTCTTTTCATGTTGCCCACCTTATGTACAATGCAACAGCCTGTCATATATTCAGAAGCCGTAGACATGAGCAGTATATCTCAACCAATTATCCTCAGATCTTCAATCTGAGGAACACTCCATGTTAATTCCCTTGTAGCTCATAACTTCTCTTTTTCCATTGGGATCACCAGTGTTTACATTTCTTTCGTAACTCACCATCTTTGCCCAGTTGTCTGTACTCTTGCCCGACCAGGGAGAAGGTGGCCTCTGGGGAGCCTGTTATATAATAGCAGGATGTTTGCTGGTATGCTGGGCAACAGAGTTTGTGCAAAGGTGAGTATATGATGTGACACTTTTCTAAACTCCTGCTCAGAATTCTTAGTTTAATCAACAGTTTTTCAAAGTGAGAAATTCAATGCACAACATCTTGTTTTCTAAATTTAATAAGTCACACTTTTAACACACACACAGCAACCAATGTCATTCTTCTCTATGATGGTTCTCAAGTATATGAAGCAATCCTCATAGCTACTAATAATTTACATTTTAAACTATTAACAAAGTAATGAATACTTAAGTTTTATTTTAATTATTAACAACATGGTACATTTTAAAATGGTTGTTCCTATGACTCTTGGGCATGGGCTATGTCCTGAATTGACCACTGTGTCCAACAAGGTAGCAGGAGAAAACCTAAGCTCCCAGTTCCCAGGAGTTGTCCTGTAACTTGCACACACATGCATGCACACACTCATACAAATTCTTAAAAATAAACTAATTGGATTCCTATATTTTCCACACTACACAAATAAAGATGTGGTCTTAAACTGTAAACATAAATGAGATCTAGTTCCATGTGCACAAAATAAATAAATAAACAAATTAGTAAAGTAAATTTAAAATATTTGTTTGTATTTTTGTTTTGAGATGGGGCTTCCCATCTATTATCCCAGCTGGTCTTGAACTCTTGGAGGAGGAGTGGAGACAACTTCCCAAATAGCCAGGGTGGAAACCCTTTACCATGACCAGTTCAGATTTATTTACTATGCATTCCGCTGTTAAATATTATAGAAATTCAATTAATTAAGAGAAGAATTATCCATCTTATTCTCACATCCCAATAATAGTGACAGAAAATCAAACAAAATGATTTTTTTCCTATTCAGGAAGGAATATATCAAAATGCAGTTTTATTTGAAATATGAGAAGATATTCATTGCTTTATGATTAGACAATATTTTACCTAAGTATTGGAAACAGTTATTAATTTTGTATCAAGGGAAGAGAGTGAAATTATGAGGAAACAGAGGATTCTTAATTAAGCAGTTTACATAAGACATTTGATTATGATGAACTATCTTAAAAAGTATTCAAATGCCACTGAAAATAACCAACAAAATATGAAAATACTGTCTGTCTGTCCATCCATATATGATCTGTCCATATTTCTCTGTGTCATCAATATATCTACACATTTGTTTGTCTGTCCCACTCTCATTCTGCTCTAAGCTGTCTATCATCTCTATCCACCCATCTATCTGAAGACCCAGAGAACCACATGGTCAAATATGAACCCAAAGGCCTAGGTCTCAAAGAACTGGTATCAACTGGGAAACGTTTTGACTGTAGGTTAGAGAGAGAATATCCAGAGGCATTGGCGGGGGAGTAGTCTATCATGGCTACCTCTCAGGGACAAGGAAGAGCAGAGAAGAGAGACAGAAAGAGGAAGAAGCTAGCAACTGCTAGGGCTATCTCTAGAGAGCAGAGAGGACAGCCATAGGGTCTTGACTATAATGTGCAGCCTCTCTGTCCTCACATTGATTCGTTTTTAATAATTAAGTATTTTGTTATAAAGTAAATTTTTATATTTTTTTAAATTTAACTTTGTAAAATAATTTTTTCATTTTGCATACCAATCCCAGTTCCCTCTCCTCCCCTACTTTCACTCTCCCATCTTCCCCCCACTCCACGCCTCATCCATTTCTCAGACAGGGTTAGGCATTCCATGGGGAGTCAACAAAGTCTGTCAAATCACTTGAGGCAGAAACAAGGCCCTCTCTCCTGTATCTAGGCTTAGTCAGGAATCCCTCCATAGGGAATGGGCTCCAAAAAGCCATTTCATGCACTAGGGATAAATACTGGTTCTATGGCAGTGGCACTACAACCTGCTCAGAACACACAACTGTCACTCACATTCAGAGGGCCTAGTTTGTTCCTATTTTCTCCAACTGTTAGCCCAAAGTCCATGAGCTCCCACTATCTCAGGTCCATTGTTTCTGTGGGTTTCCCCATCATGTCTTGACCCCTTCATTCATACTATTTCTTCTTTCTCCATCTGTACAACTGGACTCCAGGAGCTTGACCCGGTGCTTAGCTGTGCATCTCTGCATCTGCCTCCATCAGTTACTGGATGAAGTTTCTATGATAATAATTAAGGTAGTCATCAATGTGCTTACAGGGGGAGATCAGTTAAGGCCTTCCCTACTATTGCTTAGACTCTTAGCTGGGGTCATCTTTGTGGATTCCTGGGAATTGAGATATCTCAATAGAGGGAACCATTATGGGGTTAACAAGAAACCTGGCACTAGGGAAATTCCCAGAAATGTACAGTTGATTCTTGATGTGACTATTACCAAATTCATGGTGCCAAGTTCCTAGGCAATTGTACCAAGCCAGTAAGTGTTACCTAGGCCTGTTCTAACACGCTGTTTACACCTGATGTTTAAGAAAAATGGACATGTGTTCTTTCACAGCTCTGAAGAAGAGAGTGTAAGGTAAAGGTATTGACAGTAAGGCTATTCCTATCTATGCTCTGAGAAATACAACTCTCTTCTGTATAGCTTCTGCTCACAATGATGCTTCCTTTTGGTTCTCACAATAGTGTTCACTTTGGTGCTCAGAATAATGCTCCCTTTTGGTGCTCAGAATTATGCTCCCTTTTGGTGCTCACAATGGTACTCCCTTCTGATGCTCCTTCTTGATGTTCACATCCTTCTCTGTTTTCTTTATGTTGCTCTCCCCACTCCATTCTCTCTTCTCTTCTCATCTCTCTGTGTATATTTCTTCTCCCTGTCTCTATTTACTTGTGATGACAAGGAGAGGTAGTTTAAGAAAACCAGTGATTAGCCTTTAATCTCTTCATCTTAAATCCTTAACCATGGTCAAATAAACACTTTCTAGCAAATAACACTCAACTGGGAACTTAGGAATAAAGTCTTTGGAGAATCATTTTTTTTTCATCCAACCATAAAACTCCTAAGGAGATAGTAAAAACAACATCACACATTAACACATCTAAGAGTGGAATCTTTGAAGAAAAATGACAATATATTTCTTACATGGAAGTGAAGACCCCATCTTCTTCAAAAGACTGTGCTGTGAAATTAAAATGGCTCTGTGCACTATGAAGGAGAAAGATTTGGAGACAAAGGACCTACATGCAGAATGCAGAGAGAAGCAAGAACTCTTGAAAACTAATAGGGAAATGAGAGAAGCCATCAAAAAAAATGGGGGGTGGGTGTAAAGATTTGAGCAGGAATCTCACACAAAAAGGTGAGCCAGCAGGGAGCTGGAAGTTCCACTGCAAATGACAGATGTGTACCCACTCGCTCAAGCATCCAATGATGGTGCAAGCACTGAGATTGACAGGTGAAGCTGCTTTGGGAACACTGTGCTTGTGACTGGTACAGCTGCTTTGGCACACTCACCATTCACTATGTGAATTAACATTTCTGCACTAAGCTCTGGTTTGATTTATTCTGGTCCAGTTTTTGTGTTTTTAATATTTTTAGTTGATGAATACAATCTACCTATGTATATAGGGGACAGTTTGATGTTTTTTAATCAACTTCCTGTATTATTAGTAGTAGGTACAGAATGAGTACAGGTCTGGTGGGAAAATATATGGGAGTTCCTCAAAAAAACTAAACAGAATTAATGTTTTATTACAATCTTGCTTCTAATCATGCATCCACTGTTAATAAGAGAAACCCCATTCCATGTTGACTGGAGATCAGCCCATACAAAACTTCAGTGCTCAATTGCTCCTCTACCTCCCATCCCAATCTCTGTTTCTCTCTCACACACACATGTTCATAGGGAGAGGCAGAGGAAGAGAAAGAAAGACAGAGACAGAAAAAGAAAAGAGAGACAGACAGATGTCAGAGATAGACACAGAGAGAAACTCTACAAGTAATTATCTTAAAATAAAAATAATTTTGTCAAGTTTTACTGAGGATCAAATACAACAAAGTTAGAAATAGCCATTCAAATAGAATAAATGTATTATTTTTGTCAAGAGCTGAAATAAATGAAGTGTTATTTAGAATAAAAATGAACTCTCTCCATATATACTTATATATGTATATGTGTGTCATATATATATCACTAATATTCAATATAAATAAATCATAGACACTTTATATATAAAATAACATAATATACTAAATATCTACATAAAGATCAAACCAGGTAAAATCACATAGTGGGTTAGAAGTAAAAATATTGTTTTTTGGATGACAAGTGCAAGTGAAATGGAGCATGAGGAAGATTTTGGAGAGCTCTTAAAAATGAACATAACAACACAATTTTTAAAATTGAGTTTCTGGAGGTTGCTCCAATACCTCCATCCCATGGATCAAACCCTGTAAGCGACAAGTCCCACTCTGACTCTAAACCCTCTTACCTGCCACTCCATTACCTCATAGGAACTGAAATACATGAAGCAAATATACAGAGAGAACCAAGAGGTGAGTGACTCTGGGTGGGGCATCCCACTCTCTAGGTCCTCCATAATGGGGCAAAAAACCCAGGCTCCTCCCCCACCTGACTCAAGTTCTCTAGCCAGCCAACAGGCTAGCTTCCTTCACATAGGCTGCTCGCACACTCCCACCCCACTGATTGAACTCTGCAAGCTACAAGTCCCACTCCACCCCCAAACTTTTTTGCCCCTCCCCCTGCAACCTTAGAGGAACTCTGAAACACAAGCTGCAACTACACAGAGAAGAGAGAAACTCTGAAGCACAGGCTGTGACTGCACAGAATGAACCAAGAGTGCTAACCAAAAGAGACCTCAGTGGCTCCCTGAGACACAGAGAGTGACAGTACAGGGCAGGCCAAGAACAGTTCCCAAAGACACAGACAGCCACTGCAAGGATTTGACCAAAAGGCAAAGACACTGCTGACACCAATTGGAGGAAGAGATAGGTAGGCACCAATGCAAGAAATCATTCAATACCTGAAAAGCAGCATAGTAACACCAGGACCTAGTGGTCACACAACAGGAAGACTTAATCCTCCTAACACAGAAGAAACAGAAGAAAATGATTTAAACTTAACTTAATGAATGATGGAGACCTTTAAAGAGGAAATAAAAAATTCTCTTAAATAAATGGAGGAAAATACAAACAAAAAATTGGAAGAAATCAATAAATCTATAAAAGAATACCAAGAAAAAAAAACAATCAAACAGGTGAAGCAAACAGTTCAAGACTTGGAGACTAAAATAGAGGCAATAAAGAGAACACAAACTGAGGGAATTCTGGATATGGAAAATTTGGGTAAATGAATGGGAACAACAGAGGCTAACATAACGAACAGAATACAAAGGCTGGAAGAGAGAATCTCAGGTGTTGAAGATACTATAGAGGAAATAGATTCATCTGTCAAAGAAAACATGAAATCCAAAAATTATTAACACAAAACATTCAGGAAATCTGGGACACCATGAAAAGACCAAACCTAAGAATAATAGGGATATAAGAAGAAGAACTCGAGCTCAAAGGCGCAGAAAATATATTTTACAAAGTCATAGAAGAAAACTTTTCCAACCTAAAGAAGGATATCCTATGAAAGTACAAGAAGCTTACAGAACTCAAAATAGGCTGGACCAATAAAAAAAAAAGTCTCCTCACTATATAATAATCAGATCGCAAAGCATGCAGAATAAAGAAAGCTAAGAGCTACAAAGGAAAAAGGTCAAGTAACATATAAATGCAGAACTATCAGAATCACTCGACTTTTCAATAGAAAACATGAAAACTAGAAGGTCCTGAATAGATGTGCTGCAGACACTAAGAGACCACAGATGCAAGCCCAGACTACTATATCCAACAAAGCTTTCAATCACCATGATGGAGGAAACAGGATATTCCATGACAAAACCAGATTTAAACAATACTTATCCACAAATCCAACTCTACTAAAAGTACCAGAAGGAAAGTGCCAACTCAAGGAAGCTAACTTCACCCACAAAAACCCAGGCAACAGATAACCTCACACCAGCAAACTCCAAAGAAGGGAAACATACAAACACTACCTTCGAAAAATAACAGGAATTAACAATCATTGATAAGTAATGTCTTTTAATATCAATGAACTCAATTCACTGATAAAAAGACAGAGGCTAAGATGAATAGATATGAAAGCAGAATCCATCCTTCTGCTGTATACAAGAAACACACCTCAACCTCAAAGACAGACATTACCTAGAGTAAAGTGTTGGGAAAATATTTTCCAATCAAATGGACCTAAGAAACAAGCTGGTGTGGCTATCCTAATATCTAACAAAATAGATTTCAAACTAAAATCAATCAGAAAGGATGGAGAGGGACACATTGTAATCATAACAAGAACAATCCATCAAGATGAAATCTCAGTCCTGAACATCTATGCCACAAATACAAGTGCACCCATATATGTAAAAGAAACATAATTAAAGCTTAAATCACACACCAAACCCCACAACTAATAGTAGGAGACTTCAACACCCCATGATCCACAATGGGCAGAAATTTAACAAAGAAATAATAGAACTAACAAATGTCATATATAGAACATTTCACAAAAACACCAAAGCATATACCTTCTTCTCAGCACCTCATGGAACCTTCTCTAAAATGGACCACATACAGTATACAAAAAAAAAAAATGGAAAACCCCCCTGTATCTTATTGGATCACCATGGTTTAAAGGTATAATTTAACAACTACAACACTATTCTCAGAAAGTCTACAAAAAGTCTACAAACTCATGGAAATTGAACAGTGATTAATTGAACCACCCCTGGATCAAGGAAGAAATAAAGAAAGAAATTAAAGACTTCCTATAATTCAATAAAAATGAAGGCACAGTGCACACAAACCTATGGGACACTATGAAACCAGTACTAAGAGGAAAGTTCATTGCACTAAATGCCTACATAAAGAAAGTGGAGAAATGTAGCAAGATTAATAAAAGCTCATGGTCAGAAATAGACAAAAAAAAATAATAATGTGTCCAGTTAGTTGTTACCACAACCTGAGGTTATCTGGAAAAAAGACTCACAAGTGAGAAAATGCCTCCATTTGTAGACAAAACTGTGGGGAAGTTTTTGATTATTGATTGATGTGGAAGGACCAAGCCCACTATGGATGGTGCCACCCCCAGGCTAGTGGTCCTACATTGTATAAGAAAGCAGGTTGAGCAAACCTTACAGAGGAGGCATGTAAGCAGTATTCCTCCACGATCTCTTCTTCAGTTCCCAACTTGAGTCCATGCCCTGACTTCCCTTCATCATAGACTGTGATCAGAACATATAGGTCAAATAAAATCCCAAAGTCCCCTTGCCCTCGTCCCCACCCAAGTTACCAATCACAGCAATAAATATCAAAAAAACACACATCCCCAAATAAACATCAGCAGAAGAATGGGTACACCAATTACAGTGTTTGCATACAATTGAATATTTCCCAGCAATCTAAAGTACAACTGCTGATGACAGCCATCTGAAAGAACCTGTCAGATATGGCAAGCAACAGAAGACCAGAAAATAGATCACTCTCACTCACGAACATTGACACAAAAGTACTCAAAATACTAGCAAACTCAGTTCAAGAACACATCAAAAATACATCCACCATGATCAAATTGGCTTCTCCCAGAGTCGCAGGGATGATTTAACATATGAAAATCTATCAATGTAATCTACCATATACATAAACTGAAAGAAAAAAGCCATATAATCATCTCATTAGATGCTGGAAAAGCATTTGACAAAATCCAACACCACTTCATGATAAAGTTCTTGGAGAGATCAGAGATACAAGAAACATATTTAAACATAATTAAAGCAATATACAACAAGCTGACAGCCAACATCAAATTAAATGGAGAGAAATTCAAAGTGATTCCACTAAAATCAGGACAAGAAAAGGCTGTATATTCTCTCCATATCTATTCAACATAGTTCTTGAAGTTCTGGCTAAAGCAATAAGACAACAAAAGGAGATCAAGGGAATTCAAATTGGAAAGAAGTCAAACTTTTGCTAGTTGCCGATGATGTGATAGTAAACATAAGTGACCCCAAAAACTCTACCAAGGAACTCCTACAGCTGATAAATACCTTCAGTGATGTGGCAGGATACAAGATCAACTCAAAAAAAAAGAAAGAAAGAAAGAAAGAAAGAAAGAAAGAAAGAAAGAAAGAAAGAAAGAAAGAAATCAGTAGCCTTCCTATATACAAATAATAAAGAAACTGAGAAGGAAATCAGAGAAACATCACCCTTCACAATAGTCAGAAATAACATAAAATATCTTGGAATAACACTAACCAAAGAAGTGAAAGACTTGTTTGATAAGAAATTTAAGTCTTTGAAGGAAGAAATTGAAGAATATGTTAGAAAACGGAAAGATCTCCCATGCTCTTGGATAGGTAAGATCAACATAATAAAAATGGTAATCTTGTCAAAACAAACTATAGAGTCCATGTAATCCCCATCAAAATCCCAACAGAATTCTTCACAGACCTTAAAAGAACAATTATCAACTTCATATGGAAAAAAAAACTTGGATAACCAAAACAATCCTGTACGATAAAGAAACTTCCAGAGACATCAGCATCCCTAAATCAAGCTTTATTACAGAGTTACAGTAATGAAAACGTCTTAGTATTGGCATAAAAACAGATAGGTTGACCAATGGAATTGAGTTGAAGACCCAAACATTAATCCATATACCTATGAACACCAGAGTTTTGACAAAGAAGCTACAATTATACAATGGAAAAATTAAGAATCTTCAACAAATGGTGCTGGCATAACTGGATGTCTACATGTAGAAGAATGCAAATAAATAGACTCATATCTATCATCATGCACAAAACTCAAGTACAAGTGGATTAATGTCCTCAATACAAAACCAACCACACTGAACCTGATAGAAGAGAAAGTGGGAAGTAGTCTTCAACACAGGGGCACAGGAGACCACTTCCTAAATATAACACCAGCAGCACAGACACTGAGAGCAACAATAAATAAATGGGACCTCCTGAAATTGAGAAGCTTCTATAAAGCAAAGGACACAGTCAATAAAATAAAAAGACAGCCTACTAAAATGGGAAAAGATCTTCACCAACCCCACATACGACAGAGAATTGATCTTCAAAATGTATAAGAACCCAAGAAATTAGACTTAAAATTCCAAATAAATCAATTAAAAATGGGGTACAGAACTAAACAGAGAATTCTCAAAAGAAGAATCTCAAATGCCTTAAAGACAATTAAGGAAATGTTCCACATCCTTAGCCAACAGGAAAATGCAAATCAAAATGACTCTGAGATACCATGTCACAACAGCCAGAATGGCTAAGATCAAAAAACACCAATGATAGCTTATCCTGGAGAGGATGTGGAGTAAGGGGAACACTCCTCCATTTCTGGTGAGAATGTAAACTTGTACAACTACTCTGGAAATCAGTATGGCGATTTCTCAGAAAATTGGTAATCAACCTACCTCAGGACCCAGCAATACCATTTTTGGGCGTATACCCAAAGGATGCTCAATCATACTACAAGGACATTTGTTCAAGTATGTTCATAGCAGCATTATGTCTAATATCCAGAACCTGGAAACAACTTAGATGCCCCTCAACCGAACAATGGATAAAGAAAATGTAGTACATTTACACAAGGAAGTACTATTCAGCAGTGAAAAACAATGACATTTTGAAATTTGCATACAAACCGAAGGAACCAGAAAAAAACATTTTGATTGAGATACCCCAGACCCAGAAAGATGAACATTGTATGTACTCACTCATAAGTGGATACTAGCTGTAAAGCAAAGAATACCAAGCCTATAGTCCATGATCCTAGAGAAGCCAAGTAACAAGGTGAACCTTAAGAAAAACATATATATAGATTCACTTGGAAAGAAGAAATAGACAAGATCACCTGACAAAATTGAAAGCATGGGAGTTGGGTTTAAGGGAGGGCCAAAGGGGAAGAGGAGGGGATAGGGAGAGGGGAGAAGAGAACTTGAGGGAATGGGATAGTACAAACGGAGGGTGGACTGAGATGAGAGCAAAGAAAATGATATTTGATTGAGGGAGCCATTATGGTACTAACAAGACACCTAGCACTAGAGAAATTATCAGGAATCCACAAGGATGACCCAAGCTATGACCCTAAGCAATAGAGGAGAGGGTGCCCTAACTGGCTTTGCCCTGTAGTCAGATTGATGAATATCTTAAATGTCACCAGAGAACCTTCTTCCAGGAACTAATGGAAACAGAGGCAGAAACCAGCAGCAGATCTCTGGGCTGAGCTCCCAAAGTCCAGTCGAATGACAGAAGAAGTGAGAATATGAGCAAAGAGGTCAAGACCATGATGGATACACCCACTGAAACAGTTTACCTTAGCTAATGGGAGCTCACCAACTCCAAGCAGACAAGGAATGATCCAGCATAGGACCTAACTAAACCCTCTGCATGTGGGTGATAGTTGTATGGCTGGAGCAGACTGTGGGGCCACCGGCAGTGGGACCGGGATGTATCCTTACTGCTTGTACTGGCTTTTTGGGAACCTATTCTTTTTGGATGGTTACCTTGTACAGCCTAGATATAGTAGGGAGGGCCTTGGACCATCCCCAAAGTAATATGCCTTACCATCTCTGAGGAGTGGATGGAGCGGGGGGTTAGGGAGGTAGATGGAGGGAACAGGAGGAGGTGAGGGAGTAGGAGCTGAGATTGGTATATAAAATGAAAAAAAAAGATAGGTTGTTTTCTTTTTAAAAATAGAATAAAAAACAATCAATACATTTAAAAAACTGAGTTTCTGATGAACCAAGAAATAATTTTTTAAATGTGAAAATTGATATAAAACTGGTTAAACATTCAGGTTAGTCTTGCATGTACAGGTTGAACAGTCTTGGATTTATATAATACAATGATGAATGAGTCAAACAGTATTAAATGTCTATAATGCAGTGATGAATGGGTTAAATAGTTTATATATACTATATATACTATATATAGTAAAAATGAAGGGGTTAAACAGTCTTAGATTTGTGCATTGCAACAATGAATGGGTTAAACAGTCTTGGATATACATAACACAATGATGAATCAGATAAATGAGATGGATTAGAAATCTCCAAGTATCTTTATCATATAGAAATTGGGTGCAAAGGTAAGATATGCAGGAATATAGAGGGGAGGAAAGGAGCATCAGTGTCCTCAAATGATTTTAGGTTTCTAGAGAAAAACTACAAACAGACATTACACTCTGAAAGACACACAAGCACACACATATTTATACTACACACATGTACAAACATATATGTGTGTGTGTGTGTGTGTGTGTGTGTGTGTGTGTGTGGAGAGAGAGGAGAGAGAGAGAGAGAGAGAGAGAGAGAGAGAGAGAGAGAGAGAGAAAGCACAATGGCACAATGGCTTGTTCGGGGATTTTATGTAGAAGATGATTTTTGTACATTATGCTTCTAAGTTTCACCTAAACTTCTGTGTCTACATATACATATGTGACTATACACATAAGTTATATTTCTTATGTACAACTGAATGTTAAAGAAAGAGTATACTGGGATAGAATCAAGGATCTAAGCAATAGGAAAAAATGAAATTGGAAAAAAACTTCAAGGATCCTTGAAGATTAAAGGAGCTTGGTTACGTGAAGATTCCCAGCATCAGGCTCTAGGCTGCCTCTCTCCCAGTCTCAGCTGCTCCTCTAGAGGTACCTGGTGACCAGCACTGCTTTCACGTCAATCATTCTAGCCACCCGGCCAGTGGTGGCTATTGTGTATCTTCATAGTTTTTTCAAAACAAATTGTCTATTTTATACAACCTTTAATTAATACATTAATATATCAAAAATCTATTTTTAAGCAAACTTCAAACGCATAATGTCATATTCTCATTTTTTTTCCTACTCTCCTTAGTAAAATACAGCACAGAATGATTTTTTAAAAATGTGAAATAGGAAAATAAAAGATCTTTGCTTATGTCAAATCAATGTGTGCATGACAGATCAGCAACCATTTAAGAGATATTCATCCCTGGCTGAGATGTCTTCACTGCTTCCCAAAATGAGTGTCAAGTGAGCTTCCAGCTATTTAAGAGAGAGAATCCCCGTAGCTGAGTACACCAGATTTTTGGAGATAAACTAAAGCTGCAGTTGATAGATATGTCTGCATTTCAGTACAGTATTTGACAAGTGTCAGCATACATTGACGTGTGCACATGGAAAGGTTTAAAACAACGATGTAATACCCTCAGTATTGTTAACTCTCTGAACTGGTGAGAATCAGTGAATCGGGGGAGGGTTTGAGAAGGAATTCATTTCAAATGTACATAAATGTTGTAAGCATTCACAACATATGTATCCTTTTATAGTGCATATTGAAGTTGGAAAGGAATAGACAGAGCATATTTTCTTTCAGTGCAGTTTGTATGGGAGGGAAAAGTAAAAATAAAGCCCAAAACAGAGCTCTGCTCCTAAAACATCACTCATTATGCCCACCATTGTCTGTGAGGAGCAATAGGGGAACGCGACTTGGCATAACTCACTTGTAGGGACAGGAAAACAAGCCACCCCACCTGTGCCAAGGCCCAAAGGCATCTAATTTGCATACTGTTAGGAAGTTACTTGTGTTAGCTGCCCATGCAAAACTCTCTAATGTTTATAGTCATTGATTTTAAATACACTTTTACAGCCACACACTCCATACTGATTCTAGATTTTCTTTACTCCATAACTGTAGCATTTCCATGCTTGTAAAAATCAGATATATGTATATATTAAAGATGTCTTTACAAACCCCACCCTAATTCCATTTGTCTTTCCCCTTAGTTCTTATCTGAATACTGAAAACATCCATTTTTACTCATCCGTGCTTCCCTTTCTTTGTTCCTCAGTTTTTCTTACCTACATTGGGCATAATGTGGAACATGCTGAACCTTCTGTCTTTTACTGGAAAACAGTTTCTCCCATCTCCATGGTGTTTTCTTCATTCCCTTTCCCCCGTAAAGGCATTTCACTCTGTCCTTGTATCATATTATTGAACCCATCTCATGTCATACATTTTCCTATGTACAAGCATTTGGCTTCAATATTTTGCAGTCATGTACAACAACATAGTGACTTAGGGCACAGCTCTTTTTGTGCTGACAAAGGTATGTTTTCTGAGTAAAAAGACAAGTTTGGGGAGACTGCCAAACTCCACTGGCAACACATACAATGCTTCTTTTGCATGTGGTTCATCGCTGAAGGTGCGGCTATGTTTCTGAGGAACTGTATCTGTGTAGTTTGAATTTGCTTCAGTGTAAGTAAGATGAAAACTTGAACCCTTAAAGGTGAACTATACTTAATTCATATGAGCTATGAACTCAAGATTTTTCTAAATTTTATGGTGATTTTTGACTTCACCACTGACTTTAACATTTAAAAGATTTTTACTTATTCTTTGTTTGTCTGTTATTGTGTGTGTGTTTGAGTGTGTGTGTGTGTGTGTGTGTGTGTGAATGTGTGGTGCAGGCTTGCCATGGCGTGCACATAGAGGCCAGAGGCCAGAGGGCAGCATTTGGGAGGTAATGGTAGTTCTCTCCTTCTATGATCAGGAGATGGAGCACAGGTTGACAGGAACGTACACCAAGTGCCTTTGCCCCCAGGCAGCCATCTCACAAGCCCAGATCATTCTAAGTCCTTTCTGTTAGCTTTATTTTATCTTGTGGTGCTGGGGACTTAATCTGGAGCCTTTCACATTTACGGCAAATGCTGTACTGCTGAAATACCCCCTAGCTACCAACTCTGAATGTAAAGCAACCCTTCTATGTTGTGAACACAAACTCTGTCTATATACTGTATGCAAATAAGCAAAATTTAGGAAGAGGTTGTCACTAACCAGAGAATTCTAACAGAACTCTAAGGGATTATTTGATAAACTTCTACATAAGCAATTTAAAACTGCAATTGAAATAGATACTTCCCAAGGAAAACACTTCACCTATTCTGCCCTGGAAATTGAAAACTTAAGCATACCAAATTTCCTAGAAGATATTGAGAGACTAATCATATACCTGTGCCACAGGCACCAAGCCTGCAGAGTTCCACAGACACATTTTTTCAGATCTTTGAAGGCCAGACATCGCTGTATTCCACAAACCTTCACAGAATAAAATGCCAGTAAGAACATCTAATAAACATGAAGAGACAGCTTAAGCCCACTCACTGTTCTTGTAGATGATCTGAATTTGTTTCCCAGTACCCACATTGGGTGGCTCACAGATGCCCGTAACTACAGCTTCAGAGGATCTGACACTTCTTCTGGTCCCCCAGGCACTGTACTTATATGTATATACCTGTATACAGATGTGCACAAGCACACACAATAAAGAGCAAAATCTTTATTAAAAAGAAAATCTGATAAAGACTACTTAAACAGTATGAGAATACATTTAAATGTAAGGGGAAATATCTAAATATAGCAGCTTCATCTTATCTATATGAAGTATGTCCCAAAACTTACATGGTGCCTTGAATTATAGATAGTTCTGAATTCTCTGTAGGATTTATTTTCCTCATGTGCACACCTGTGATAAAGCTGAATTGAGAAACTATTTGGGATTACACCGACAACAATGTTTTACCACAAAGCTTAGCAAATACAATAAGCAACATTTTTCTACCTCTATTAAGCTGAAAACTTTCAGCTTCTCCTTAAGGCAATTTACTGCTTTTCCCTGGGAAATGGTAATTGACAGCACATCAGTTTGGGACACCCAGCAAATAAAATCAAAGCTATTAGAACACAACTGCCCTGATACCATCAGTTTATCTGATAACCCAAACAGCCTAGTGGCAGCAGAGCAGGGAGCACACACATAAAGTGGATACACTGACCATGGGGAGGATGCGTGTTTTCAGTGCTAGCTGTGGGTAAGGAGAGATTTCCTCATCCTACTCAGCACACGATGCAACTGAAAATGTGTGAATCTATTAGCTATAGATTTTCCATTTAATATCCTCACACAGCACTTGACTACGTGTAATTGAAACTATGAGAAGCAAAACCACAGGTAAGCAAGGACTGCTCTAAAATATTCGTGGGGAGAACCCAGTAACGTTAAAAATATAACATGCCACGGCTGTGTGAGATACATCCAAGGTGGGCTTAAGGTTAGGATACATGTTCATGTGATGTCCCGTATTAAGAATCCTAGGGAAACTTACGTGCTCTCTCAACAAAGTCTGTTGAGAGGACAATGAAAGTACCGACATGGATTCCAAATGTATCTGAGAAAATAGGAATCGAAACACAGAACTACTAAAGTTCACTGACATCTCTTCCAAAGCAGCATTGTTCTTAATTTTTTTTAAGATTCATTTATTTATTTCATATACAGTGTTCTTTCTGCACGTGTACGACTGCATGCCAGAAGTGGGCACCAGATCTCATTAAAGATGGTTCTAATCCATCATGTGGTTGCTGGGAATTGAACTCAGGACCTGTGAAAGAACAGTTAGTACCTTTAACCACTGAGCCATCTCTCCAGCACCAGTAGCATTATTCTTAATGGGGAACACTGGAGGAATGTTCCCATAGACGTGGGGACATCGAGATTCCCTGCTATTTCTGTCACCCTAAGTCACATATTCCTCATGCATTTAGACAGGAGAAGATCCTTGATTAAATAAAAATGTGAAACTCTTATGCAGATGACATGGTTGTATAATGGAGTCTGCAGAAGAATGAACTCATAACAGAACTCACATGAGTGGCAAGCTGTAATATTAACATAAGAAAATAAAACAGCTTATTTACATACATAAAAATTAATTATGAGCACACAGAGAGAAACACCATTCACAACACCAACAAAAGAACAAAATATTTAGAATTATATTTAATAAATGTAGAAAAGCTCGTATCAGGAAAATATTGAAATAATCTTGAGAGATGCAAAGTTTTCCTTGAGCTCTTGTGAAGATATCTTGTTTTCTGAGAGGAAGAATCAACATCACAAAAGGAAAAGATCTCTGCGCATTAATTCATAAGGCAAATAAAATATTGCTAATAGACGTATTATAATGCAAATAAAAATATTAACGTGATCGCTTTGCTCCACGTGGCATTGTCTTCCACCTACGCTGATCTGATATGAAGGCATCAGTCTCTTTCCAGGAAGGGACACTTGAAAATGGAAATAATACTCGCATCATTTTCAATAACCACGCACACAGTGATGCTTTGCTTCCTGGCGGAGGCTTTTGTGCAATGAAAGGTATGCCGCTAGGCCTCTGCTCTCTCCCACACCACAACCCTTTGCCACACCCCAGCCACCGCAGCAGCTTGCTCTGCATTTTTCTGCCTAATACAATTAGTAGCTGGGTCTTTGCTATCATTCAGTTAATCTGAGAGACTATGGATTTTATGTAGATTTGTTATTTACTCGCCTAGATCGCTATTGCTTCTGTTTTGGTTGAACTACTAAGTTTTGGTGGACTGTGTTGTTTTGGCTCTTCCATCATTTACTCTGCTGAAGTTCCCTGTGAGGTGTAACTATTAACCCAATGTCCAGACGAGAAAATTTAAGGCTGACTTAAGATTCTCATCCAATGGCAAATAGCTGCAGGGTTCAGAAGCGAAAACTCTTAGGGGTAGGGGGATCCAGGGTGGTACACTCATTTCAGCTACTCCCTGTAGATCTAAGAACAGACAAGAGCTCTAAGATGCAGGAGTCATTAGGATGAAATGCATCTCTTATCCTAGTGGCTTCTGGCTTTTAAAATACATTACATATCGGTCTTTGAAATGACACAACCCCTATTTCTGTTAGTAGAAACCCAGGGGAAATGCTTGTTCCTGAGTGTCAGCAGAGCACATCAGCGCCTTTAGTGGCCCTTGCAGCCCTCTTGACCCTCAAAATCTGAGGCTGCCTCCTAGCAGCCTGCTTGTTTGTTTATTTGCTTTTCTCGTTGCTTTCGTGATTCCATTTCCAGTGTCACAGCTCTCCAAAAATGAATTTAAGGGCCCAGGCAATGGTTCAGTCCATAAAACACTTGCCACACACATGCACATAAAGACCTGAGTTTGATCCCAGCCTCCATTTGTAAAGTAGGTGTGGAGGCACACACACACCTTGTTATCCTAGTGTTGGGGAGGCCGAGACAACTGAATCCCTGGACCCCTTGACTAGGCAGCCTAGATGAAGAGGGGAGCCCCATGTCTCAATGAAGGACTTCGTCTCAAAAAATAAGGCAGATGGTTTCTGAGGGATGATATTGACTTCTTCCCTCCACATGGACATGTTCAGATATGCACACACACACGAAAATAAGTAGTCAAAATGATGGTAATTTTAACATGAGTTAACATACACAAGCCTATAATCATATATAAAAGGTTTTGAATTCTTAATCTCTCTTCTTTCCACTTTCTTCTCTTTCTCCTTCTGACTTTTATACACAAATACTTAGGAATGTGATTTCAAAATACTAACTAAACCACAGTATTTACCAACCCATGCTGAAATATTCCAATGTTCCCAGACTCAGACTATATTTTGAAACCAGGCATGTATGCTCCTGTGTACATGCCTGCACACACATGTACGAGCACATGCGTGTGTATGCATACACACTGCAATACAACATACACACTTCTCCTTGCAGGATGAAAAACACATCATCATACATAGAAATTCCATGTGAATCATATATCTTAATTTGTAAACACTCAGTTGCTATTTTCTGTCATTTAGTCTTTTTCTAGACTTCCCAACAGTGAAGATAAGGAGGTAAGTCCTGTTGTTCCTTTTAAGGTAAAGTAGGTTTTTTTATGTATTTATTAAATCTGAGATTTATTAACTTTTAAACTTATTCTCAGAGCGTGTTACTAAAGCAAGAATATAAATGTAGTGTATAAATAAAATTTGTAGTTCATGAAGATTTGAAAGCCTGACTTCTCTGGAAGCATTTTGGAAGAGGCTGGCTGCTTTCCTGCTTCCAGGCTCCAATTTCACAACTCTTTACGACTGGAATTTTCTCCAGATACTGTAACTCTTCTTCAACGAACAAAATACACCTGCATTTTGAGTTGCATTTCATCTGGAGAGTGTCCTGATCCCAACCACTCTGCTAAAAATATTCGCAATTGATCCACCCAACCGTGAATCCCTCGTTGTCATAGTGCTTCTCTGTGCAGCGAGCTCGCTTCCATAGGTAACATTCT
This sequence comes from Chionomys nivalis, assembly GCF_950005125.1. Taxonomy (NCBI): domain Eukaryota; kingdom Metazoa; phylum Chordata; class Mammalia; order Rodentia; family Cricetidae; genus Chionomys; species Chionomys nivalis. The sequence continues at coordinate 89,459,547 of NC_080090.1, forward strand.
CAGAGTCTGGTGAACACACCTCACTGTGGCCACAGTGTATGTGCTGTTTCATTCAATAAATTGTGTACATACGTATTATACATATGAAATTTCAAATCTGTCCTATATTTATAATTCAACTGGAATGATATCACTCTTTAGAGCTTTCTCTATTGTTACCATTTGACTTACTAAACTCAGTGTCACTGTGTGGTTTACAAGCACACAAAGCACACAACAGAACATCAGCAATCTCACCTCCAATTCTCCACAATCTTAAGATTTCAATCACTAGAATATCCATCCAGCATTATTGTAATGAACAAAAACTGAAACCATCTCCCATACCTAGGAACAGGTGATTCCTTGAATAGTCCATGAATGCAGTTGTCCTATGATGTAGAACGAAGTTATTAGATAGCAATACGGGAAAATATAAACAATAAACAAAGGTTCAGGGCAAAGGTATTCACAATTATACAATACACAGTTTATCAGAAGATTTGGGGCACTGCCTGACTATGTGTAGGCTGTAACACGGGAGTAACTAGGGTGTCTACTAAATGGGAAAGTTAGAGACAACTTCCTGACAAAGAAAACACATAAGATGAGAGAACCAAGGGAGGGGCCAGCAATGGGCTCCAGGATAGTGCCCAGAGTCTCACACTGCATCTAACACACTATATATGGCCATCTAACTGAATGCAGCTGCCACGCAAAACTTGGAAAGCTGAAAGGTTAATGAGCACTCAACAGTCAAAAATTAATTCAAAATGAAATGTGTGTCATCAGGGTGCTTACGCTTATGGAAAGGCTTGCCCATGTTGTGTGACGAGGCTTCACGGTTGCTGTTGTTCTAAACACACAACACGTACACTTCATGCTGTGTGTGCTGACATGGCACATGCCCCTCCCCCAGACACACAAACACACTTTCTTCTTTTGTAGAAATGTAATGGCCTAAAGAAGGAAGACTGACTTCATAGTTTTCTACCATCATCCCCTAGCATGTAAGTATCAAGTCAGTAGATCTTTGGATTGCAATGTGTTAGAGGTTTAATTTTATGTGTTTTTTTTAATTAGTGTGAGTTATTGACTTGAATTTCATAAAAACTATCAAATGAATTTCCTCCTGGAATTGGGAAAGAATTTCTAATATTTCTATAGTAGTTGAAACGGCTCTCAACATGATTGTACCATGCGTTCTATGAATTTATGAATCACAGCAGTCTCAGAATTAATAATGATAGAATTAAAATGCCAATAAAGTTTGAAAAATGCTGACAGTGCCCTGCAACCTACAGCCTAAAGAATTCAGCGAAGATTTAATTCTTTATACAACTATTCCCATCCATCTCACTAGTATGGAAATTTGTTTTATCTGTTAAATGGTAAAGCTATATGTATACCACAGAATTATTTAGAAATGCATTTCTTATGGTTTATTATCAGTAAATGCAATTTATATACTTATTTTGTATAGCTGTGTAATTGGAGTTGTGCAGACTGTCTTAGATGGGATAGTTGATCAGGAGCAGTTTAACTGTCGTGGTGTGCAGCATGCACCGAGCAGCTGGACCAGCACTGAATAAAGGCTGGAGACCAAGAGGAGCCTAGATTCTAGGCACCTGAGTAGCTCACTTCACATCACATCCAAACACCTAGGAATATCAGCAGCGGCAGACTGGGCAAGCTCCAAGTCCTCTACTCCGTTGTTAGGCTGTCTGTCTCAGTGGAGTTTGTCTCTGTGTGTGACCCATTTAACTCATATGTAATAGTCACAGGTACATAAGTGAACAATTATGTAATTTGTACAAAGGTCTGAAAATAAAATTATACATTTATATTACAAAAGAAGCACAGTGGCACCTTCTGGTATCAGATGAATACAAAAAATGTTAAAGTTAGGAAAAGAAGCCGAAGTTCTGCTGGTAGGACACTGTAGTAGAGAACATTGAGTATCCTCATTGGTTAAGGACTTGATGGCCAAGGGGAGCAATATTTGTGACTTTATACAGCTTGCCTTCCCAGGAAGACAATGCCACCTGCAGGGGTTACCATTAGCACCCCTGCAGACCTACAGGACAGCTCAGCAGGCCTTCATGAGAAAAACCCCATCTGGGTCCCAGGATCTTTGAGAAGATTCCAGGCACTCCACAGAGGGTGGCTGAGCTTGGGGATACTGGTCAGCAGCGGGGTGACTGTGAACTTGTGGCAAATTGTGGTAGAGTAGCTGTGAGATTGCACTGGCTTAGCTCCCCGATAAATGGTCTGCCCCCGAGAAGACACACCACTGTCTGCTGCCAGTGAACAGCTGCCAGGCTGTCAGTGAGCAGTCCTCTCTCTGAGGAGAGGTGACAGCTGACAAGGGCGTGCCCCATCAACTCTCCACATGGGCGAAAAGGCTCATTCCCCTAAAAGCTCGAAGAACATGTCAGAAATGTGTTTAGCTGCCTCTGTGAATGGAAAATTATTTCCTCTCTGAATTAAAGTGGTGGGACTGCATATGTGTTTTAGCCAGCTCCAGAGGGTTCCTGCACAGCATTCAGACCGAGGCTCTCATTCTAACACATTCAATGCCCAGAAGGGCTGTGCAACTGGAAAACTCAGGCCACAGACACCCGAGGATACACTGGCCTGGTGTTATCAAAGTCAATGGGTTTGAAAAGAGCAAGCTTCCTGGCTGGAGGAAGGTCTGGCAGACTCCTTGTCACTATGGAAATTTCACACTCTCAGCCCTCCTCAGAGACAGCTGAGAGCAGATGTTACCTTGCTGAGTCTGTATCTGTGCTGTCCAAAGGCAAGCAACTTGCTTTAGTGCTACAGGTCATGTGAACACAAATGACTTGAAATCAGCAATAAGACAGTTAATATTGTCAATCATAACAAACTAAGTACCAGATGTGTCCCAGACTCAAAATAGCACCTGACATACAAGACACGTCTTAATCTCCATTGGGGTCTTTACACCACAGCAAACAGGTCGTTCACAGTTGTCCATGCCTGTAGAGTCGTCAGCAATAATCCCCAGAATGACATCTGGAGGAACACTTTTCTGCAAAGTATTAGCATGTATGTCACAAATGCGCAGTGCGCAATGCTCTATTTGAGGACACTCCCAAAAATGCACAATTAAAACAGAATTCATCTAGAATGTCTTTATCTGATAACATATATCAGAGGCTCCTGTAAGAGAGAAGGTACTCAGTTTTTCCCATTCATTATGCCAGAGAATCTACCTTCTAGAATATTCATCAGTAAAGAGAACTAATGTGCTATTGACTATGACCTGAAAAACACTGTTACGTACATAGAGGAGCAGATTTCCTAGTGGAAAATCTACACACAATGTTCCAGTTCATCAAAGCAAAAACATGGGAGGTGCCACGGCTCTGCGAAGGGCAGTATTGATTTGCTGAATAAGCTGGTAGGAAAGGCACTTGACAGCATAGGAACTGACTCAGTTCAGCGTGGATGCTGCTTCTCTCTGGAAAAGCAAAACTCTTGAATCTCAGTATAATGGGGTCTAAGTCAATGATGAGTCATTCAGCTCAGAAAGAGTATGATTCCTTTCCTGCCTTTGGGTACAGCCAGTGTTCCTTTCATGAGTTTATCTGGTTTGCTTTCTCTCTTGGGGACAAATACCATAACCAGTAGTGAGTTCATGGAGCAAAAGATTTATTTCAATTTACACTTCCAGGTTATAGTCTGTCTGGGAAGTCAATGCAGGAACTCAAGAAGAAACCATGAAAAAACACTGCATGGTGAACAGTTCCCTGGATTGTTCTCCTAGCTTTTGTACACTGCCCAGACTTACCTATCTAGGGATGGTGCTGCTCACAGAGGGCTGGGACCTCCTACACTAATCAACCATCAAGGGAGTTTCTCACAGACATGGTCACAAGACAATCTGTTAAAGGCAGTTCTTCATTTGAGGTTCCCTCTCCCTCTTGAGGTAACTCAAGATTTTGTCAAATTGACAATAAAAATATAACCAGGACCCTCCTAAAACAAATCCTAAATACTTGCCAGGTGTTAGATGTCCTGCACTAACTGTTAGTAATACAGACTGAGCAAGATCTGTCCTTATAGAATGTTTACCTATCATTCTTTTTCTGGGGAATTTTTCTATAATAAACAAGTTATTTTTTAAAATTCAGTATTAAAATCTCCCATAAGGAATGAATGCATTTCTAGGAGGGTATGCAAACAGTAGAAACATTTAAAAGAAGATTAAATGTAATGAAAATTTTGTAATTGGACTTGGAAACATTGAACTATACACAGAACTACACAACCAAGGGAATATTGACTGACACAAAGTCTTATCTAAAAGATGTCATTGTTTCCTCAAAGCCATGGTTTTCTCAAGATTCATTATACCAGTTTAAAGTGAAAATCCATCCGAAGGGAAAAACTTTAGAACTCAAGCTACCCCCAGCCTCTAAACCCTCAGAAGGAGGATTGGTTTTTGATATTTGTATAAACCACAATCTATGTGATCTATCTATTATGTCTGAGACTATGTGGGTCATTGTACAGAGCACAGAAAGCTTCATATGAATGGGCAAGTCTTTCTTGTTAACACTCAACCACTCTCTAGTTTTTACACATGGACGCTGTTCATCTTAGACTTTGAGAAGCCAAGCTTCCTTCCCCAAGGCTGCAACTGATCTCACAGAAAGCTTTTAAAGACCATAGCTACCTAAGGTAAAGGTCTGGACATGGTCTGCACTGTCACAGACAATAGAATGTCTTCAAATGTCACTGAAGAATGAAAGAACAAAAAGATGGTGTGTCCCCATAACTTTAATTCAATTACGTGAGCCACCTAGTTGTTTGAACAGAGAAACTTGAAAAAGCAATGGAGAAAAACCTTCACAGTTATCCCTGAGGCTAGAAAGTTCCTACTGAGTTTCAACACACACACACACACACACACACACACTTCAATACTACTATACAAGATATGTTCACTTGTGGGAGCCCACAAAGGTGGGTCTGCTTTAACTTGACTGAAGGTTAGAGACTGAAGCCTACTCTTGTTCTTTCAAAGTTATTAACAAGTTTGAATTAAGGACAGAGTACAAACAAGATATCCTGACCTATGATGTGGTTAGTTGGTGGTATTTTGGATCTTTACCTTGACCAAAGGCCAGAGAAATCAAGACTATTCCTGCTCTTTCAATGATAAGACAAGAAGTTTGACATAGGGAGTGACTACCTACAGGATGCTAGGTCTAAGGTACATGTACTGCCTAAAACATCAGGATGCTTAACTCAGGAAATAGTGGCTTGATGTTTCAGGTTTTGAAGCAAGTAATTATTTTGTTTGTCCTTTGTGTCATGTTAAAGCAATCTTTTGCCTCCCTCCTTTTAGATTGGGGTGTATAAGCATATGGAAAATAAATGCACGCAGATTCAGTATTCACTGTGTTGCCCTCCCAGGACTATCCTGTGTTTCTGTATTTCTTCCATATCTCTGTTCCTCTTGCCTAACATTTCTAATCCACATGCCCCTACCCTGGAATGTGCATACCCATTGAGGCTGGATCCAAACACTCACTTCTGATAGGCACTTGCCATCCATTTCCAGTGCCCATGTCAGAAAGAGAGTCAAGGCATCAGGTCAAACGTTACTTTTGTTCTTTATTATACACTGTGCGGCCCTGATTCTGCTTTTTGCAATACTTGAGTCAATGAGAATGAGAGGCCAAAAGAAAACAAGCAAACAAACAAAGAAACAAAAGAACTGCTCCTTGGCATTCTATGTATAACGCAACAGAGAATAAAAAACTTGTTTCTATAGTCATATTTGGGAAAGGTGGGATAAACATCCTCCCCCCAAATCATCAGAAATCCAGGAAAATCTCAAATCAGTCCTGCCTCATTTCTACCTTTCAAACACACAACACATTTCTATGCCTGTAGGTTTGCTTCTCTTCCCAGAATCATTGATCATTTTAAAGAATAAACATGCACCAAAGTAACTAAATATAGCAGCCTTGGGCAAGTCAAGTGACTACCCTTGTCTTGGGTCTCTCTGGCTGTGAACTGTGTATAAGTCACTACTGAGCTTAGACTGTCCTTACCACAGGTTACATGTGTGAACATAGGAGTGGTTGTGCCTCAAGTAAGGGATTAGCTTGAGAGACTTCTCCTTCCTGAAAGAGATGTGGTTCCTGTGTGAGTCCACAAAGCACCCAGCCCTTTCTACTCCGACTCCACACCCTGGCTCTTCTTCAGCATGAGAGCAGAGATCCCCACCTCCAGGAGAGGCAATAACACAGAGTCACTTTGGAAATTAAGGCCTGTCAGCCCCCTGACCTCAGACTTGCAGCCTCCAAGGTGACAGAGCCATCCTTTCTGACAACCAGTCAGGCTGCGGAGAGGAACTGAAATCAGGTAAGTGGAGATGAATGTTTGGAGTGTGTGTTAGGATGTAAATGGAATATTCCATCACTTTTCATCAAAACTCTGAGAGAATATGGTCATTTTTACCCTTCTTGCTTAGCATAAAAGTATTTGAACTCTGAGAATGAAATCAGACCGAAGTAAAATGTCAGAAAGCCCATGAGTCATTTTTCACAACGAAGACATTGATTTTCCACAGATGGTCTTTTCTGCTGCACATGAAGGCCTGTATCCGTCCACACTCATATCCTGTGCTCAGTCATGGGCCTAAGGACGGCCAGTAACAATCTGCTTGTCTCACGTTATTATTAGAGGCTTGCACCACTGAGCTTCCTTCCTATTTCTACATGAATCTGACAAGATTTATAGAAAATAGTAGTGTTACCCTAGATGTATTTGAATTAAAAAGCATAAACACCATTTCCAGGTACGCTGTCCAAGCCAAAGTGTGGGCTATTGTTTGCACCTTCTAGGTCAAAGCCCTGTCCCTTTCACAGTCACCAGGTGAGCGATGCATTTCAATGTGGAAGGCCACCAGATATTGTACTTGGGCTGATAGGAGAAGTTTCCAGAATGATTTGAATACTTCAGATCTTCATTTAAAACCTCCATATCATTTCTATGTACCCCTCTGAAAGAATTTGTCCTGTACCAATATTAGTTTCTGGCTGATGTTAATTAGTCTATTGTCTTATGAGATGTTCACACTGAGGAAGTAGATGACATAAGAAAACTTTGTTCTTTTAAAATTTCAAATTTACAAGTTCAAAATTTAAAATTAAAAAAGTGAAGAAGAGAAAAAAAGAAATAAAAAATCTGAATTTTTATTAGAATGAGTCTAGAAACGAGGACATTGGGAAACTAACAATTTTTCTGAAGCTTCTTATTCTTACCAAGTTCATTCTACACCATGTGTAAGGAAGGTAATTTAACAAAATAAATGATTTTTGTATAATCGAGTACATAAGAGCACTTGCAAAATATATTGCAAGTGTTGCTAGGTACCAGAAATTGGCTGTGGAATTTGGCACAGATTAATCAATATCTATATCAAAACCATAGTGGGGGGGGGGGTTCCGTCACTCCAGTTCTCAGTGGAAACCTGAGGTCCCAAGGAGACCTCTAACTGCTGAGGAGTCCACACTCACCAAACTGTGAAACTAGAGAATGCTACACAGTATACAAGCTGCCACGGAATGGCAAGATGAAAGTCAGGCACTAAGGGGGAACAGAAAATAAATCAAAGTGGGTACAAGGAGAGCCTGATCCATTGGGTAATGTTTCAGAGTGTGTTTCATCCACGCTGGCCAGGTGGTCGTGAGAGAGACAAGTATTGGTTGATTTAGGATTAGCCAGTCTCCCCTAAGGATCTCACATAGAAGGCTGATAAGCGTAGCTTCAAGTGGTACCCCTCTTCCCTTTTGAGAGAATGGCATTGAAGTTTGTAGGGAAAAGTCTCATTGCCTCACACAGTATAGGTAACTCACGGGAGCAGTGCTGTGTACTATATTCTCTGAATTTAAGCATGGACTTCTGGGAGAAGACTTATTAAAGAGTCAGGGAGTAAAGAAAAGCTGGAAGTCTCAGCAAGTTCTTGACACCAGATCCACAAGGCTACCCCGAAGGTTAACAGCTGCTGAAGGGAGAAGACAGGCAGAGCAGCCGCAAGCCATGAAGAAGGCTCTGGAGATGCAGCATCTATGTGTGGGGCTGGGCTTTCCAGTGGGGCAGTGGCCTTTGAGTGCTCCACTCGATAACCCTATTAGTTCACTAACTCTGACTTGGATGGACTCACTGTGTTGGTCTTTTTGTTCCTATTTGGTGAATAGACATTTGTTCCCATATCCCCAGGCAAAGTCATCCAGGAGTAATAAGCAATTCTTTGAAGGAGCAGGAATGATGGGTCAGTGGTTAGGAGCACTTGTTACTCTTGCATAGCACCCGTGTTTGATTCCCAGTACCCATGTGTTAGCTCACAACCATCCATAAACCCAGTCCAAGGGATCCAAAGAGGCACACATGTGATTCACATACATGATGCAGGCAAAGCACTCATACACATTAAGTATAACTAAATGAATCTGTTTTAAAAAGAAGAACAATTCTGTTGAAAAACTTAAGCAGATTCTTGACACTTTGTACTGTGAGCACATCACATCTTCTAGTCTGACTTAATCCAAAGAAAGAGTTTAGAATTACTGGACTAACATTGTTTTTGTTCTCTAGGCTTAAGATAAATATTCATTGGACAAGATTCTGTGTGAGTTAGCTCCTTGACAAATTCCTACAGCAGAGGGTCTATCCCCTCTCTCTCTCTCTCTCTCTCTCTCTCTCTCTCTCTCTCTCTCTCTCTCTCTGTCACACACACACACACACGCACAGACACACACACAGAAAAACACACGCACAGACACACACACACGCACAGACACACACACAGGAAAAAAGGAAGAAACAATGACGAAATGTCTTCCTAGTCACAAGAGAAAGTTATTATTGCCCTCTTATCCTGTTCTTTCACATGCCCTCAGATACCATATGAGGAACAAATCTTATTTATTAGTCAAAATGCTGACTAGCACTTCTAGGTAAGAGAATTTTCTCTTTAGCTGATATATAATATTGTATCTTACAGCATAGTTTTATCTTAGATTTTAATTACAATCTATTAGAAATATACTACGAATTTTCTGATCTTAATTTTATAAATTACTAAACACTACTATCAAGTATTAAATTACATTAACACTTAATTAAACATAAGCCTTTCTTTGTAACTTGGGAGTCTGGACAATTCTGTTCATATTGGAGATAACTTAAACATGCATCCTCATTTCACCAAGTGATAGAGGCACTCTGGTAATGCATTGGGGAGCTCTAGGGATATACTAACATCCTCAATCACAGGGCAGTTGGGAAAATACAGAACTGTAGTCAAATATAGCAACAGAGAGTCCACAGAACTTTCTTCCAAAACAGAACAGAGCCCCATTGCAATAAGACTGAGGTTGGGATCCTGCTTATGTGGAGATGAATCCAAGATCACACTGAGCTCCTCGCTCTTGTAGGTGCTGCCCAAAGAGAACGCATGTTCTCAGGTTAAGTCAGAACCCTACACATTTTAATTTTTACCAGTTTCTTTTGGGAGTGACACAGAGAAACCACCAGTCCCATCCTATAAATCCGTGTAGCTTGGTAAGCTAGGCAACACAAAGGGTGGCTTTTGTGCCCAGAACTTTGCTCTCACTTCAACAAAATCCCTCAGATTTCATAATATGGTGGTATTAGCAATTTGCTCAAGACCTCCCTCTAAGACCACTTCCGCTGTGATGGACTGAAAAACTGCCCCTATTTTTAACAGCTGTTTCCTATCTCTGCTTTGCGTTTTCTTCGTATCTCCTTTTTCCAGAAAATCCGCTCTTCTCTCTACTCCCCACTCAGCATGCCGAAGAAATTCGAAATTGCTTAGCTGTCTGGATATGATCAAGATTAGAATTACAGTTGCGAGGGAAAACCAGATAACTGAGTAGTATATCTCTAACCTGAATTCCCTCTGCGCTGGAAGGAAATGTGTGTGGGCTGCATGTTTGCACTGGGCTGGCTGATCTCACTCCTGCTTTTAGCCCACGCTGAGGAAAAGGGAGGTGTTAGGCTTGCAGAGTGGTTAGAAGTTGCACGAGCTCATGCAGTGACTTAGCATAAATGCCCTTAGCACTGCATTGAGAGTGACTCTCGGAACGCATTTGACTTAACAAAACAAAACCTCAAACCACCTTAATTACTGAGAGCCATTGCATGGGTCTGCAGGACACCAGTGCATTCTCCATCACTGATAAAGTAAAACTAGTCCATGTTTAGACTCTCTAGACTGGAACTCGAATTTCTGCTATTAGATAGTAGTAGTTGTGTGATATTAGGGTATCAACATTTCTGAGCTGTGAAACTGGAACATGAATAATAAATCCACACTAGGCTGTCTTGGGATTGAATTTAAATAACAGCCCTAAGCTCAGTAAACATTAGTTGAGTTTCTTAATATACCAGACACTCTGGCACCACCCCAAGAAGAAAGCAATGAAGGAGTCAAGGTTTCTACCTTTGAGAAGCTAAGAGTCAAATAGGAGAAGCAGGCAAGGGAGAAGCAATTTGAATGTAAGGCCGTAACGGTGTCAATAACTCCATCCAGAGGTGTTATGAGATCACTGGAGACAGGCCTATCAATTAAGACCTTATCTGTCCTGGTGATGCAGACCCTGATTGACACTGGCTTTAACAAGCAGAAATGTATTGTCTTGTCTACCAGCCGGTGCTTATGTGGTTGTTTAGAGATGTCAACGGTGTCTTCTAGGTCCCAGAGTTTCTTTCAGGCTCTGACCACTGCACACAGGAGATCGCACCTTCATTATGAAGCCACATCTCCTCCATTAGGAGATGGTTTGCAACCGCAGCTAAAACAACTGGCTTTCTTGCTCAAAGTCCTTCTGTCATGTCTTGTAAACTCCAGATTAAAGCCCACAGATTGCTAAACCTGTATCCTGTAGATGCAGCTACATTACCATAACGGGCTGTGACACAATCGGCAGCGAGCGGTGAGCCTGCGCTTTCCCTGAGATCCTAAGTCAGTGAGAAAGTGACAAGGTAGGAACAAAGATGGGAAAGTGTCTCCGCAGGGAAAAAGCATGATCATGACCTGCAGGCAGTCTGCTGCAGTCATACACAAATGGAGCAGTCAGGACTCCTGACTGCCTAGATGGTTGCTCTGAGCTAAATATATGAAGGGAACTATTGTGATTGTAAATAAAATCCTAAATTCATTTTCAACCATGCATATTTTTAAGTCATGGTTTTACTCTGAAATAACTATCTCTGGCATCTTTCCATAGATGATTGTTTTCTCGGGGTCTCTAAGACACCCGAATGAGTATGGACCCAAAATGGCAGCACTCAAAGGATTGTATACTATGGGTTCTTAATTTTGAACCATCAATTAGTTAAAGTACACATCTCTTAAGTTTTTCCTACATATATTTTTTTAGTTGTTTTAGATTGACTCTGGTCTAAAATATTGAATGGAAAATTCCAGAAGTAAAAGAAAGTTTTATATCGCATGTCACCATGAGTTTATGCAGTTTCCATGGAGCATCCTGCTGCTCCCTCGCCATGCCTACGGATGTTGTTCATCTCCTACTGTGCGTAACTCAGAAGTGTGTACAGGAAGATATCACAGCACCTGGATACTAAGAGCCTGGTAGTATGCTCAGTCTCCAGTACTCACTGGGAGTCTCAGAATGTAACCTGATGAGGAAGATTATTATATATGCTCATTTAGCTTATTAACTAAAAGTTTTCTTTAGAAGAACAATTAAAAATACTTTCTAATTGATTTTCAGAGGGGTAGATGGGCCCTCCCATCTTTTTACTTGTTATACTTTACTGGGCCCATTTTTGGCAAGTCTATCACTGAGGTTGAATCCTCCTTATTCGATATGCATTTTAATTAATATTCTTTACTTTTTTTCTGCCTATATAGAAGGGAAGCTAGAGATTCTGTGTCAAGGGCTACAACTATGATGTGTGAAATATCCAAGTGAGAAAAAATTGTAACCCTACGGACAACAGGATGAGGAAGCACTATTGTTTACCCTCTAATAGAATACAGAATCCGAGGACATATCCTGAGGGAAGTTGAAAGCAGCAGAATGGGGGGGGCATCTCCCAGGATTTTATCTGAACGACTACATTTTAAAGTATTGGCACAATCTATGGTTCATTTTGCTTCTCGGAGCATATGGAGCGGACATAGACAGTGAACCGCCCAATAAGAATTTGGGAAGAGACAGAAAAAGAAGACAGTCCTGTGAGATGCAGTTGCACACATAAAGCAATTTATTCCATCTACACTCTTTCCAAACAGTGAAACCTTGCAAATCCACTGTATACTTAGTCTGATTAGGAAATGCGGGAGGGGGGAATAGTGATGGCACACAATAATTTATTTAGGCGCATCAATAATAGAGGAACTGGAAGGACGCTTTCCCACAGTGTCTAGGATGTAACAGGGTGGAAGGAGGAAGTAATTCAGAACACAATGCCTGTTTATCGGGAGACAGCACACAGTGACTGTATTTAAACCTGCACCGCAGCTCTTCTCTCTTTAGCATTTAAATTGATTCACCAGTTTATATCTATCCCCTACCTTCCTGTCCGACTCTGACGGCGCAACTGTGATTATAATGAGCCTCTATTTTCTCTTTTGGATTCCTTCATTGACAAACAGTATTAGAGCTTCATCTTTAATTTTGCTGCAAAACATCTAAATGGAAGGGAATCGGGAACTTGGCTATAGGAACTCTCAAATTTAATCTCCTCTGCCGTCCGATTCCTGCAGTGTGAATACATAGTCTGATCTTATTGGCACTTTCAACTGCAATGCCAGGTTCATTTCAAAATTTAATACAATGTGTTTGTCACCACCACACTTCTTTCAGTAAGGACGCTGCTACCGAATGGCTATCAGTTGGTGGTCTGAGAAAGATATCTTGCTGAAAATGAGAACTGTCCTCTAAGCCGAAATAGCTCATCTCACATATTATGTGTCTTCTGTTCTTGCAGAGGACACCACAGCTCTCTTCCATTTGATCTTTTAGTAATACATCCAGGTAACAATAAAGAAGGAGAAGGATATTTACTCACAGCCGGCTTCAGAAAGAGAGTAACATATTTCATGGATTTTACAAATAACTTCCCCAGCAGGAAGTAAGAGACAACAGATTACAATCCATCAATACTACCATGGATTCTCAGTGGAAGCCATGCCTCGCACAGTTCTGACCCACAGCTGTTACATTCTGACATGACCAGGCAGCCCACTAGCCACATCTGGCTCAGAAATGTGTTTCTCAATTGGGGGTCCCTGGATCATCACTGTCTTCGTTACTGAAGAATTTATTAGAAACTGAAATTCCATCAGCTGAATCATATATTCTATAGTAGCAGCCAAAATTTATGTCTCCACCAGGCTTCAAGGTGATTTGATTTACACTAATTTGTTAACTATCGATCTAGAAGAAAATAGATAGAGTAACACGATTCTTTAACATCTCAGAACTGATTTTCCCATACAGAGAGTGACTGTTGAATATAGCCATTTACGACAGCCTGGTTATATTTGTTTGAAGCTGATGAGTGGGAGGGCGGAGCGAAGACCATGCCTATCATGTTTAGTGAATTCAACCATCCATCCCATCACATATCTGAGATGTGTGAGATATTTGAGAGTTCCTATAGTCCCTTTTTACAGAAAGCACAGATAACTCATTATGTTTTGTAAAATTAGGGCTACTGGGCTCTCACCCATATTTTTCCTCAGGCTGTTTTCTGAAGGTTAAGAAGAGACAATCCTCTACCTCTACCAATTAAAGCCTGAAGACTTCCAACTCAGTCTGACCAATGGGGACATATATCTCATCTAAACGTTTCTGGAGTGCTGCATGTACCTCCGATCACCATTACCATTGCCTTATGGTAGGTTTGCAGTGTGAGTAGGTGTATCTACACCACACACACACACACACACACACACACACACACAATTAGATATATAGAAATACCACGTGTCTTCAACTAAACATCAAGTCAAGCTCTTCGAGGGCAATGGCATTGCTATATTCATCCTTGAGGCCACTGAGTCTTTCTGTATGCGACCAGACACACAGCGAGCAGAAATGTATTCCCAAGACAGCCTTGCTCTCCTGGGTGTTTCCAAACTCCTCTCCTTGTTGGCACTGACCTGTTTCTCTTATTCTACTCGCCACTGAAAGAGCACTCAATCGTAGCCCTTTGATGGACAAAGGTCATCTGTCCACTATGGTCATCTGTTCTCCTCTAAGGGGAAATGTACACTGGAGAAACTTTGGGCTTTTTGGGAAAGCCTTTAGACAAGTAAGTGTACATAGACAAAGAATTTTCCTACTTCAAATCTAAACTTCTGTTTTCTCTTTCTTCTAATCATTCTAATTTTGCAAATTAAGTTTTATTTTTTAAAAAAGGACCTAGCCAGGTGTGATGGCACACACCTTTAATCCCAACACTAGGAGGCAGAGACAGGCAGATATCTATAAGTTTGAGGCCAGCTTGGTCTACAAGAGGGAGTTCCAGGATAGGCTCCAATGCTACAGAGAAACCCTGGATTGAAAAACAAAAAACAAAAACGAAAAAAAGGGCCTCCACCTCATGGGTTCCCCTCATGGTCTTCTCAACTTCCCCTGAGGTCCCCCAGTAATGCTTTGTTCAGAATAAACCTGGACTTATTAATTTGGTTTGATTGGCTTATTACAGCAGCAGTGACAGGGTCTCATTAACCAGGGATTCAACCTAACATGAATAGCCTGTCCTCCAAAAATTACAAGACAGTTGGTAGAACACAAGACTCAAGACAGGACACAAATTACCCAGCCATCCTACCTAGAAAGTAAATGAAATGTGAGATTATTTCATTGTTGTTGTCGTTGAAGGAAGGACTAATGAGGTACATTACAGGTCTTGGGCTGTTAATAAATAATTGACAAAATAAAACACTGAAAATATTAAACAGGCTCTGATTTCTCCTTTGGAAGGTGACTCTTTCGATGTGGTTGTCATTGTGGTCTGAGTCCTTTGAACCTCTGTCTTCTGCAGGAATGAGTGCCCTAAATCTTTCTAAGCAGAGTTATCTGAACTAAACCATGTAAAACTCCAGCATGGATTCTTGGGCAGTGAGCAGGTGTGAGGAACAGGAACTGGACAGGAAAAAGGGCTAAAGTACAGGTAAATAAAGAGTCCCTAGGGGCTCAGCTTATTGGCCGTGATATCTAGACCTCAAGCTTATTCCAGTCATTTCAAGGGTCCCTTCTAGGAATTTGAATGTCCTGGGAAGGCTCCTGTGCCCAGAGAAAAGTCTCAAGTCACGAGATGCATGTGCATCAGCAAATGTTTCATGTTTACATGCTCAAGAACAGTCAGTGGTGAGTGAGGGTGGGAAACGACAGCTCATGCTGGGATCCACTACTTCTCGTTAATTCCAAATCTCATTTGTCTGGACTCTCATTGTCCATGCAAAATGCACAACCATTTTTGCCTTCTCTTTGATCTCCTTAAATGGTGCAATGTAATTTAAGAATCACATCCTGATGTAAATGTCCGTGCTTTATTTTCCTATTTAAGAGAGCAACAAGAGTCTTCGTTAAAAAAATCCAATTATCATCATTCTTTGTGGAAACACATCTTAAGAAACTGTAGACTTATTCCAAACCCAGCTACCGCAGCCCAAATGTTTCAGAAAATTTATATTTGAAATTTGTTTCAGATCTTCTGAATCTCAGCAGTGGCTCTAATTTGAATACATCTCTTTAATATATGTCTTCACTACAGGAATCTCCTTCCTTGGTAAAGAAATGTCTGACGAATTAGTACCCCCTCTTCCTGATATCCAATAAAATAAGTCCTGTCCTGAAATGAAGTTGAGAAAGTCTGTTAAGAGATAAGAAAGGTCTTGAGGGGGACGAACTAACGCTGCACCCGAGAAACACAAGACACAGCAGGATTCAAGGGCTTGGAAAGGAAAGACTTGGCAAATAAGAGGACCTACTTAGAATCTCCATGAGGCACAAGCAGTCAAACTGTCTCTGGAGTTTGACATTGGCCTCACAGGCAAGCAATAGAACATTCCTTGAGCTAGAAATAAAACAAACAAATAAGGATTTCAAGTCTAAACATAGATTTAAAAATATTAAGCCATCTTAATCCAACTCAAATACATACTTCTGTGGCAGGGTTTCACTAAAGAAAGCCAACCCTGTGAAGGTCCCACTCTCCTTGGTGTCAGTACTTAAAGTGTACATAGTTAAGATTAAAGAATAGCTTCTTGGATTATTAGTGAAAGACAAGAAAGCCTCCAAGAATGCCCTTGAGGGGCTGGACGAATGGCCCAGTGGTTAAGAGCATGTTTAGGCGGCTCATAACTCGAGTTCAGAGGGTCCATCGCCATCTTCTGGCCTCTGCGAGCACTGCACTCATGTGATGAGCTCCTCCTCCCCCACCATAGTTAAAAGCTGTTGAGAGTCAGAGTAATTCAGGGTTTTTTTCAGAGGTCCATGAAAAGACAAAGAAATTTAGTTCTGTGTCCTTTTCCAGGGTTGGGGTGGGGGCAGACTTGGTAAGTTCCAGTTGGGGATAGGGTCAGGGCCTGAAAGAGTTGTTATTTTGATTTCTTAAAACTTGGCTTTTCGCCACAAGGACACTGGAATTGAGTCTCTGACACCCTTGAGATATTTTATTTCTTCTGTGAGAAACCACCTGATTAGCTGTCTGCTGACTTCCGTTCCGTTTCTTCTCTAATAACTGTATATAAGATTCTGTATTTTTTAATAAACTTGCTTGCATGAACCATCACCATGTATGAGACCTCCTGATCCCAAACTTTCTTATCTTCTCACATCCTGGTCATCTCTCTCTCAGGAATCTGTCAATGGAGAACAACCTGTTGGTCTAGGTCATAGAATAAAAGAAAATGTTTTAAAAATAAAGAAAAAATGTCTTTGAGATGAAAATCAAAGCCTCTTTAGGGATAGGAAATTGTTCCCTACGCTAAATGAAACTATTTACATTGGGAAGACTAAGTGCAGATATGAAATATGAAGAACTGTACCTGAGAGTTCTTGTGTGGCAACCCGGGAGAATTCTAACTCAGTGTATCTGTCAATGTGTGAGTTTTGCTCCTTCTTGCAGATGGTTGTCTTTAACGCTTTACTCTGTCACTCTTTTGGCTTTGGGGGGATTCGCCACCCCAGCTCCTAAATAAATACAAATGGAGTCTTATTCTTAATTATGAATGCCCAGCCTTAGCTTGGCTGTTATTTTTTTGTTTGTTTGTTTGTTTTTTGCCAGCTTTTCTTTATTTATATTATTCCATCTACCTTCTGCTGCTGGGTGTTTTCCTTTCTTACCTCTGCATATCTTACTTTGACTCTTACTCCACAGCAGGCTGGGTGGCTGTGTGGCTGTGTGGCTGTGTGGCTGTGTGGCTGTGTGGCTGGGTGGCTGGGTGGCTGTGTGACTGTGTGGCTGTGTGGCTGTGTGGCTGGGTGGCTGTGTGGCTGTGTGGCTGTGTGGCTGGGTGGCTGTGTGGCTGTGTGGCTGTGTGGCTGTGTGGCTGGGTGACTGGGTGACTGGGTGGCTGGGTGGCTGGGTGGCTGGGTGGCTGGCCCTTGATATCCTCCTCTCCATATTCTTTCTTGCCCCTCCTCTTTTGTTTCCATATTTCTCCTTCTATTTATTCTCTCTTCTTGCCAGGCATGTCTCTCGTTTCTTCTGCCTTGCTATTGGCCGCCTAGCTCTTCATTAGACCCTCAGGTATTTTAGACAGGCAAGGAATGCAGCACAGATTTAATCAAATGAAACACAAAGGAATGCTGCACTACTATGCATCATTACAATCAATGTCCCACAGCAAAAACAAATGTAATGCATAGTAAAGTAATAATCTACAACAACTCCTGATATAGTCTACCTTAACAGGCTGATCATTTACTTCCTACAAGTTCAGAATGTGTGCACATGGTCTCTGAATAAATATGCTTGTTGAAATATACAAAAAAAAAAGCTATTTTGTCTTTCAAGAAAGAATATTTGATAAAGCACGGCACAGAGAAGGCACTGGCTGTCTGATGGGACACTGGGCAGCTCTGCATTTGGGCCACCAGAGAACAACTGCCCACTTCACATCTCTGAGACATGGAGGAAGATCCAGATGGTCACTTGGGTCCACTAGAAATATTTCCTTGTCAGCGTGGAGGGATTTTGTAACCTGTTCTGAAGTTGTCCCATACTGATAAATGTTCAGTAGTCACCAATGAAAAGTGACAGCGAACTTACTTTAAGTTTGGAAATTAAAACCCTAGCCACAGAGAATAAATTAGTGCTCTCTAAGGGGAAAAGGTTGGGTTGGCATTTACACAACATTAAAGCTGACTCCTTTGAAGTGAAGAAATGTTCTTACCAGTGAATCAAAAACTAGTTTTGGTTTTTTAAGACAGGGTTTTTCTGTGTAGCTTTGGAGCCTGTCCTGGAACTGGCCTTGAACTCACAGAGATCTATCTACCTCTTGTCATGGGCTTACAGATGTACCTAAGGAAGACAAAGCAAGTTGCCCTTAGAAATTTTAGTAGGCTTCAAGTCTGATTGGATCTAATATGAGTTTTGAAGTTTCTCACATCAAGTGTAAGACAATTTCTTGTGGCCATATCCATTTAACTTGAAATAAATTCTGAAACAAAAAGTTGTAAAGCAATTGAGAAATTCGGTGTGATGAAAAGCCAACTATCAACTGTCACAAGCGAGGAGACTCAGAGGAATCTGTATATCTCAAGCATTCCTCGCTCAGTCATTTAAATGAGTGACGGCAGCTCTGTCATTGCTGTAGTTATGTGAAGACCATGATACCGTGTTGGAAAGTTTGATAGGCAACTCCTCTGCCTAGCCTTCATAGCCAATCACAGAGGCACACAGCCTCTGAGTCACAGAAGGTCCAACCAGACAACATGCAATTTCTCACCAAGTATAACATGGTTTCATTTTCTGGGAGGACAGCATGTTCCTGTCTCCATGATGGTGGCTACTGCCTCACAATCAATGAAGTTAGTTCATCCAGGTATTTAAAAGTCCACAGAGTTCACAGAGCTAATGTGAGCATTTATGAATTCCAACTCTCTCCACAGAAGCAGACAATGTCAGTCAAAAGATAAATTTAAATCCATTCACAGGAATAAGTAATAAAACCTTGAAACTGCTGTATCATGGTAAAGGGAGACCACTACAGCCATTGAGGAGAGCAAAGCACACACTATGGAGGAAACCTCCAAAGCTGTGGACAATGGTTGTCATGACAACTCTCCAGTACCTGCCAAGAGATGGCCCAAATACTATACCAGTTACTACGGGATACAACCCAATGAGCTTTCCATTTTCTCAGCTGAAGAATGGAAAGAAGATATAGATATGCTTGTTCTAATCTCCAGCACTATATATAATACTGCTGTGTGCCCCATTTACACAGACCAAACATGATAGCAAATACACATTATAAGCTTGCATTACAAGTGAGGTGCCGAGAATAGCTCTAATCACATTCCTATACATACTTTAACCCTCAGCAGCTTAATGATTGAAGGTAGTTTTTACCAATTCATCTGGAGACCTATAGGAAAATATTCCTCCATAAATTTAGTAATTTGACCATTCAGTAGGTAGTGAATGGGTTGAAATTTCAAGCAGGATGGAGGGAAGGCCCAGGACTGAACCTTCCCCACCATACTTCAGACACTACTCTCAACATAGAATGCTGCTGGGATTGGATCAGTAGGATTTTCTCCATACTGAACAATTTCTCTACATCAATGGGGTCCTACTGTTCAAGTCCACTCCCATTCCAAGAACTATTATCATGGACATGGCATCAAGCCAAAACTCTTAAACTTGGATAACGGTACCCCAGGTTGTCACCCATGATGGAAATCAGACTTTGCACAAACTCGTTTTCAGACTCCATGATTTTCCCAGGTAGCTTAGAGAACCTGAGGAAACATTTTACCTACATTTATAGCTTTACTATGAAGAATATTATAAAACGTACAGATAGATAGTTAGAAGAAAGAGATGAATTAGGCAAGACCAGACACTCTCAGGTGGTCTGGATATAGACAATGCATCCAGCTGGGTACAGAGCATCCAGGCACTCTTTGGACACACCTGACTCTGCCCATGTCTCCACATAGCCATGTGGAAGGAAGTTCTGATCCCTGAACTCCATAGTCCAAGGATATCTGTAGAGCTTTTACCCGTGGGATAATTAATAATGAGCCCATCCCCAGTCTATTTCCACTTCCTTGTTGTTGAGGATTAGGAATGGAAGTTCCTAACTTCTGCCAATGTTCTAGTCTTTCTGAGTACTAGTTAAACACAGACACCAACCCAGAATCATCTTCTTAGATGAAAAGTCATTTCTATCACCCATGGAAACTTAAAGGAACTTAGGAGTTTCATGTCATAAATTAGTGCCAATGAACTAATAATAGAGCCAAGACTCTCCCAGAACCTGGACTCCCTAGGAGTCCAGAATGAGTGTGCCAAGAATCATGGAAGAAGAACAAATTATATTTTCCTTATTATAAATTATAATACTAGGAAAACACCATGGAAGTGGTCTATTTGCCTGCTCTAATAAGCCACACCTTGTCCCCACGTAAGCAGTATGTGGTTGTATTAGGAGCAGTACCTATTAGTTTCAACTATTTATTGCAGCTGTTGCAATCTGCCACTGCCTTCTATTTAATTAAACAACCATCTGCTTTCTGCAGGGAAACAATAAATCATTTAATAAAAAAATGTACATTTGCCTACTTACATTAGTTATTTCAGAGAAGGAAAAGGAGGCTAAAGACGTGAAGGAGAAAGGCAGCAGGGAGAAGAGGGAGGAAGAGACAAAAGGAGCAACAGTTTGCCAGATGTCAGCCCCGTGATGATGTGAGTAGCCACTCTGAGGCTGCTTTGTAATTTCCTCCCATTCTGTGGATTACTTGGCTCCAGAAGTCAAAACATTTCATCCCACACACCAAGAGCATTGTGAGTGGGGCCTCACACTGCAGAGCTGATTAGGAGGCGCGCTCCACTTCCCTCGGAGAGATGGAGTTCTTTTTAATCTCCGGGATAAAGATTTTTAAATGTCACTTTCCTCACTGCCATATGACTTACATATTTTTAAACCGCACTTCATTTCCAACAAGCTTGGTGATCAAGGACAGATATCATTGTTAATAATTGTGTAAATCCTGACAGCTTATATTTAAACATGGCTTGTTGAAAATGTTAGCATTATATCCAGAGCTGATTCTGGTCTAATGTTAAATAAACGAAAAGATTTTACTTACGCTTTCTCCCCCTTTTCTTTTTAACTTTAGCATTTTCAACAGGTAGCATTTTGTGAACACTTTAAATAAAGGCATGTCATAAAATGATCTTAACAAAAGAAAATAAACTGGACGCATAAACTGGAATGTTTTTGTCTGTTATTTTTCTGGATAAAATAAAAAAAAAAATCTCCACGGAAGTCTGTGGGTTCAGAGTGATGTGTTTAAGCGTAACCAAACGTGCACTTAGTGACAGTTTGTGGTTCTCATATGAAGTGATCACAACTTACTCTACAGCAATTTGTCACCCAATTCACCATAAATGCCCCAGTACAGGAGCTTCTCACCCTCCAGAAATGACCTTTGAAGAGTGTCACTGCCCCTTGTTGGGTATAACTTAACCCTGCAGTGTGTCACTATCTCCCACCTCTTTGGTTCTGACAGACAGCCTTCAGAATGCGATGTCCCAGGCCACATTTCCCATGATCAGGGATACAGATCCCTTCTGAAGCGAGCCATCGATGACACATGGGATCCTCGCAAGGCACAGATTCTACCAGATGAGGGCAGTGCGCCGTGGGCCCTGTAGATTCCATGAGAACATGGCGCTGTCTCATTTTAAAGCCTGGAAGGAGAGAGAAAGCATGACGTTCAGTATTTCGCCCTGATCCAGCAAAGACAAAGGAGCAGCTGCTGGCCAACTGTTGAAACTCCCGTGCGAACACTTGCAGCTCTGATGCATGTGATATCTCGGTATCTTCTGTTTATGAGATGGAGGGATATGAAGTGGAAAGAAAACAAGAAAGTGTGGGAAAGAATGAGTGTGAAAGTGTCTTCCAAGAGACAATGGACAGGCCAGATGGAATCAGATAAAATAAAGAACAGGGGCATCCAATGGTGTCCGTAATCCAGGGGCTCCAGTGATGGCCCACAGCAGTGCCTGCTCACAGATACACCACATTTCATTTTTGATATCGCTGTCAATATCCTTGTTGCTTTACACGAAATATCACGTTTACACCTTTGCCTGTGTGTAGTGCCTGACCAATCACATCTTCCTGCTTTGAGAGTTCTCTGTATGGCTTCTCTGAGATTTCTACATCAGCATGTCTATATAGACAGTGTCTCTAGGACCTTATTCTCTACCCTAACTGGGCATGGATTCTCAAATTTCTGCAGTCAGAGCCCACAATAAGGACTTTGACAGGTCTTGAGATACTACAGAATCACAAACTATACTTCAGTGGGAGTAAGGTGGGTACACACAGAGAAAAGATCAACTGTAACACTGTAAAGTGTGATGAAGGCTGTCGGAAGATGGAGGGTGTGGACTTGCTCTAAAGGCTTTTTGTTATGCAGCTTTCTGGAGCTGTGGCCATGAGAAAACACGGGTGTTCTCATACTATATCTTTCTTCGTTGTCTAGATGCCAGAAATAGAAGCTATTTATGCAACATGTTTGTTTTAAATAATTTAAAGTAACATTGAAAAACAATAACCATAAGATGACTTTAAGAAAAGAATGAATGAGTGAATGAGAGCTAGCTGAGATCTATTAATAGCATGACTTGCAACCTTTGGTCCTCTTGATATATCACTGGTGCAGGCACAGATCTCCCCCACATTATCTCCCACTGTTAGATTCAAATTCTCTCAACTCATCATGGACTTTCAGCTTTTAGTTTCTCTCTCTCTGTTTTGTATTTTTGTTTGTTCTGTTTTGTTTTGTTTTTTGAAACAGGGTTTCTCTGTGTTATAGTCCTAGCTGTCCTGGAACGAGCTCTTGTAAACCAGACTGGCCTCGAACTCACAGAGATCCACTTGCCTCTGCCTCCCGAGTGCTGGGGTTAAAGACGTGTGCCACCACCACCCGGCAGTTCCCTTTTCAAACCTGGTTCTCATATATCTTCAGCCTGGCCTCACACTCACTCAGGAAGTGAGGATGATGTTGAACTTCTCACCCTCCTGTCTCTATTTCCCTAGTGCTGGGATTGTAGGCATGTGTCGCCATGACTGGTTCATGCGGTAATGAGATTGATCCCAGGGATTCCTCAATGCTAGGGAGTGCTCTACTAACCAATCTCCATCTCTAGCCAAAAGTCCTTCAATTTAAACCCCTCCTCTGCCCAAGGCTCATATGTTTGAACTTTTAGTCCCAAACTGGCAGTGCTGTTTGGAAGGCGGTAACCCCCTAGGAAATGGAACCCTGTTGGTGGAAGCGGGTCCCTGGAAAAGGGCCTTGACATTTGATAGCTTGGTCTCTCTCCCTGTCCACTGTCTGCTTCCTGCCTGCAGATGCAATGTCACCGGTCACCTCGGGCTCCTGTCACCATTATGGATTTTATTCCTTGAGCTGTAACATCAAATAAACCTTTTTTTCTCCTTGACTTTTGTGAGGTATTTGATGGCAGA
Organism: Chionomys nivalis; assembly: GCF_950005125.1. NCBI lineage: Eukaryota > Metazoa > Chordata > Mammalia > Rodentia > Cricetidae > Chionomys > Chionomys nivalis. Next base: position 89,483,290 of record NC_080090.1, read on the forward strand.
AAAACAGAAAATAACTAATATACTATTTAGACATTATTTAACCAATAGTGACTTCTTTAATGATACTAAAATTGCTAGGTTTAAGGCCAATTAAAATAATAACAACAATGGATATTATTGCTCGGTTATAGCTCTAACTCCCCCATCATTAAATACTCAAAATACAACCTACAGCCTACAGAAAGCTCAGCTTTAGAAACCTCAAGGAGAGGTACAAGGGGCATTCAGGACACTCGACTACACTTAGCATAAATTAAGGACTTCTCAGCTCTTGCCACCACATGACTTGTGTGACCTCTACCTTTACACACAGCACCTGGTGCCCTGCTTTTTTCCTGGCATTTGTTTGTATTTGCTTAGCTCTTATCTCTGAAAAAGCAATAGCATGATTTACACTTTGACAACCAGCTTGGAGAACAGTACAGAAACCTAGCACTCTCAATGGAGGGATTTGCTTGTCCTATTCCTGGAGCTTAAAGCCAGTGAGGGGCTCATGCCATTCTCCTCAGTAAATCACGCTGCATCCATCTCCCCATAAATCTATAGAGTGTCTCCTCAGTCAATAAATTCTTTTGGGCTCTTTTGTGTATGTGTGCTGCCCTTGTACAGACTCTAAGTAGGATCAAATCACACCACAAGCTCAGCATAAAACAGCCATCCTGGCTTCCTTTTCTACTTAACTTACTCACACACTGGCAACCATGCCTTTAGTAAAACAGGGTTTTTCCAGGGGTTCAAGTCCAAAAGATACACAACAGTCAAGTTCACCGTGGCTGGGTCAATCAGTGTTTCACAATTATTGAATTCTATCTTAGTCAAATATTGGTTTTTTTGTGTGTGATGGATTATGTTTATTGATTTACATTTGTTGAACCATCCCTGCATCTCTGGGATGAAGCTCATTTGATCACATTTGTCAAAGGTTTTTTCAGCATCTTAATGAGATGATCGTGCAGGGTTTTGTTTTGTTTTGTGGGTTTTTTTTTTCTTATACGGTGGATTACATTTACATATTTTTGTATGTTGAACCATCACTGCATCACTGGGATGAAGCCAACTTGATCATGGTGGATGATGGTTCTCATGTGTCACAGTAGGGTAGGTGGATAGAAGTTGACCGGAGCTCTAACCTCATAGACTTATATCCTGCCTGCAATATGTTTTGGTCCTGCTTCATAAAGTGATGTCTAAAGCCATCACGGATCAGTCCCTCAAACTGAAGCTAGACAGACTAGAGAGTAGGATTTGGAGCCCTGTGGAGGAGACAGCTACAACCATCATTTCATGGCCAGAGATTCACCACGCACCTTCGAGGAAATCACTATTCTCAGGGTTTTGCTGCTGCTGCTGCTATTATTATTATTGTTGCCATAAGTTCTGAACCCAAGATATAAGGTTTAGTGTATCATTCTTCTACAGGAAAACAGAAAAGAATGAGTAGTGGGTTGGGTAGAGTAAGGTAAGAAGAGAAGGTGGCAGAAGAGCAAGTATTTTTTAGAAAAAGGCAGAGAAGAATTCAAGGAAGCTCGTGGGTATATTGAAGTCTGAAGACTGTATTTCTCCTGTGTCATGGAATAAGATTGTCCATGTGAACTTCCATGGAGCCGTTCCTGAATAACACAGTCTCCGTGCTAACTCCTGGAGCTAAGCTAGAAGACAGATCCAGCAGATGACATACAGAGCAGAAGCTCACTGCATGCTGTACACTGAGTTTACTGTTTGTGTCTGGCAGGCCAGGATGGTTGATGAGGATGCTGAACCAAAGAACTCGATAAAACTGAAGGGGTGTGTTTGTGTGTGTGTGGGTGTGTGTACACATGCATGTGCATGATTGTTTGTAGGCCAGAGTACAACCCTGGCTGTCATTTTAGATGTACCTTGTTTTTTGAAACAGGGTATCTCATTGGCCTAGGGCTCTTAAAGGTTAAGCTGGCTGGCCAGCAAGCCCCAGGAATCAGCCTGTCTCTAGTAGCACAGCAGGGGATGGCAAACGTAGGACACTATACTTGACTGCCTTTACATGGTTCTTAGGAACTGAAATCTGTTACATGGTTTCAGGTCACCGTGTTTATATGATAATACTTTACTGAATCAAGTATCCCCCTTTCCCTTAGACTGAGTCTTTTTTTCCAGTTCTTTAGATATCAGCCATGATTATTTCCCCGCCTGCTATAACACAGGAAACAAGCAGCATTGATAGGGTAAAGCAATCACGAAAACCTTCAATACTTTGCATAAGAAGTAGGTGCAGCTTACTGCCAGCCCCAACACAGACACGCAAAAATAGAAAAGGAAAAGAAATCTGCTAACATGGATATTATTTGGAGTAAAGCAGAATGATTTTATAGAATTCGTGTAAATGTAAAATTAGAGCCAGCCCAGCAAGCGACAATGGAAAATGGAAATATTTCCACTGTAAAATTAGATTTCAAGTATGTCAGTGATTTCTGACCTCAGTTTGCTGCCTATGTTGATCAGAATGGAAAGGATGTCTTTAAGAATAGTCCTAGAGTCTCAATTTAGAAATACCTTTTCCTGTAGGGACATTGGAGGATCTGTGCTATGGTTGGAGAACTGTCCTGGAGCAGGGAGGAATCTTTGAAGTTCTCTATGGAGGCCATATAAGAGCTATTAGGTAGCTCTTAGGATGCCACATATAGCCACCTCCCCCCGCCTTATCTTTAGCAGGCTGCCTTCTTCGAACTTGCCTGCAAGGAACAAGTAAACCTATGTATCATGAGGAATTTTTTAAAACTGCATCACACCTAGGTGTGGGGCTTATCATCAGCATTTTCTTCAGACTGATTCTCTTTTGTATTTCTGTAATTATAACACTGCGGGAGTTATCTTGGAGATAAAGCAATAAGTGATACAACCTGATCTATTAAAATCCCTCTGGAAGGTGGCCCGGCCTCACTTGACAAGCACTGACCTGCCAAGCGCTGCTCCCCTTGTCTGCCTGTCACTGACGTGATGGAAGGTGCAGAGCCTGTGAATGTTGACTGATTTCCTAATGCATTCTGAGTAGCTGACAGCCGTGAGCCTTAGATGACGCCCGATGGAGAACAACAGCCATAGAAAGATAATTTCTATAACAATTTATTCCATTAGCTAATAAAACATTTCCTACCATCTACAGTCCACACTCCTTTCTATTTTTTTTATGTGAATAAAGAGAACAGAATAAAGATAAGAAGTCCGGGATCAGAAGGGTGTGTTTATGTGTTGGATGAAGGTCTCCATCTTTCCACATCTCTTTCCCCCTCAAATCTTCTCCATTTCTTTCTCTAAAATATATAAATAGATGTATAACTATTAAAGAGTTTATCTGTATAAATATGTGCCTGTGTATGGATGGATGAGGCTTTAAAGTATCCAGGAATGTTTCTATATTTTGGATTTCTGTAGTGAGTTGATTGAATTTCTTGAGTAGGGAATTCAGGACTCTGCAGACCCCATTACTGCCTTAGGATTTTTTCAATACTAAGTACATGCCCTGTATGTCCAGCCTTTGTGAAATTCTAAGTCATATTTACTCTGTGCCAATCAGGGACTTTGGCCCAGTCCCTACCTGATCACGGGACAGAAATAGAGATGGAGAAGAACACAGACGTTGTCCTCACAGTTGGTAGAAATGACCAGAGAACCAGTCCCATCAGCATTACACACTGGTTTGTCTGAAGGAGCAGAGTCATTTCCCCAGAAGGAGAGCTCCATTCTGCATGTTTTTTTCCCACAAGGAATTAGAGGCAGGTGGTCCTGCCGGGTTCCAGCAAGACCTAAAGGACTGATTTCTCTCTGCTTTAGGGAACTGTTTTGAAAATAGCAAACTTCCAGCCTTGAATAACAATTACAAAAGCTGTCCATTTTCTCCACCGGGGGTTACTTAGCACTGAGAAGAGAAGCCGTCTTCCAATTGTGCACTGAAGTCACCCGGTTTCGGTCTGAATTCTATAAAAAACAAAGGGACTAACTGCGACTCCAACATGCCTCCAAAGGCTACAGGACTCCTCCACCCTCAGGTCATAGCTCTTACTGCCCCTACCTAGTCTTTCATAACACAAGACCTCTGAAAAAAAAAAAAAAAGTCAACCCGTTGCTTAGGGCAAAATGCACACTCCATAGATATCTGCCACCCTCCATCTCCACTCCTATGACTGCAGGGCCTGTTTTCTCATTTGATGATATGGCAGTTACACTAAGCCTGGTGCCAGCATCCCTGCTGATCTACAGAACTCAAGGCTTCATTCTCAGGGGTCATGTTTCACCTAGCTATGTCAGTGCACAGCTGGAAGATGGAATCTCTTCTCAGTCCTAGATTTGTACCTTGGTCCAAATGTCTTTGAACTTACGAAGAAAATCAACTAAAAAAAATATCTATGTGTCTGGAAAGACACTGTATTGGGGAGAAAGGAGACACTGGTGTCAGTCTTGGTTTAGCTACCATTGTCTTTGTTGATGTTTATGTGCTGTGCATGAACATGTATATGTTTATGCAGGTGCATGTGTGAACATTTGTGTGGAGTTAGTAATAAGGGCCAGTGAGAAGGAAAGTTTACGCAACAGTGTGTCGAGGGAGTCCACAAGAAAAAAGAGCTATAGGTTTCTCCAGGGAATTTCAAGGATGTGTCTGAGTTATGTGGAAAGAAAAACTAGGATAAAATTTAAAATATCAGTTCTTCACAGTGCTTTATGAAAATTTTGGCTCAAATGAAAGTAAATACAATGCTGAATAAACCAAACCACACCACCACCACCAACAACAAAAACATTTACCCCAAACTGATATAAAGAAGTCAATGGACCAGAACAAGAAGACTGGAAACTTAATATCTGTAGAGTAATCACCTACAAAGTATGGCCCCAGAATCACTTTTGCCTTCTCAGAGTATCCTTGAAGGGGCCATCATTCCCTTATCACTCTTCCTCTTCTGTACCCTCAGCCTGTGAAAGTTGAGAGTAGCCAAAGCACTCTGCATTCTGGGAACACAAGCTTATGACCTAACCAAGCAAGACCCATCCTTTGGTCAGGGAATATTCAGAAATGAGCTTACAACCCCAGCAGGCACGGTATTCAACCCTAGAGCTCTTCATGGAACTACTGGAGAAGATGTTCTCTACTACATTACTTATCATCTTAAATAAGATTCCCTACTGACCTTTGATCATGAAGATGGCTTCTCAAACTCAACCCACTGTAGAGAATGATAGAATGCGAAGAAAGCAACTTGGAGAGTTGAAAAATAGAAAGACTGAAAGAAAGTCGAGAACCTGGACATTGCTCATACTGATGAATGCCATCCTGGTGGCCATTCTGTTTTCAGCTGTATGAGCTATGAAGTCTCTTCTTTGGTTGAAAAGCAGCAAGAACTGCGTTACCTATACCTATAGATGTTACCTATATCCACATGTGTTCCAAATAAGATGAGGTTCATTTGGTACATTGAGAACTCTACATCTTTGAAAGCAAAGAAGAATGGCACTCCACGTAGTCAAATTTCATCTGTATACAAATCCCTGAGCAGAGCAGTTGCAGCCTCGGTAAAGCTTGATGTGGTTTGGTTTCCTGGGGAGTAACCTTAAATGCTAGCATGTCACAGACGAAAGACAGGAGGACCAGTTCAAGGTTCTAAGAACCTGCAGGCCACCATAAGGAGTCTCATGGGTAGCTGTAAGAGCATGACAAGTTCTATATATGGAGCACAATTTGGGCTACTAGTTCTAATGGGAACTTTTCTGTGTCCATACACTGAAGAAACATAGAAGAGACTGAGGTTTCATGATGTCCTATCTTGCTTCACATTGTTACAAGCAAAAATCTGACAAAAGAAACTTGCCAAAGGAAGGAAATGTTTACTTGGCCTCACAGTTTCAGAGAAAACAGGACAACACACCAGGGAAAACATGGTAGCTGAAAAGCTCCATCCATGGTAGCTGAATCTCAAGGACTACTTGGATCACATCTTCGAAGACAGGAAGTAGGAAGTAGAATCAGAAGTGTGGCAGATCTAGAGTCCTCAAATATACGTCCCAGTCACTCATCTCTCCTAGCTATTTCTCTCACCTCCAAGATTCTGTGACATCGAGAAACACCACTCCCAGCTGTGATGGCAGTGTTCAAACACATGAGCTTGTGAGAATATTCATGTTATACAGGGAATTAGTTCAGCCTGCCAGTATCTGTTCAGACACTGATTTCTATAAGTTGATGAAAAAAAAATCAAAGTTAGCATTTCCGTGTCCCAGATTCAATACCAATATTCCTCTTCTCCCTTACAATGAGAGTCAGAGCAAATGAAGTCCCTGCAAGCCTGATTCATGAATATGGGCATGTGTGCGCCTGGAGCATGCCACAGATGACAGTCATGTGAGATTCTAGTCGGTATGGCATTGCCTCGCACAGACAGGAAACACAGGGGTCGCTTGCAGGCAACAGTTGGCCATGTGTTGTTTCTCTGCATGCAAAGTAAGATTATAGCCGAGCAAACACAACCTAGCATCTGGGATGCCATAGGATCTTATCTTTCAAGGAATATATCCACTTAGCACAACATACAAGGAGAAAGACACTCAAAGAAACTAAAAGGTCAGTGATGGAGGGCAAGATGCCTCTGGACCTTTGGGGGAGGGGATGGACATTTTAAATACAAAATGAAGAAAACAGGATTACAATGACTAACTAAATCAAAAAACTTGAAGATGCTACTATAAGCCTGCAGATACTAAACACTAACCAATATGCGCACATGTAGAGTGTCGTTTATTAAAATATAAAATATAAGAACAAATGCTAAATTTATAAATCTGAAAATAAAGCAATAACAAATTAGTTGAGTTCTCATGTGATTACATGAATCATGTCTAAGAACTTCAGGGTAGCCATGACTTAGATGAAAAAGTAAGTTGTTTTTTTTTTAAATTTTATTTGAGACAGTATCTCATGTAAACCAGATTAGCTTCAAATTTAGTATATAGCCAAGAGTGACCTTAAAATTTTAATCCTTATGTCTTTACTACCTCAGTTAAAGATATACACCAGCCAGCCTGGTTTGATGTGGTATTGCAAGTTGAATCCAGGGCTTTGTGCACACTAGGCTAGCACTCTGCCGACCAGGCTGCATCAGTAGGACCAACATTATTTCCAATTGAGCAACAGTCCCTTACTCAGCTATGAGTTTAATATGAAAGTGAATCAAGGTTAGAGTCTGCGCTCCACAGGAATGTCCTTAGCTGCCTCCGTAAGAACTAAATGCTGCCAAGTCTGAGCCATTTATCTAAATACAAACAAATGCTGTCTTAAGCTGGCTTAGTCTGCTCAGAAGAGATGTGGACATTGGAAGTGAATGAAGCACGCACTCACCTTTCTTCCCCTGAGGATCGTGGCAGTTTTCATGAACACACGGACCCCAGGAAGACCAGGAAGATACTATGCAGGCCGTCGAGCAAGGGACATTGCAGAGCTGGGAGGCTGGGGGTGCAGGTCCCAAACATAATGTGCTTTCCACAGGTCTAGAGACTAAAGAACAAAACATAAATGTCACATTCTTTGGACTTGCCTAGAATCATATCCTTACCAGTTTTATGATTCTAAAGATTATATGCAATCAAGACAAACATTTTCTAATATGAATGTTTAGTTCTACATTATTAGCCTTTGGGGTGAGTAAAGCAAAAGACAGAAAAGGGGCAAGCACTTGAGATTCCTGCATTGCAAAGCACTTCCAGGGAATTCAAGAAAGCAGTGGAAATATCACAGATACAAATTATCCAGAGGTATGATTTAAAACAGAATTAAATGACTTGGTGAAGTCTCAAGAAGAGTCTATCACAACAATATAAATGACTGGGTCACTGTGCAAAACATCAAAATCGAACCCCTAAGGTGTAGTGTTTAGCATAACCAATCTACTGCTGTGACTCCCCAGAGGGGTGGAGCTGGCAAAGACAGAAGAAAAATGGTTTCTTTGAATAGGAAGAAAAATTGGACCCCAGCTGCAGTTCTGGCTTGAGAAAGCAGTTTCCTAACTGGGTTACCTAGAGGTTCAGGGCTCGAAGGAGGAAGAGCCTCTAGGTGTGCAGACTGAGGTCTGAGCTGCATCTCCTCAGGGTGAAGTATTTATCTGTCCTGCAGTGAGGCTCACTGTCCTCTGGCTAATGATTCTCAGAACCACAAGAACACATGTGATGGAGAAAGCCCCAAGTTCCTGGTCTTTGCATAAATTTAACAATGGAAACAAGAGCCCCTGAAAATAACACATTGAAGACACATGCCCACATCTACTGCAGTAGCAATATTCACTATAGACGAACTGTAGAACTGACCCATGTGTCCATCAACAGAAGAGCAGTTAAAGGGGGAATTTAAGGAAAGAGAAAAAGAATGCAAATTCTAAGAAGGGCGAACAAATATAGTGGAACAAGAAGGGATGAAGGTGACAGGGGTGGCAAGGGCAGAGGAGGGAGTATAGGAAAGGAAAATATGTTAAAGAAACTCAAAAATGCCATATGGGGACCTACTACTGCAGAGATGTTTGAGAATATATGCATATTCATAGATAAAAAGAGTCCTGTGAACCATCCCAGATATTAAAGACTGTTACATCGCTCTTGTTTCACCGCCCAGAACTTGGTGGGAAGAACATATCGATGAAGATAAGATATCCTTGAGTCGTAGGATAGGGCTAAGTCAAGCTGATATCAACCTGCAAGTTTCACCCCTACTGGCCAGCTTTCATTGTGGTGGAAGGTTCTGGGCACACCACCAGGAAAGCACAGCTGTCATCAGTCTACCGAACTGTGAACTGTGTGAAGCCACATTAAAAATAATAAGATAGGAAAGCAGGGAGGTGGTATTTAGGGAGAGAAAAAGAGAAAAATTACCAGCAGAACTTGAGAAGGGCAAATGTGCTCGAGCATAGGAGCAGCATGTGTGTAAGCCTCATAATAAAATGTGTTGTTCAGTGCTGCGAATATGTACTGATTCTTAAAATGTCCATCCAAAAGAACATCCCGATATAAAGTTCTTTACTTTTCTTTCACAGAGTTGCCTTGGATTGAGAAAGTTTGATACATTCCAAATTGTGTGAGCAGTAGCTTCGGCTCAGGAAGTTTTATCCGCTGACTGGCTTGTACTATTTTGTAAATATTTCCTATATGTCATCTCCATCCAGTCGAACAGATTGAAAACGCCTCAAAGGTGAAAAGCGGTGTGAGGGGTTGGGTGGTTAGTCACACCACCTCCCTTGTTTCCGTGCTCTCTGGGTATGGAAGAATCAGATGTAGTGAAGGTTGCAAGCCGTCACACCTCTGAGCAGAGGTGCTTTGAATGAGAACCAAACCAACAGCAGAAGAGAAGACAAATAGTGTCGTGTAAAAAGACACATGATTGTGAGTTGGGGTGAGAGTTCTGCTGAGCAAAGCCACAGTCTTAATCACTTGGGAAAGTGAATGAAGGGATTGTGAAAATAACACCAATATTTCATTTATAATTAATTATTTTAACGTTTATCAAGTTGATTTGATTTGACTTAAAATGAAAGTCAAGGGCAAAGTCAGATTGCCAGTGTGAATGTGAAAATGTGTGTGCTGCGGAGTGGGGCCAGGGAAAGGAGGAGAGAGAAGATATTGTGGGAGTCAGTGAATCTGTCCAGGGATATTAGTGAGGGGAAGTGGTAAATGAAGATCCTACTAGAGTTGTCAGTGGGAATGTGAACCAAAATTAGAGATGAATCTATGAGATGACTGAATTCAGAGTAAGGCGAGCTACTCAGACACACACCCTCTGAATAAGTAAGTCAGCCATTCTAAACCACCGAGTCACCATTTAATCCAGCCCCTTCTGGGTAGTGGTTGTGGTCAGGCCACAGACTAACAGACAATGGAAAGAAAGGCATCTAAATATCCCATGAGTAAACAGCAAAGCTACATGTCTTAATGGGGAAGTGTGCTTGGCCCATCCTATTCATGATGGCATTTATTCCCACAAGCATAGAAAGGAACTCCTGCAACAGATCAGAAGGAAGTGGGCGTGGCAGCTGATAAGTATAATCATTTGCTAAACATCAATAATGCATGCCAGGTATGGGTTATAACACCAAGCAGATACTGACTCATTTGGTCTGGGTAGCTTCTCATTGAGGTACATGTTCTTAAAACCTCTAGTTTTAAAATAAAAAAACTACAAAATAGAAGCGTTAGCTCACAGACTAGAGAGATAGCTCAACAATCAAAGTGCAGAAATCTGTTTCCAGAAGCCCCTTGGATGGCTTATAACCTTCCATGTCTTTAGCACCAGGCAATCTGACACCTTCTTCTGGTCTCTATGAGTATTGTACTCATGTGTACATATGCTACAGAGACACACACAAACATAATTAAAAATAACAAACATCTCTGCTCACTTGCCCACAGACCTAGGTAGGGAATGGTGGAGATAAAATCTAGAACCAGGAAGCTTGGCTTCTGAATTTATTTTGTGAACTACTTCATTGGGTGAGGTTTTTACTTGAAATTCCTTAGTGACCATTATGTACAGAGACTGTGAGGAGCCCTGGGTTGACCATGATCTCCCCTAACTGCTTGCCTATCATTCTGAAGAAGAGCTACTGAATGTGTTAGAAATCCAGCATCAAGGTGGAAGGGAAGAGCTGGCCCCCAAATCCTGGACTGTATACCAGTGACCCCATCACAAAGTATGCTTGAATATCATGCCAGGAGCCCCACTGTACAAAACCCAGAGGGGCCACTTTCAGGTGAGACATGGAGAGCCAAACTCAGAGCTTTGTGCTTTCTGTACCTTGGAAAACTGGGTCAGGAAAAGTTAGAATTTATTCGTTCTTTGCCACCTGCCAGTAAGGGACAAATCTGCTTTGTGGAACAGGCTGTATATGAGTGAGTTGTGTATATTTATATATCTGTACATCTGTATATCTGTACATTTGGATATTGACTCAGAAAAGCTGATAATCAGTACACAGTGAACCTCATCATACCTTGTGTTAACACTATGTTCTTGATGGAAAACTGACAATAAGTAATAAATTAGGCTAAGACTTTTCCTCATAGAATCATATTCCACTGGGGTTGGACCCAAACTCTACAGGTGTCCAGGAGCCCCAGCAAGCTGTCAAGGATGTGATTTTGCCCTCTTCCTATTGCCATGTCTCTCTCCTTTCAACATCACCAGATGATGTGCCCCCAAACAGCCCAGCTCTGAGGAGAATCAGCTGCCACATCTCTGCATCCAGTGCTTGGCACAGTAGCCGACACTACTCAATCCACCAGCAAAGTATCTACCAGGCACATGGTGAAATCCTGGCAAATCACATGTGAAGCTCCCAGAATGCCTGGCAGGAAAGGCTCTTAGGCTGAAAAGAGTTAAAAAGACGGAACATACCCTGAAGCTAAATCTGTCAGGGTACCACTCCCACACCCAAAACAGACTTGTTCATCTCACTTTGCAGAGAAGTTGAGGATAAGCAAGTGGTTAAGGGTTAAGTTCCCTGAAATCCTTTTTCATAAATACTTAACTGACAATTAGTAGATGGTGTGGGAAGTCCTTCTGTATGTGTTGCTTTTATTGGTTAATAAAGAAGCTGCTTTCAGCCAATGGCTTAACAGAACACAGCCAGGCTGGAAGAGATATATATAGAGAGAGAGTAGGTGGAATCATGGAGAAGCCATGGAGCTGCCACCTGAGACAGACACAAGCTGTCAGACAGAACCTTGCCAGTAGGCCACGAGCTTCTTGGTAAAATATAAAATCATGGAAATTGGTTAATTTAAGATATAAGAGTAAGCCAGAAATATGCTTTAGCCATTGGCCAAACAGTATTGCAAATACTATAGTTTCTGTGTGATTATTTTGTGGTCTGGGCAGCCAGGAACGAACAAGCATCTTCTTAGAACAATGCAAGGAATGTAAAATTTGCAAGTAGAGATAGTTACTACCTGGAAAAAGAACAGGGACTAATTTCCTTGGGGACTCCAGAGTGACATATTAGAGACCCAGGGATAAGGTAAAACCATTTGTCAAAGCGGTCATTTTTCTTCAGCACCTGCTGCTTTGATGGACAGTCGATCTTAATCCATATCAATAAATCCTTCCAGCCATGGTGACATGTCTAAGATGCTTCGCTTAGGCACGAATCGATGTGTCTGGGTCAACCTAGTTCTTTCACGACCCCAAGTCCCACCCCAGGAGTCATTTGCTCCAGAAATAAATCATGAATACATCACAAAGCACTTAGCAGCTTCGGAACAGTGGAGAAGGGCAAGCATAGGGGGCGTCCACACCTATTGACTATGAGTCCTGGGTGTCAGCTTTAGGGCTAACTGTGTTTAATTAATCAATTTGATGGATAAACTAAATTTCAAGGACTCATGAGATTTAAACAATTTCATTATCCAATCCAGAGGATAGCAAGACCCGAGCCTTAGGCTAGGAAGTAAACTTGCCTCCATCTGTCTTTTGTCTTCTTTCTATAGAAAGGAAGGCACCAGGCAAGACAGATGTGGCCTTTGTATCAGGATCGCCTTTCTATGAATCACAGTCTGTGAGAGGTAGTCAGAGATACGACAGGTCCAAGGAATCCATGAATGCTCCAGCTCCAATTTAACCCTTTAAACTCAAATTTTCTTTTATTACTCCCTCAGAATTCTAAGGTATGCCCGGATGTGGCCAACTGCATCCCAGATTTACTCTGTCCCAGAAGACCAGCTATATTTTACTCCGTTCTCATGAGTAAGGATATTCTGAGTATAGTACCATAGGCAGTGAGTGGGGTAGACATTCCAAACTGGAACTGGGTGATATGTAGTCCATACATTATTGAGCCTTCATTTTTCTTGGGTCAGACCCCAGCTCGAGTGATTGAAGAAAGAATCGCTGCTTTCCTGGTCAGTACTCTCTGTCCTCTGGAATGACTGTTAGCTAACCCTGTCATCTCAAACACAAGGAAGCCCTGGCCAGCGAAACCTTTATTTCTGTATTGTTTCCCAGCTGGCTTTCAATACGGTCACCTTCTGCCATCCAGGCACTGACCACCTGCTGGACTGAAGATGCCATCAGTCAGGTCTCCTAGGCTGCTTGGGCTCTGTAGACAACAATTTCTGTTCTCCCAGACAGTGCTATAAGATCCCCAGGTATTAAAATACCCCAAACTTTTAAACAGGATCCAGCCTGATCTCTATGCACCAGAGTCGTTCCCAATGCTGAGGAATATATTACTGTATTTTAAGTGATTGCTCATATTCGATAGTAATTAATATTTTGAATATTCTGGTACCTAACCTTGAATTTTTCAATTGCAGTAAGAAATTATTAAATTGACCTGCCCTACAAGAAATGCTGAAGTCTGATATTAATGATTGCCAAGTTTACTTAAATGATGAATAACTCAATGAACAAAATGCTAATTAAAAAAGGGAAAATATGCTGGTACATGATCCACTCTATGTTATAAAATGTGCACTGTTTTCAGTTCTAGAAAGGAATAAAGTTCATCGTTTTCCTTAAGGAAAGGTGATTTCAGATGAGGACTCCTATAAAAAGAAAATGTACTATATATTGATAAGGAGAAAAATTCCTGATGTGTTTGGCCATGTGACTACTTTTTTGGTTATTATACTACTATTTATAATATATATGGAATAATGAACACTTTTACAATTTGCTCTTTGAAATTAAATCCAGCTAGAATCCAAATTAATTTGAATTAACAAAGCAGTATGATGCAAAAATTTATGAGAGAATCTCACTCACATACCGACATTCTGCAAGATTTAATCTGTTTATGTTTTTAATCTTTCTAACAGAAGTTAAAATGAAACCGATGATATTATTTTGCTAATTGTAATTAATATCTCTGTAGCCCCCTTAGTTTATAAACAATGAATCATTTACCTAAGGGGAAAACGTTATCATAACAACTAATGGATATTTCTTTTTTAATATACCTATTATTAGATGAAAAAGAAAACAAGACATTCTTTCAAAATTCACAAAGCAGTCAATGTAATTCTGTCAGGGCATAATGAAGTGCACATTATTTTCAGGACAAAGAGAAGTATCTGGGGAATTAATCATTTTCCAGGCTAGAAATGAAAATCAAAGACATTTCTTGGGGCACCCTGAAACTTACATCAATTTGCTTTCCTTCTACATCATCCTCATAAAGATTAAAACCTCAATCTTTAGTTGATTTTATGAAAAATACTTGCTTTTGTGAATCTCATCAACCTCCTCAAAGAGTTTAGATAGACATGCCACATCCATTGTTATCTTTCAAGCCTGACGCAGGCACCATAAGCCCCAACGGAAATTTTGATTCAAGGACGTAGGAAGCCCTCATTGCCTGGGCTCTCCAAGAAGCAGCCATAACAGAAACAGCAATTGCTCAAATTTAATTCAAAACTAATGAAAGAGCCTACTTATGCAAAAATGCTGCTTTCTAAATGATTTTTGAGAAACAATATTGCCTCTGACATATCCATTTAGGGAGTACACTGACTTGGCAGAAACTCAATCCACCTTCTGCTAAAATAAAAGGGCCTCTTCTACAGACTGAGGGAGTCAAATGGATGAAGGGTAAAGATAAATAACAGCACAGTTTTAAGCATGAAGTTCTTTTCCTTTGAGAAGATGCGTGACTTATTTCAGTTACCTTTTGCCACTGAGATTTGCAAAATAATGTGCTATTCCTTTAGCTTGGAAGACAGAAGAACAGCAAATCTATCTTCCAGCACTTACAGTCAGCTTTAAGAATTAAATTGCATCTCATCCTGTTACACCTAATGAAGCTTAATTTTATCCATATTGTGACACTCTTGGCAAAATACTATGCAATACAATTTGGCAGGAAGATGTGTGTATATACAGCAGATTTGATATCTAAAAAATAATTCCTGCAATTAGAAGTAATTATGTGAAATTTGGACACATGTCAAAAAGTTTCCAAATTTAATTCATTTAATTTAATCAATTAGAAAATGCCCATCCATGGATAGGGTTTTAACTGCTGCAGAGTAACTTCACTGTAGATTTTTTTTAAAAAAAAAAAAAAAAAGGAAAATGAAGTCTGAATACAGATTTACAGAGCAATTGGTGGCCAGTAATTACGTCTTAAAAAAGTATAGAAGCGTGACACGCTGTGTTTTTTATTTTATGGTCTCACTTCCGAGGTCATATTAAGAAGTTCTTTCTGCCTGTTTTGTGGACACTTGGCTAAGAGCTAAAGGTAGGATGAAGGGGAATTTGAGAAAAGGAATGACCTAATAGTTTTACTCTTTACAAAATTAATACCGTTACTGCTGAGAGAAAAGGCCCTGAGGAGATTTAGGGGGATGGAAAAGTGAGAAGACAAAGAGAGGAAGTAGGAGGGGTGGGAAGACAGGTAAAAGAATGAGTCTGCAGGGAGCTCAAAGACAGAGTCCGGAAAGTATGGCTTCCCAGAGGGTTTTAGAGTAGGAATCTGCCTGGTCGTTAGTACAGTGCAAGTTGGAATTCATGTCTATGGGATCCACAACAGGAGCTCAATGGGAATCAGTCTTCCCCAGCTGCCTATTTAAGTTATTGGTACCAGTATCACTGGTCAACACACACTAGTGGCACACTTGGTGTCAGCCATAGAGCAGCGTGCTTGGACACAAGCCCTCCTTTAGAATTTTCTTTTTTTTTTTTTTTTTTATTTTTCTTGCTGATTTTTTTATTAATTAATTAATTTAATTATTAAAGATTTCTGCCTCTTCCCCGCCACCACCTCCCATTCCCTCCCCCTCCCCCAATCAAGTCTTCCTTCCTCCTCAGCCCAAAGAGCAAGCAGGTTTCTCTGCCCTGTGGGAGGTCCAAGGACCACCCACCTCCATCCAGGTCTATTAAGGTGAGCATCCAAACTACCTGGGCTCCCACAAAGCCATTACATGCAATAGGATCAAGAACCCATTGCCATTGTTCTTCAGTTCTCAGTAGTCCTCATTGTCCATTATGTTCAGCGAGACCGGTTTTGTCCCATGCTTTTTCAGTCCCCGGCCAGCTGGCCTTGGTGAGTTCCCGATAGAACATCCCCATTGCCTCAGTGTGTGGGTGCACCCCTCGCAGTCCTGAGTTCCTTGCTCGTGCTCACTCTCCTTCTGCTCCTCCTTTGGATCGTGAGACTTCAGTCCAATCTAATTTCTTTTCTGTTACCCTCCATTTTAACTTGAAAATTAAAATAAATTCCAACAAATTTTTAAAAGTAATTTATTCCATGTGTATGGGTGTTTAGCCTGCATGTATGAGTGTGTATCACATGCAGACCTGGGTGCCCCAGAATTCAGATGATCCAGATGGTTAATAGCTACCATGTGGGTGCTGGAGTTGAATCCAGATGTTCTTCAAAAGCAACAAATGCTCTTAAGCACTGAGCCACCTCTCCAGGCATCACATCTACTCTTTTTTAAATTTTTAATTGATTTTTATTGAGTTTTACATTTTTCTCTGCTCTCCTCCCTGCCTCTCCCTTCTCTGTCAGCCCTCTCCCAAGGTGCCCATGCTCCCAATTTACTCAGGAGATCTTGTCTTTTCCTACTTCCCATGTAGATTAGATCTATGTAAGTCTCTCTTAGTATCCTCATTGTTATCTAAGTTCTCTGGTATTGTGATTTGTAGGCTGGTTTTCTTTGTTTCATGTTTAAAAATCACTTATGAGTGAGTACATGTGATAATTGTCTTTCTGGGTCTGGGTTACCTCACTCATAATGATGTTTTCTACCTCCATCCATTTTCCTGCAAAATTCAAGATGTCATTTTTTTTCTGCTGTGTAGTACTCCATTGTGTAAATGTACCACATTTTCCTTATCCATTCTTCGACTGAGAGGCATTTAGATTGTTTCCAGATTCTGGCTATGACAAATAATGCTGCTATGAACATTATTGAGACAAAATAACAGCCTACAGAATGGGAAAAGATCTTCACTAATCCTATATCAGACAGAGGTCTAATCTCCAAAATATACAAAGAACTCAAGAAATTGGTCATCAAAAGAACATTAATCCAATAAAAAAAAATGGAAGACAGAACTAAACAGAGAACTTTCAACAGAGAAATCTAAAATGGCTGAAAGACACTTAAGGAAATGTTCAACATCCTTAGTCATCAGAGAAATGCAAATCAAAACAACTCCGAGATTTCATCTTATACCTGTAAGAATGGCCAAGGTCAATAACACTGATGACAACTTATGCTGGAGAGGTTGTGGGGAAAAGGGAACACTTTTCCATTGCTGGTAGGAATGCAAGCTGGTACAACCCCTTTGGATGTCAGTGTGGTGATTTCTGAGAAAATTAGGAAACAACCTTCCTCAAGACCCAGTAATACCATTTTTGAGTATATATCCAAAGGATGCTCAATCATGCCACAAGGACATGTGCTCACATTTACTCATAATCATCAAATGTGCTTGAGAGAAAGGTCAATAATCATGACCACCTGAGATGCTATAGCTGGGAGTGACAGGTTCTCCAACATCACAAGGGCATGTCAGAAACTCAGGTCCGATGCTCTTAGAATGTGTATGATAACATTACATTTTGATATGACTTTGTGTTTATAATATAATTTGGGATGGAAAGAGACCTGCCATTATAGTAATAATTAGGAGGAAAACTGAACATTGCTGCATTTCAAACAAAAATGTTTCATTAAAATAAATCCTATAGGAAAAGTAACCTTAAAAACATTTACAGCAACCCTTTGCCACCTCGAACTTACAGCAGCTGCGGTCACCTGCACAGGGCTCTCAAGAGGCTGGCCCAAAGCAAGGACTGCTGTGGATGCAGAATGAGCTCAAGGGATCCTCCTCAGTGCTGAGTTAGAAGGTCCTGGAATGAGGAAAGTCATTGTCCTCAGCTGTCCACACACTTTTAGAGCTCGCAGAGTTCTAAAGGATTTCCAAGCTCTGGGGACACACATGTCCCTGGTTCAACTCAGTGAGTTTAAAAAACAGAAGCACATGAACGAACATGAAACAGGAACGGTTCTAGAGGGGAGGGACTTGACGGGTGGGGCTGAGATAAGAGAGGCTGAAAGTGTAAGAAGGCACCATATGCATGAGTGAAATCATCAAAGAACACATTTAATTAGTAAAAACTGTTCAAGGTAAAGGCGAAACATCAGAAAGTGCTGTTCTAGGGAGGAGGAGCTGTGTAGGCATTTCTGTGGTGTTGACAACAGGTCCCTGTGATTAGTTTTAAAAGCTTAAGAGAGATTATGAGGCAAGAGGCCAAGACCATGATGGAGATACACACAGCAACAGTTGAGTCAAGCTAGTGGGAGCTCGCTGACCCCGGATTGACAGCTGGGGAACCAGCATGAAACCAAACTAGGCCCTCTGCATGTGAGTGACAGCTGTGTGACATGGGCAGTTTGTGGGATCACTGGCAGTGGAACCGGCATTTATTCTTAGTGCATGAACTGGCTCTTTGGAGCCCATTCCCTATGGAGGGAGACCTTGCTCTGCCTAGATACAGGAGGGTGGGCCTTGGTCCTGTCTCAAGTGACAGGACAGACTTTGTTGACTCCGCATGGGAGGCCTCACTGTTTTTGAGGAGTGAATGGGGGGTGGGGTGGGGAGAAGGTAGGGAGTCCAAGAACAAAAGGGAGATGGACCTGGGATTGAAATGCAAAATAAGACTGCTTTAAATAAAAATAAAAATAAAAAAGAATAAAAACTTAAGAGTAAATGAAAGCAGTTTATGTGATTGTTTTAATTTTGAATGCTAATCTTAGACACATCTAAGGATGGACATACACCATCTACAGTTGTCTTCTCTGTCTCTTTAACAATGAGATACTTGGAAGGTAGGGAAAGGTTGGGTCCCAAACTCACCTTTTACCGGGTACAAAATATTACAAAGTATTTCTCCTCATAGCTGAGAAAGGACAAAGACAATGATAACATGTCTTGAAAGCCAATGAGCAGGAAATGGGAGGAAGCAAGAGTGTTCAGGAGAGTACAAAGTCATTGTTGAGATGAGGATCCCCAAAGAGGAAATGGGAAGAGGAGAGTGGTGCTGAGAGACAGGAAGGTGTTCTTGTTGAGAATAGGAAGCAAAGTAGTGGCTGGATTTTAGGGCTCATCACAGGATGCCTGGGAGTCAGAGCTGGAGAATCAGGCAAGACAGCCCTTCATTTCTGCTGACTCAGAATGTGGCTTCCTAAGAATGAGAGCCAGCCTCTAAACACCTCATTCCTGTGAGAACCAAGGCACAGACAGAGGCTCTGACAGCTCCTTCAAAGGGAGAACAGGACGTGCGTGCCGTGATTATTTTATATTCTCTGGGAAGAACTGTGCATCTCTAAAGGACATCACACACCCTTCTGCTTTCACCAGAAGGGAAATGAAGGCCTTGCCCTGCTCCATGTCCTTGTTAGCGCATGCTACTTAAAATTTGCAAATCGTTTTAGACTGAACAAGTTAATTCGACTTCAAAGGAGGGCTCTGAGAGCCACAGAAAGGGACAGGAGTGAAGCTGTGCATAAGAAGTTAAAAATGCAGAATAGTTCATTCTTTTGAATAAAAAAACAAGCTCTTTTTTTTTTTTTTTACCAAAACCATCCATAATTTGTCTAAGCATTACAAAATCAAAGCCCTGCTCTGCAAAACTTCTGACTCTTATCTTGCTCTGTATAGTCTGCTGCAGTCAGGCCAGAATTCCTCCAGTAGAGTTTAGTAACTCAACACTGGGACACACCTGGAACCAAGGTATCAGACAGAACAGTAAAGATTTGTACACCTTGGAAAGTCTTATGATTAGCAGGCTGAAAAGTGAACTCTGCATAATGCATAGACTATAATTTTAAAAATCCAATTGGCAAAATATTTTAATTAAAGACCTATAAAATGGGGAGGTTGTTGCTCTCTGTGTGAACCAGGTAGATTTTTTACCAATAAACCTTGATAAAATAACCAATTTTGCCTACATAGTGCCTCTCTCCTCGACTATCGCCCCCTAAGGAGCCTTGGTTGGCTTCTCTCTCCTTCATCTCCCCTCTCCTTATGGCAACACAACTATTCTTAGCCTAGCTGGATTATGTAAGGTAGATTTGTGTTTTAAGAAGAAAATCAAAAGATCTCATTTTACTATTCTGCCTGCTCGGGTGCCCAAATCACCCCCAAGAACCATATGAATTGAAACACATTGAACAGTTTGTATGCTATGCATCCCATGTGAAGGATATAAGTTAATAAGTCAAATGACACTGTGAGTTAACTGCTCTGGGTAATAACTCTAATTTCCAAGAGAAAATTAAATGGTGAATGTTCCATTCAAGATTCTGTAATCTGCATATGACTGAGACATGACAGGAACAAAATCAGCGTGGCTTCAGATTCCCCTCCATGTGAGGCTTCTCCCTGCAGAAGATCAGCAGTGCTAGGATTCCTCCATGTCTCTGTCTGTGGACTGGAAGGATCATTTTCATTGCTCCGGTTTCTGTGCGAGCTTGGTGTGGGTAGAAAACCTTTCTGTTGACCCTTTCACCACAGTGCAGAAAGCGTTAGTCAAGATATTTTAGGCAAAATCCTGAGGAACTTGGGGAAGAAAGGTAGTAAAATGATGTGTAGAATGCCATGAATTAGAAAACACTTGTTTATATAGCGGTAATATTATAAACGCTTTCTTGAGAAGTTGTAGTCTTTAAATTTTCACATATGGGACCATGAAAAATGACTGTTTACATTTCTTAAAGTATACCTGTCATTCTTGAGATCTTAATTATTTTATAGAGAAACGTCAAAAATAGAGAAACATTAATAAGTATTTCATTTAAAATATACTTAGGTAGTTTAATAGTAAAACAGCATGGTTATAGTTTAAAGTTCTTAAATGCAAATTAACATCAAATTTGAAAGTATTGGCATTTATCTTTATAAGGGCGGATGGATCAAACTTCCCAAAATACAACTTTTTATTTACAAAATGAAAATAAATGCTTCTGTAATCATTTTTATGATATATACTTTTAAGTTTAAGTTGTAATAAATATTGAGCAATAGAGTTCAATGATAAACATGTTTATCGTGGTTGCTCTTGCGATGGGGAGAACCCAATTACTAGCGGAGTCTTGGACTTTCAGATGAGAACCAAACATCAACAACTCCAGATATTACAGCAGAGAAGGACATAGATGTCTGGGTGCTTCCAGAAACTCCCTATAGAGGACCCAGTCAATGAGGAAGCTCCTCATCTGAGAGCAAGGGCCAGCTCACCCCTGATCAGTCCAAGAGAATCTAAAGCACAGTCAGTCCTACTTTCTGACATGTCTCTCTTCCCCTGAACCCACAGTTAGAACCACACCCTGCCAGTATGTAGACAAGAGCCACCCTTGGCTTGTTGTATGTCTCCATCAACCAATTATATGAGGTACTTTCTAACTAGAATTACTTTCTTATTTATATCTAAAATAAATTTTATTAAAAAACTTGTTACTAATTGCGATATTTTTGAGACACTGAGACTTGCTTCTTTTTAAAAAAAATAATTATTTTGTTTTATATGCATTGGTATTTTGCCTACATGTATGTCTGTGTGAGAGTATTAAGTCCTGTAGAACTGAAGTTACAGATGGTTGTGAGCTGACATGTGGGTGCTGGGAATTGAACCGAGATCCTCTGGAAGAACAGCCAGTGCTCTTAACCACTGAGCCATTTCTGTTGTAGACTGACACTTGCACAGCCTAAGGAATCTTTTTTTTTTTTTTTTTTGGTTTTTCAAGACAGGGTTTCTCTGTGGCTTTGGAGCCTGTCCTGGAACTAGCTCTGTAGACCAGGCTGGTCTCGAACTCACAGAGATCCGCCTGCCTCTGCCTCCCAAGTGCTGGGATTAAAGGCGTGCGCCACCATCGCCCGGCAGCCTAAGGAATCTTAATGTCCAAAGAGTAATGGGTAGGACTGCTGAGAGAACTCAGTTCAGAAGGTGCCTCTCTTGGAAAGCAGGGACCCGAAACTAGTCCTCAGAACCTACATGTAAACCAGACACGGTTGTATGTGCTTCCACTACCAGGGATGGTGAGATGAGAGGCTGACACAGGGGGAGACCCTGGAGTTCAGTGCTCAGCTAGCCTAACCTTCACGGTGAGGTCTAGGGCTCTAAGAGACTCTTTCTCAAAAGAAAAAGAAAGTGAAAGGTGAACTCAGTGGCAATACTTAGTGTTGCACTCTAATTTCCACACGTGTACACGCATATGTGCACACACATGCAATCATACACACACAAAAGGAAATAAATAAATAGCAAGCAGATAGACAGACAGACAGACAGACAGACAGATAGATAAATAGACAGAATCAAGCACATATTAATTAAAGCTGTTTGTTCCTTAGAACACCTTGTCCATTCTACTCCCTCCAGGAATCTAGAAAGGAAAAGCTCCCTGTGTTGCCTAATGCAATGTTTCATCTCCAGAACAAGCAGAACACACAAACTCACAATATTGCCTAGGGATGTCCTCTGACTCATCCAAGTTCAACAGTGGTGGACTCAACCTAGAATTCCATCCAGAGTTCAGGGTTTTTATTCATTCTGCCTTCCATAAAACATACATTAAAAATCAAAATTATAACCCTGCCATTTCCCAGTGCCTCATAAACTCCATGTCCATTTTGAACATATCTTATCTTTTAGATAGTAAACTTTTCCTCCAAAAAGCACTTCATTTTCCTCCAATTAAGTTTCAAGAACTCTATTGTTAACACTGTTTTCACTAGAGACTCATTATTACAAGGGTCTCAACCAGCCATGTGCTTATGACCAAGAAAAAAATAAGACTTATGAAAATGAGTATTTTGAAACAAATATTTTACCATGATGACACTTAGAAAATGGTACATATGCCTGGGCAATGGTGGTACACGCCTTTAATCCCAGCACTGGAGAGACAGAGGCAGGCAGATCTCTGCGACTTCAAGGCCAAACTGGTATATATAGTGAATTCCAGGACAGCCACGGCTACACAGAAAAACCCCATATCCAAAAACAAAAACAAAACAAACCAAAAAAAAAAAAAAAAAAAAAAAAACCAACCAAACAAAAAAAATAGCACACAGATTGAGTTAGGGTACCTGTCATCTCACACATAAGAACAGACATTCTATGTATCTTGCTCAATCTGTAAACCCTAGACCAACCTAGTTCTGACCAACTCACAGTCAGCATTTACAATTAATACATTTAATTTGATTAAAGATTTCCAACTCTAACCCAGAAAGTAAGTTAGAAAGAGTAGCATTTAGCAGCAAAGATTTGATATACATTTGAAGGAGCAGGAAGCTGGTAGAATGGTCATTTATCATTTGGTCCTGGGATGTCCAGTGTTAATCATTGTGCCCAGTTTATAGCATGCTGGTGACCGGGGAACCGGGAGAGGAGGATCAGGGCTGCAAGGTCATCTTCAGCCACATAAGGGGTTTAGGGTCAGTGTGAGACACAAGAAAATCTATCAGAGAATGAAGGAAAGAAGGGAGGAAGGGAGAGAGAGGGGGGATGAAGGAGAAAGAAAAGGACCAAGAGGAAAAGAGGGAGGATTATGCCCATGACTGAAAATATTAGCCAACAGTGTCCTGCCTGTGCTAACACAGTCTCAACCTGCAATATTTCATATCATCAAGGGAAAAATAGGAGATGAGACTCTACTCATCCTCTTCTTGTCAAGCCACGCCTCAGTTTAGACAAAATAATATATCCCTTTTGGAAACTTGTATCCAAAGAGGGGCTTTTCCCAAATCAACTAAGACTCATCCATATTCCCTGCGGCCACTGTTTACATATGGATCCTAAAAAATCTACAGGGTCAGGTCAGATTGAAACCCTTATTTGAAATTTGAAGGCATGCCATTGTCTTAAGTTCTTGTGAGTTATTTTAAAGGTAGTAAAAGAAAAATGAAAAAAATTCTCAAGAACAGAAAAGGGAATTGTAGGAAAAAATCAAGGTGACTGGCTAAGAGAAGTATTGCCCACCAATGAGAGCACAGTAGACGAAAGAACTCATCAGTGACACTCTCAAAAGCAAAATATTAATACCAATGGGCAGTGTTACTAGGAGTGAGGTTAATGGCGGCTGTAAGGGTCAAAATGTTAGACATATTTGCTGATAGTGCTGAAGTGGAAAACCATAAATAGAAGTGTGGACACACCCACATTAGGACACTTATCCTGTGGTCTCTTAGAACTACACAGAGGCCTCTCAAAGGAAGCACATTCTTCACAACATAAACTGTTTTGGAGGGATAAAGCATCTCTTTACCACAGGCCACTGTCACATATGACATGCCAGCAGCACTGGAACTGAAATAGAAAACAGTGACTGCCCCATCCCTTTCTATCCTGATGCTGGGCCGCCTCCATACCCTGGCTATCCTGATGCTGGGCTGCCCCTGCACTCTGGCTATCCTGATGCTGGACCGCCTCTGCACCCTGGCTATCCCCGTGTTGAGTCACCCTGCCCCTGTCTATCCTAGTGTTAAGCCACACCCATACCCACTCCTCTTTTCTATTTGGTGTTGAGCCACACCCACACCCCCGTCTATCCTGGTGTTGAGCCACACACACCCATACCCCCATGCTGCTGCTGAAGGTACAGCAGGCAACCTCCTGAGCAGCTCTTTTTTAAGCATTGGTGCCAAGTCCCAGAGGAGGAGACTACATGATGCTCCATCCTGATGAGTTTATAACCTGACTGGAGAAATTACCCATTATTAGCACTACAGTGCTACCGTATTGCATTATAGCACTGCAGAGTAAACCAAGATGGGTCCCTTATATTTATTTTCAAATGATTACATTTTGCAATTATTTTTATAACACTGTGTGTATGTGTGTGTGAGCATGTGCATGTGGATTTGTGTGTATGTGCATACAGGTAATCACAGAGTCAAGGAGTTGGAGACCCTGGAGCTAGATAAACAGGTAGGTGGTTGTGAGCTGCCTAACACTGGTGCTAGGAATAGAACTCGGGTCCTCTACAAGAGCAATCTATGCTTTCCTTACTGAGGCATCTCTACAGTGCCTACAGCCTGTAATTCTTCAGAGAGTGAAATCAGGAAAGGCTGTAAACCTTTTCTCTAATGTCAGTATCTGGGATTAGACAACAATGTCCAACTCTCTCTGCATTCATTAAATACACTGCTGTAATCCTTAGAGAAATAAACAAGAGTAAGAAACAAAACATACACAAATAGGAATGATGGAAGTCAAATAATCATCCCTATTTTCAGATGATATGATATGAGGAACCCTAAAGACTCTAAGGATTTGACCAGAAACCCCCTAGGGCTAATCATTACTTTCAGCCAGGTATGAAGAAACAAAATCTACTTGCATAAATTAGTAGTTTCCACATACCAATAATGAACATGCTGAGACAGAAATCAAGGAAGGAATCTGATTCAAAATATCTAGAAATAAAGCTAGCCAGGGCAGTAAAAACCCTATAATGAAAACTATAAAGTCTGAAGAAAGAAATTGGAAAAGACTAGAAAATGGAGAAAGCCTCTCATGTTCATGGGGTGGCAGAATAAATATTGCAAAAATAACCAAAAGCAGTCTACAGAGTCAATATTATGCTTGCCAAAATTCCAATGGCATTCTTTTTTCCCCTTTTTTTATTTTTTCTCATGCAACACATCCTAACCCCAACCAGCACCCCTAATTGCTTCCCCTCTCCCCCAGATACACTACTCCTCCACTTCCCTTCAAAAAAGAACTGGTCTCCCAGTGATATCAGCTGAACATGGCATAACAAGAAGCAATAAGACTAGACATAAACCCTCATTTCAAGGTTGGACAAGGCAACCCAGTAGGAGGAAAAGGGTATGACAAGCATGCAAAAGAGTCAGAGTCAGCCCCACTGCCATTGTTAGGAGTACAACAAAATCCCCAAGCTACACAAGCTCAGCATGTATGCAGAGGGCCTAGCACAGATCCCAGCAGGCTCTGTGGCTGCCGCTTCAATCTGTGAGCCCTTATGAGCCTTGCTTAGTCAATTCTGAAGGCTGTGTTTTTGTGGTGACCTCGACCATTGTAGCTCCTACAGTTCTTCCTTCCCATCTTTTGCAGCGTTCCCCCAGGTTCCTGCTAATGTTTGGTTGTTGGTCTCTGTATCTGTTCCTATCAGCTGCCGGAGGAAGGCTCTGATGACAATTGGGCTAGGCACTGAACTGTGAGTATATTAGAATATCACTAGGAATCATTTCATTGACTTTTAAGTATTTATTTTCTTTAATTTCTTTCTTTTGTTTTGTCTGTCATGTTTGGCTCTATGCTTGGTGTCTGAGCCATCCAGCTTTCACATCCTGGCCATCCCGGCAGTATCAGGCATGGGCTCCCTGTCATGTCTTCAGTCTCGTTAGACCAGTCATTGGTTGGCCATGCCCACAAGCTCTGAGCCACAATTGCTCCAGCACATCTTGCAGGTAGAACAGCCTTTTATTACTGCTTGTGTGGCTGGGTTGTTGTCCAAATCCCACCACTGGGAGCCTTGTGTGACTACAGAAGATGGCTGAGTCAAGCTCCATGTCTTCCATTGCTTGGAGTCTTTGCCAGGGTCACCCTTACAGATTCCTAGAAGTTTCCACGGTACCAGGTTTCCACATTGTCCACTAAATGCTATTCTGTTCTAGTGATCTCTCCCCAGACTCTCTTCCTCTGTCACTCCCTTCCCCATCTAATCCCTCCTGTTCCCATCCCTATTCGCCACAGTCCACTCATAAAATCTATTATATTTGCCCTTCCTTGGGAGAACCATATGTCCTCCCCACCCCCAGATATCTCTTCATTATCTAACTTTTCTGAATCTGTGCACTGTAGTGTATTATCCTTGACTAAAAGGCTAATATCCACTTATAAGTAAGTATATCATGCTTGTTTTTCTAAGTCTGGGTTACCTTGCTCAGGATGATTTTTTTCTTGCTTTATCCATTTGCCTACAAATTTCAAGATACCATTTTTTCAAACAGTAGATTTATACTACTGCATTGTACAAATATACCACACTTTGTTTATCCATTCTTCAGGTGAGGATCATCTAGGTTGTTTCCAGTTCTGATTATTACAAATAGAGTCACTATGAACCTAGCTGAGTAAGTGTCCTTGTGGTTAGAGGAAGAGCCCTTTGGCTATATACTCAAAGAGGGTTTGGCTGGGTCTTGAGGTAGACAGATTCCCAGTTTTCTGAGGAACTGCCATATTGATTTTCATAGTGGAATGGAGGAGTTTTCCCTTGTTCCACATCTTCACCAGCATGAGCTGACACTTGTATTATTGATCTTAGCCATTCTGCTAGGTATAAGGTGGAATCTCAGAGTAGTTTTGATTTTCATTTCCCTGATGGCTAAGGATGTTGTACATTTCTTCAAGTGTTTCCCAGTCAGTTGAGATTCCTCTATTAAGATTGTGAATTCTGTTTATTATATTCATTTTTAATTATATTGTTTGACTTGTAAATGTCTAGTTTCTTGAGTTCTTTATGCATTTTGAACTCTATTGGAGATGGAGTTATTGAAAACTTTTTCCCAGTTTGTAGGATACGTGTTGTTCTGTTGATGGTGTTCTTTGCCTTACAGAAGCTTTTCAGTTTCATGAGGTTCCACTTATTTATTCTTAAATTAACATAATTTTATATTGATTTTTGGTAGGTTTCATTTATTAATTGTCAATATAGTGCCTGTGTTATCTGTGTTCCGCTTAAGAAATTGTCTCCTGTGTCAACGGATTCAAGGCTATTGCCTACTTTCTCTTCTATCAGGTTCAGTGTGTCTGGTTTTATTTTGAGGTCTTTGGTCCACTTTGATGTAAATTTTGTGCAGGGTGATAAATATTGGCCTATTTGCATTCTTCTACTTGCAGGCATACAATCACACCAGTATCATTTGTTGAAGAAGTTTTCTTTTTTTCTTTGTATATTTCTGACTTCTTAAAAATCAGGTGTCCATAGATGTATGGATTTATGTTTAGGTTTTCAATTCCATTCCATTGAACAACATGTTTACTTTAATGCCAATACCATGAGGTTTTTATTATTATAGCTCTATAGTTCAGTTTGAAATTGGGGATGGTGATACCTCTGGATGTTCTTTTATTGTTCATGATTGTTTTAGCTATCCTAGTTTGTTCTGTTTTTCACATGAACTTGTGTATTATTATCCTTTCTATGTCTGTAAAGAATTGTGATTTTTTTGATAGGGATGCCACGAATCTGTAGATTGTTTTTGGTAGCTTGCCATTTTTACTGTGTTAATTTTACTGATCAAGGAGCATAGGAGATATTCCTGTCTTTTGATATCTTCAATTTAATTTTTAAAGACTTTAAGATTTTCTCGCACAAATCTTTCACTTGCTTGGTTAGGGTTATCGTAAGATATTTTTTTTTTATTGTTTGTGGCTAATGTGAAAGGTGTTGTTTCTCAAATTTCTTTCTCAATCTCTTTGTCATTTGTATATGGGGGGACTACTGGTTTGCTGTTGTTGTTGTTTTAGTTAATATTGTATCCAGGCATATTACTGAGGGTGTTTTCAGCCGTTTTCTGGTAGAGATTTTGGGATTGTTTGTATATAGTATCATATCATCTGTGAATAACAATGCTTTGCCTTCTTCCTTTTCAACTTGTATCCCCTTGGTCTCTTGAAGTTGTCTTATTGCTCTAGTTAGAACTTCAAATACTATATTGAGTACCTATAGAAAGTGAACAGCCTTGTCTTGTCCATGATTTTAGGTGAATTTGTTTTGAATTTCTCTCTATTTAATTTGATTTGGGCTATAGGTTTATTTTAAATTGTCTTTATTATGTTTAGGTATTTCTCTTAGTTTCCAGTATCTCCAAGACATTAATCATGAAATGCTGTTGGATTTTGTTAAAGGCTTTTTCAGCATATATGAAATGATCAGGCAGTTTTTTTTCTCAAATGACATTCTTAAAAGAGCATGTGATTCCAGGAATATTAACTCCTGGGAAATTTTACTAGAACCATAATCATGCTAAGAACTGTGCCACACCTGTGTTCTCCTGTCTGTGGGCCTATGCATGTTTGCACATGTGTTCTTTTGTGTTTGCATATGTGGATGTTATGTGTGCATATACAGGTGTATGTGCCTGTGAGTTTATGTGCATGTATGCATATATGGGTGCATATGCATGTGTATACATTTACATGTGCTTATATGTATTTGTGTGCCTGTGTGTGTATGAATGTGCATGTGTGTGTATACATTTGGAACAATATATGCATATATTATTTTCTTCTGTGTTCCTGTGTACATTTATATGCATGTGCGGGTGTGTATATGTTTGTGTATGTGCATCTAAGAGTATGGGTGTGTGTTTGTGTGTCCATTTCTAAGAAGTTTAGATCCTGAACAATGATTTCATGATTAATACAACAATCAAGCCCAAAATTGTCACACCACATGGTCTTCTGTGTTACCTCAACATAACTACATTAAAATCCTCTCCTCAGTAGCCCCTGGCTACCTCTAATCTATTGATCTCTGTTTTGTTTGATTGGCTTTGTTACTAATATTCTTCTCTACAGGCCCTCTCTTGCCTGCTATCAGGTTTAATTCTCACATTACCAGTCCCTTGTCTCACCTCCAGTAAAGCTCAGAGATGTCTGACATCTCATTTTATCTGCTAACTCCCAAGCCCTCCAATGACCAGAGCATCCTTGTCCTATCTTGCCCTGGCCACAGGATCACATCACAGTCTCTTCTTGCCTCTCTCTGCTTCCCAGATCTCTATGTGAGAATCTCTCTGTTGCCCTGGTGACCTTCCAAGCTTACATGTGCCAAAAGACTGCATTTGGCTTTTCCTCTGCTTGGAATACTCTTCCCAGAGAGGGGCACTGTCCATCTTTTTAACAGAGCTCTCTGCACAAATGTCACCACTGAAGAAAAACATTTCTGACCTTCTGCCTAAAAGTACAACACATCCCTCCCATCTCTTCACTGCTATCTCTTCTCTGAGCCCACTTTATTTTTCTTCATAACCCCTATCAGCCTTTAGCATTTATTTTTTCTCTATTTTCTTTCTTTTATTACCAGAATGTAAGCAACAGGGAAAGGAGTTTGATGGCTTTACTGTTTTATTGCAAATGTCTAAAAAATGTTCCTGCATACAGTACGTACTCAATAAATAAATGTTTCTTATATATCTAAATTATTATTAATGATCTTTGATACAAATTATAAACAATAATATTCTCTCAGCAAGTTGGCAATGTTTTTTTATGAGACTATGTAAAACAGGCAAAAAATTTTAAGGAACAAGTATGTTTGGTTACTGTTTTAAATCAACAATTCTACTCCAAGGAATGACAGTAAGATATTGAAATTTTAAAAAATTAGAGAAAGCCATTTTCTTCAATTTTTGAGGAGGGTTGGATATTCTATGAACTACTTATAACAAGAAAATTAGTTTCAAATGCGCTTCTAGATGGCAATGATGAAATTAATAGATATAATCTATACCTCGGACATTAAGGTATTGTTATGGTAAGGAATAGACTTATGAATCGTAGAAAAAATCAAAAGGCAAAGGAAAGTGGTAGATAAATATACAAGTATCCCTTGGTATCCTCAGAAGATTGGTTCCAGAAACCTCCATCATATATCAAAATTCAGGGAGGATCAAGTTGTGTATGGAATATGGGATTCTCTTACATAAACCCTAGGCAGTACTCCATTACAGCCTAGATCATCTTGAGATGACTCATGACACTTAATACAGTGTGAATTGTCAAGTGAATAGCAACTATATTAATGTTTTTATGAATGACAAACAAATAATCTGTATATGTTCACCAAGATGCCCTTGTTGCCCTCCGTTCTATGATTAACAGAATGCATGGAGGAGGCTACAGTTATGAAGAATCAACTCTAGTGAGTGCCTTTCTCTGTCTCTCTCTGTATGTATGTAATGTTACACTTAAAATTAGATCAGTTTGTATCTAAGTCAATTCCTTTACAATAAATATCTCTAAGATTACTTGGTAGGCTTGAAAGAAATTGTCTTTAAACTTTTACCTTTTTGCAGTATGTATTCTTTATATAGAACTGACTAATATACTGCTTTTATGATTCTAAGAACCATTTAGAAACATATTAAGCAGTATGCAGTCTCATTGAGTTTCCAGAAATTATCCTTGACGGACAATGTCATGAGATATTTGCCATAATATGTTTCCTTTTTACTAAAGACATTTGCCTTTGAAGACAATTTTTTCTTAACAAAAAGGAATAAATTGCTAGTGGCAGGATCTCAGAGGGAGCCCTCTGCTCTACGTGGCTTCTCAGAACGTCTCCCAGTGATTACGAAGCCAGTGCCAACCCCACCGGCATCAAAGGGCAGTGTGCAACACGAATGCTTCAGTCAGCAGAGTCCCAGTCTGCTGACCGGAAAACTGCTGCAGGGGCTGGGGTAGAAAGTGGAGGACTCCACACCTAGAATTCAATAGACAAGAAGAGAGTCCTCCATTTGTTTATTCTGGGCACCACGGAACTGTGCTAATTGGGAACACGCCTTGGCTGTAGCGGCAGCATCTGAGCTCAGGGTCCTCAGTGAGCGCTGCTTAGCAAATCACATCTCCGCCACACTGGCTCCATACTAAAATCAGAACTGCCTCACAAGTGCACCCTTTTTGATCCAAAACAGCAGATCCTCTCATTACTTAGTTTTTTCAGGCATGAAATTTATCATCAAAAGAGTTTCTCAGCTGTTCTTCTGGGAGAATGAGAATGATTAAGTGTGTTCTAGTTAACCTAACTTGGAAATAGCTTCATGCGCATCCCCGGCTGGCCATCCATCAACATATACCCACTTGGTAGAGGCTGGATATTAGCACAGCAGTTAGCACTCAACGGATTGCTGCAGCGCAGGGCTCCAGCTGAAAGTGAAAAGAAATTCAAGGAAAATACCAATATGCATGGAACAGATGGAGGGCATAATATTGAATGACGGAATGGGAAAATGAAAAATACTAAAGTTGTGCTCATTACAGCACAGGAATAAATGCTTGGAACTAGCACTGGAAATGGCACGGTCACCACACTGTACTGAACGCAACTGTAAACTGATTAGGAACGGAAGTGGGGCAGTGCAAATGTCATCAAACTCGCCGGGCAGGGAAGCTCAGTTACAGTCTTATACTCAGCTATCTGCTCTGGGCTTGACACCAATTAATTTGATATTATAAAGACTACCTGAAACCAAACCACACCTGTACACCCTTCAAAATACAGCAGTTTTGCATATAGGCATTTTCTCAGTAATGCCATAGATGTTATTCAAATCCATGGAACTCAACACTCCTAAATTTGTGTGACCTCAATGGAAGCATGAAAATAGAGATGGAGGAAGAGAAGAGATCTTTGAAGAGAATCATAAACCAACTCAAGTTCTAGAAGACATGGTAACGGCATTATTATTCTTGGTAGAAAATCTATCATAACATTTTCTCAATAAGATAGGGGTTCAATGTCACCAAAGAAGATATAAACAAAGCGTATTCAAAAGTTTTTAACATTATCAATCGTGGGAATGCAAATAAAAACTCTATGAAGTGTCACTGCACATCCTCCTAAAGAGCACAAAGCAGAAAGGCCCCAAAGACCCAATGTTGGTCGGCTTTTACAAGTATGGCGTACTTCTATAGAGCTGTCTTGAGTATAAAATGGTCCATTCTACCTGAAGAATTTATACACTACATCCACACAAGTACTAAGTGATTTCATTCTCTCTTATTCACCCAGGAGAAATTCAGAGCATTTTTATCCACAAGAATCCACATGGCAGAATGTCCATAGTGGTTTTGTATTTTATAAGTAATGGTTTTAAAGGGGGAAAAGGAAGGGAATCCCCACCTAACCCTGGAATCCATCAAGCAGCCAACAGATAAACAACTGCTTGATATTCAACTGCTCAGCCTTGGACAAATGAAAAAAAGACAACTCAGAATAGCACACAGAATGTGATTCCATTTGTATAAAATGAGGATATGATAAAATGATGTGGAAAATCCTTCTGTCTATGTGTTGTTTTTATTGGTTAATGAATAAAGAGACTGGCTTGGCCTGATATGGCAGAGTAGAGCTAGGTGGGGAAAACTAAATGGAATGTTGGGAGAAAGAAGACAGAGTGAGGGAGAAGCCATGTAGCCCTGCTGGAGACAGACGCCGGTTTACCTGGTAAGCCACAGCCACATGGTGATGTACAGATGAATAGAAATGGGTTAAATTAAGATGTAAGAGTTAGCCAATAAGAAGCTACAGCTAATGGGCTAAGCAGTGATTTAATTGACATAGTGTCTGTGTGATTATTTTGGGAGTCTGGGTGGCCAGGCAACAAACAAGCAGCCTTCCTTACAACAATAGACCAAGCTGAAGGAAAAGAATACAGATGTTGACTGTTTCCTGTGTGTGTTGGGAACAGAAGCAGAATGGGAAGGGTCAGAGGCACTCTCTGGAGATGATGGGCATGTTGAAACACTTATCAAGACTTACCCCCTGAGCACTTTGCTGCATTCAGGTACCACCTCACTAATAAACCACAGAGGTGTGAAGAGGTACAAATGACACTTCAACTGTATGGAGGCATCACCAAAATTTCATTCACTTCACCATCTAGAAGAGTCTGCTGATGACATGCTCATACTTATTGTAAATAAAGGAGGAAAAGGAGCTGTCCCAGGAGAAATTCCACCAAATCAGAAGTCATCTGTATTAGTGCGATGTGATGAGGATATTGGCAAAACACTATGTGGGCAGCACTGTCTGTGAGTCCAGTTCCTATTTTTCTATATGTTGAATGCACACACACATAAACACACACACTCACACACACACACACACACACACACACACAAAACATTGGAGTCAATATACACTCACTACTTTTCTAACCTTAGACTTTTGGTCTCTAAAAATGTAGTATCACAAACATAATGAACTCAATTTCCTATAAAAGAAGAAATTTTTGGCCTGGAGATGTAGCTCAGTTGATGGAATGCTTACCTAGAAGGCATGGTACCTTGGGATCTACTCCCCAGCTGTGCATAAAACTGAAAACGGTGGTACACACCTGTAATCCTGCATATGTGTAGGAGAGGAAGGACTTTAGAATCTGCTCTGTAGTCCACACTGGCCTCAAACTTAATCCTCCAGCTTCACAGTCCTAAATAGCGTGTTTAAAGACACATATCAGTGCACTTGTTTGATTTTTCCTTTTAAAAAATGTTGCTACTAGCAAGCTTAAAATTACATGTGTGGAGCCGGTTGGTGGTGGCACACGGTTTTAATCCCAGCACTCAGGGATGCAGAGGCAAGTGAATCTGTGAGTTTGAGGCCAGCCTGGTCTATAGAGTTGGGTTTCAGGAAAGCCTAAGATACACAAAGAAACCTGTCTCAAAAAATCAAAAAGAAAAAAAAAATATGTAAGTGGCTACTGTATGTGACACACATCCAAGCTTTCTATTGGATGGTGCTTCTCATGGAGGAGCATCCTTGCCTTGGGGTCTCCTGATAATTTATCGGGATATACTACAAGGAAAACAATGATGCAGAGTTTGAACTCTGTAGGCCTTCCAGTTAATTCATGTGGAGGAAACACCAGTAAGATTGCATTACCTGTATGTCCAGGTGGGAGTTTCTTCGCACAGCATTAGATAGTGATCTTTAAGCTCCATGCCCCAATATCTTCCTTTTTATTTTTTTTTCTAAATCTAGGAAGTCCATTAAAACCCCCACTGCACATCCTCAACCAGAAGAACTCTGTTCTTTCAGGCTGATTTACAGTGGAGTATTGGAGGAAGTAGAAATAGAAGACAAATCAATTCAGTGTGCTAATCGTCCAGGTCAAAATTCAATGGTATATTTTTAAATAGCACCTACATACAAATTAAATAATATTTCATTATTTAAATATTATTAAAATAGAGTTTATAAAGTATACTTTATTATTAAGTAATATAAAAATATTAGCCAGAAGAAAACAGTTGAAGGATAGAGTTCTTTGATAAGACAAGGTCACACAGAAAGTATGGTGCAAATATCTTTAAATGTTTGAGTGTTTTATATGAAAATTAGATTTTTGTTCTATCTTGTAAGCACAGAACTTGAAGAAATGGACGAAAATGAAGTGTTTTAATTCAAGAAAAAAAATCTGCTTCCTAATTGCTACTCTGTAAAGAAGTACTTCTCTCTAACATGAGCCTCAAATCACACTCTTGGAGGCATTCAAAAGGAACTGGCTTTGTCAGAGAGACGACTGCATCCTTCACCCCTTTTCACGTGGCTGACACATGGTTCTGCTCTCTTGTTTAGCTGGTGGGGAGAGGTAACAAGACCAGTCAGAGCAAATCGGCCGAGGCCATATCTAAATTTCAAGCTTTTACCTGCACAACCTGGCCAAGCACTGGTTTGGAGTTGCTAGTGACTTATGATGGGTATAAGCATTTAAAATGCTGACACTCGACACTTGGTAATAGGAACACAGGAGGTTCCCTTACACTGCCAAGAGAATGGTCTACTCCACCTGCTCAAAAAGAAACATCCACAAAGACAAACACATATATGGCCCGGGTCGGGGCAGAGCCAGAGCCAGAGAAAGGGAGAGAGTAAGTGAGGGAGGAGGCTGTGGAAGCAGGAAGGTGTGATCACTAAATATCACAAATAATCAAATAAAAATTACTTCCAATCTCCTACATTTCTCCTGCAAATGCTCAACTCTATTGTTGTTGAAAACAAAGCTGAGAACTCTATCCATCTCCTAAGTATGGACCCTTCAGCTCATAACAAGTAAGTAATGGAGGTTTATCAGGACATGCGTGTAATGAAGCTGCTGTGGAAAGCTGAGCTTAAGAAGTATATGATCTTCAAAATCGATTACAAGAGAATGCCAAGCTTCTTCGAGAACTCTTATATCTGACATATAAAGAAGAGCACAATGCGTTGACCCGTAAATGGGTCTAAAATGTACTGTGCACCTCTCCTCTCCAAAGGATAAAAGAGAAGCCGGGCAGACTTAACACGCTGAGCTTCAGAATGCTGAGAGCCAGCAGACTGATGTGCGGAATTTAGTCAACATATTTTCTAAGCTTTTACTCTGTCTCAAACTTGTTGGAAACTGAGTAAAATTAATTATCTTTCTCTCTATAAAAGATTACAGAACTTGGAGGATCTTTAAGGGAATTATCTCCACAGGAGATTCCTGCAGGGTCAAGAGGAGAAGCTGTGTGGCTTACATATCATATGGGAATCACCCAGCAAATGGGAATCCGCAGCCTTAGCTAAAAAGCAATTAGGGTTAGCGAAGTCACTGAAGTCATTAAATGCTTTGATGTGGCAGCCACTGTCTCCATCCTGTGCCCCCACCCACCCAAAAGACTTTCATTGGAATAAGTTCTCTTGGGAGCCCTGTGGTTCCTGGGGCTTCCTTCTAATCCAAAGAGCTTGAAAAGTTGCCGAATTTAGCTGGTAAGAAATTAAGCAGGTAAGTAAATTAGTGTGAGAGAACATAGCTTTAAGTTAGGAAAAAGGTAGATTTTCTAGGCGCATTTGCCTTTCCTGCCAGGGGAAAGCTCAGGAATACCATGTGCTGTTAGCGGTTTGAGGCATGAGGCTCAGGTTTCCCACTCTCACCAGCAAGGCCAGCTTCAGCTTCTTCAATCCAGAGTTTGCTCATCTCACGAGGGTTAGATTATTATCAGTCTTCTTAATTTCCCCTACTAGTGAGAAAAACCTGAAATTTTCTTGTTTCCAGGTCCCAGACTAGGAGCACAGAATTAGAAGAAGATCCAGGAGAGCAATAGACTTATCAAAAATCAGAGAACTAATTTATTTTTGTAAAGAATGGTTCTTTGTCGTCCCCCTTGCTCATATGACCCCTCCTCCCTCTCTTCAACTAAGCTCCAGGGGCTCAGTCCAGTGCTTGGCTGTGGATCTCTGCATCTGCTTCCATCAGTTACTGAATGTAAGTTCTATGATGACAATTAGGGCAGTCACTAATCCAATAACAGGGGCAGGCCAGTTTGGCCTCCCTCTCCACTATTTTTAGGAGTATTAGCTGTGGTCATCCTTGTGGATTCCTGGGAATTTCCCTGGCACCAAGTTTAATCCTAACCCCATAATGGCTCCTTCTATCAAAATATTTCTTCCATTGCTCACCCTCTAAGTCCCTCCCACAACTCATCATTTCGACCCTTCATGTTCCCATTTTCATCCTGTCTCTTATACCCCCATCCAGTTCACCCAGGAGATCTTAACTATTTCCCCCTTGGGGGGGCTCTCCATACCTGTCCCTCTGAGGGTCCTCCTTTTTACCTAGCTTCTCTGGGGTTGTGGATTGTAGCCTGGTTATCCTTTGCTTTGTGTCTAAGATCCATTTATGAGTGAGTACATATCCTGTTTCTCTTTCTGGGTCTGGGCTACCTCACTCAGGATGATTTTATTTCTAGATCCATTCACTTGCATACACATTTCATGATGTCTTTGTTCTTTACTGCTGATGGGGAAAACCATAGAGACAGCTGACCTGAGTTAATGGGAGCTCAGGGACTCTGGAATGACAGGTGGGGAACTTGCATAGGACTGAACTAGGCCCTCTGAATGTGGGTGACAGTTGTGTGGCTTGATCTGTTTGTGGGGCCCCTGGGAGTGGGACGAGGATTTATTCTGGGTGCATGAACTGGCTTTTCAGAGCTCATTACCTATGGCAAAATGTTGTAAGAGCTAAACAATCACACAGAAACTATATTATTTAAATGACTGCTTGGCCAATTAGCTCTAGCTTCTTACTGGCTAACTCTTACATCTTAATTTAACCCATCTCCATTAATCTGTGCATCACCACGAGGCCATGCCCTACTAACAAAATTTCAGCCTGTCTGTCTCTGGCAGTGGCTCCACAGCTTCTCTCTGACTCCACCTCCTTTCTGCCAGTATTCAGCTTAGTTTTCCCTGCCTAAGTTCTACCTTGCTATAGGCCAAGCAAATTTCTTTATTCATTAACCAATAAAAGCAACACATAGACAAAAGGACCTCCCACACCAATAAAATATCTTGCTCAGTCTTGATGCAGGGAGAAGGAGAGTGGTCCTGCCTCAACTTTATATACCAGACTTTGCTGACTCCCCAAGGGAGGCCTTACCACCTCTGAGGAGTGGATGGGGGGTGTGATGTGGGGAGGTGGAGGATGGAAGAAGAAGAGGGAGGGGGAATGGTATGCAAAATGCAAAAAAAAATTTAAAAAATGATTCCTTATAATTCTTGATAAATGGATGATTAAATTGCCTCTCTCCCCAAATCTCATTTCCTTAAACCATCTCCTTAAAGCTTATTTTATTTAGTACTTTGCCTTAACGTAAGTAGATATATGAAAATTATTATTAAATCCATAAATGATTAAAGTTTATTTTAATGATACTCTCAATCTTAAATATGAGGGATGTGGCCACAGCTACACACAATTAAGAGTAGACTTAGAGAAGCGTATCAGCCCCTCAGTGCATCCTACCCAACAGGAAGAAGAATTTCATATGTAACATCTGGGAAAACCCTGCAGCATGCCCAAGCCCTCCCCTTCAATGAAAGAAGCTCTGTTAGAAAACAAGGCAAGTATGACACCTACAAAAATTATCTTAATAGCAGAATTTCATCTCCACACTCCATACATTGCCTTCTCCAATAGGATGGGAATAAGTACATTCCCCCATCCTTAACCTTAAAAGGGGCAGAGCTGAAGTCAGTCAGCTCATCTGCTCAAGTTTAAGAGTCATTGTGGCCGGGCGATGGTGGCACACGCCTTTAATCCCAGCACTCAGGAAGCAGAGGCAGGCGGATCTCTGTGAGTTCGAGGCCAGCCTGGTCTAGAAAAGCTAGTTCCAGAACAGGAACCAAAAAAGCTACGGAGAAACCCCGTGTAACGCCTCTTCCCATTCACTTCCTTGGAGTCCTGATCCCATTATCTCTCTTTTGGACACAGGAAGTCTCTTGTGCCCAGACGTACTTTGAGCTGGAGGGAGCTGGTGTCACTCAAGGTTGCCAGGAAGCACACGCTGCCTCAGATGACCAGAACTGACTTCAGGTGTGCAGCTGGCGCATCAGAAAGCAAACCGCTCGACACCGCTGGCACTAAATATCCATAAGTGATACAGAAAATAAAAGCCAGAAGAGGGGAGATATAACAGATGATATAGCTGTAGGAAGCAATATTTCGGGTAACTGTTCTTCAGGGTAAAAGCCAGAAGTTCATCACTATTTAATAAAAGAAAAAAAATCCCTGGGCTAGGAATACCGCTCAGTAGTAGAACACTTGCTAAGCACATATCAGAGCCTGGATCAGTTTTGTCACTTCAAAAATTAATAAATATTATAATAAATCAATTTCATAATAAGAAACAACTTTTAAGAGACAAAATATCCAATTTTCTAACTTTCTTAGAATTGGAAGTGATTCAGATTCCAGTTTTTTTAAAAAATATTTGTATCTTAATAGTGTAGCATAATACTCTAAAAATTAAAAATATGCTCAACATATGTACCCTAAATATTATGAAATAAAAATTTATAATTCCCTAGGTCATCATTTCCAATTTATCTCCTTCTATGAAATACCTAAGGAAAAATGTTTTGATGCTGTGGTCTCAGAATGAAGTTATTCACCTATTGCTGCAGATCCGAGTTTGTGTGAAGTAGATTCCAGTACATTAGCCACACAGGTCAGTAACGATGTTGGGATCATTTTGCATAATATTTCAAGAGTTTCTGCAGCAGAACTCTGTTAAACATTTATCCCACATCAAATTTTCTCATACTTATGAACTGTACCTTGTAATATCCACTTGATTCAGAAAAATATAGCAATATACAAAGCAGAATACTATAATTTTCCAAGTTAATAGTTTTAATTATATAGTTCAACTATATTAATTACACATGTGAACACTACAGAGTAATATATCTGCTAAAATGTTTCATACCCAAGGTTGCTTTCAATCAATCTAAGGTTTTGGGAGATATAGAAACTGTATTGTTTCATATAGTAGAGACAGCCCTTCCTGATCATAATTTGAAAACAACCATATTAGTTATGATATGCAATTAACAGTTCCATTTTCATACAGAGTAATATTAACGTCTATGTGTGCATATGCACGTGTGCATATTTTATGTATTACGAGGAAGCAAAGCCCATTAGGTATGTCATATATAGGTCAGCATTTGTTTTGATCGGCCATACTGGCAGCTTCCTTCCTGGACTTTATTTTCAAAACTAGTAGCAGGTAGCACTACTAATGCCAACTTCTGGGCTGAAGTTGGGCAGTATTTCTTTAAGCCTCTCTGTAAGAGACCAGGGCTTCTTCAGGAGCTGTCCTCTTTAGCCACTATGTATGCAGGTGTTACACGCCCTAAATGTGCTTCCCTTCTATAACTGGGAGCATTATACTGACCTAATGATGATATTTTATTAGGTACATTGCTGTGGGTAAATGAGCCACCCTTTGTCTCAGGCCTAGGAGTCTGATAGCTTCTATCAGTATCTATGGAAACGTCACAGGTTACCATAGTGTTCTTGGGCAGGTGATACATTAAACTACTACAGAGCTTGATATGTGGGTGTGCTACTTACTCAAATCTAAACTCAAAATCAGCACTTCTGATGTGGGATTCTTTTCTGTATGCTGTGCATACCATTGGTTAATAAAAGACTGTTTTGGGCCTATAGCAGAGCTTCAGAGGAACAGAGCTGTGGGGGAGGAACTAAACTGAATGCTGGGAGTCAAAGAGAAACCATGGAACCTCTGCCAGAGACAGACATGCTGAAACTTTACTGGTAGGCCACGACCTCATGGTAATGAACAGATTAATAGAGATGGGTTAAATTAAGATGTAAGGGTTAGCCATAAATATGCTTAAGCTATTAGCAAAACAGTATTGCAAATAATATAGTTTCTATGTGATTATTTTGGGGCTGAGCAGCCGGGAATGAAACACGTGGCTTCCTTACAACACACTTCCTCTAATGACTATGCTCAAGAATTTTGTTCCTTGCTGGGTTTTTCATTTGTATTCTAAAAATCCTGGAGATATTTTATGACTGTATGTTTTGGATAGCAATATGCCACCTCCAAGCTCATCATCCCCTCTTTCATGCAATCTGTTGTACTTTCCTTCACATATTGCAGCCTATAGGCTTCTTGAAGTCTGGTTGTCTTCGAATGCGATGCCTATTATCTAAAACCCCAATGTGGTGCCCTATTTGTTAGCAATTATTTCAGAATGCCCTCCATCACTTGAGAACTCAAAGTGGTGGGCTTGTGTTAGAGATAAGGAATGGCTACTCACACTCACCTACCCTAACAGAAAGCCTGCCAATAATGTGTCCAATGATTGGGCCAACCTCTGCTAGCTCCTAAATACTTACAACTGCATCTCTCTGCAGGGAGAATGAGTTATATAACTCTATTGTTGAAAGAAACTTTCCTGTTAGACCAGATTCCAACTCTAATTTTACAGATGAGGAGGCTGAGGCATTTTCATTTGAAAAGGAAATTTAAAGGCAAAGCCCTTTGCTCTTCTAGGATGTTAATTTAATCTTGCATTTGAAATATGCTTTTTATATACCTGAACTGTTAGATGCATAGTAATATAGCCATGTAATCTGATTTCATGTTTCTTCCTCCAAATCGGGTTTGGTTTTCTCACATTGTGAGTTGATATATTCAGACCCATTCCAAATACATGGACGGCATGATGCTTAGCCTGTAGAACTGTCTTAATAAATGTATGAATAATTAATTTTAAAATATGAATAATTTGGACTTTTGGAATCTTTCATGGGTGAGGTGCTGTGATTTGATTTTTCTCTTCTTTTAAAATGGATCTTTCCGAAAACTCTAATATTATTTCAGTTTTATAGATGAAAGAGCTAGAGTCTTACAGAGGCTGAGCAACATCCCCATCATCATACACCTAAGGAATGGGACAGCTCATCCCAAACCTTGCAATCCCAACCTCAAGCTTAAAATCTTAATTACTAAGCATTTAGATCTCGGTGCATCCAGAATGCACCACATAACCCACTGAGCCAAGAGAAGTATTCTGCCACTTACATGTAATAGAAATACCAAGTTTTCTTTTGTTTCTCAGTATCAGTGGAGGAAGTTTGGGCATGTGGGGTTTTAACCACTCAGTGGTGTCCATGTCTTATTCCCTAGAGTCTGCGACTATGTGAAATCTGATAGGTTATTCAGTCCATGAAAGAGGGAAAATATAGACAGACAAATCCTATCTGCAGAGCTATGCATGTTACATGTGCCTTTTCTGGATAAGGATCACAAAAAGGGGGAATTTCATTAGAAAACTCTCATTGATATCAATCTATTAAATAGTGCAAGAAACAGTGAACAAATGATAGCTAGAACAGGCAGGTTGTATTTCCAGGTACAGATAAATTTACCAGTAGATTGAGCAGGAGCTAAACGGCCATTGGTAGTGAACTATCAAGGCATGCACTACTTTTCTCTTGTGAGTCCTTTGGAGAAAGAGATAACTGTATGTCTCTAGGCACAGTAAGAAAATCCCTAAGGATCTGGGAAGACAATAAAACATACAATGTGGGCAACACCACATTTAAAGTATCTATAGATATTCAAACTGAACATATGCCATCTAGGTCTGCATACCATATCTATAAAGCATTGGGGCAACATGGGTAAAGTTTGTCCAGGGTCATAAATATGATGAAATTCTAAAGAACAGTTCATCTTTGGAGAGAGAAGCTCAAAAGCTCTACCATACAACATGGTGCCTACAGTTAGTAGTCCCAGGCTTACAATGGCTAATAGTGTATAACAGGGAGTTTCACCATCAAAGGAGATGACATAGAGCCTAAATATTTTGAGTCAGTCATCCCTCAGTCTTCACATATCAAAGCATTTCATTGTATACCCGGTGGACAAAGTTGTTTATTAATAAAGAAGAAAGAGCAGAATCTAAAAATGACCATCAGCCAGGCAGAAGTGGCACAGGCCTTTAATCCCAACACTCAGTAGGCAGAGGCAGGCAGATCTCTGTGAGTTCAAGGCCAGCCTGGTCTACAAGAGCTAGTTCCAGGACAGGCTCTAAAGTTACAGAGGAACTCTCTCAAAAAGCCAAATAAAATAAAATAAAAAGACCATCAGGGATGCAGTCATACATTCTATAGAGAGACACAGGAGGTCTTCGAATTAGAAAAAACATTCAAACACAACTGTTTTTCCCCCAACTTTTCTCTTGATGTTGGAAGCATTTTTCTCAAGAGAATCTAAGAAAATGTTTAGAAAATGCTAAGAGCATCTTAAATCTGCCTGAGTCCATAGGGATCCGATAAGAGTGCTATAGTATATTATTTTAAGGTGTGTTACTTTTGTCTATGCTCTGAAACATTTGTTTAATGATGCAAAGCTATGTTTGATTAAATAAAATTCACTTGTGGCCAGAAGGCTGCATCAGCAACTAGCTAACAGGAAGTGGTAGTGAGGAGCAGGTGGAGAAGGGTTTATAAGGAGGGACAAGGAGAACTATGAGGGCTTCTGGAGACACACCAGCAGTAGAGGAGGTGAGCTAGGTGAGCTGTTTGTTCTTCAGCCTCTCTGAGGAGCAAAATTCCACCTCAACCTTTGAATATTGCATTCTTTAGAGAGCCAGAGATTTAGTTAAGTTCCCTTGTAGCTTTGTAGGTGTCTGAGGGAACAGAATTCCCTCAGGCAGAAACTCTTGGAGCCTAACCACTGCTGATCAGGGCAGAGATGCAGTTGCTGAGTTGGACAGCTGTGGCTTAAAAAGCAGCAGCAATTAAAAATGAAGACAACAGGTAAGTGAATC
The DNA here is from genome assembly GCF_950005125.1 of Chionomys nivalis. NCBI lineage: Eukaryota > Metazoa > Chordata > Mammalia > Rodentia > Cricetidae > Chionomys > Chionomys nivalis. Next base: position 89,527,174 of record NC_080090.1, read on the forward strand.
TTCCTCCGGAGAGAAGGATCTAATGAGAAATTAAAACTGGAGCATGGGAAAATGCCCAAAGAGAGTTTGGAAAGAATACTAAAACTTTCCTGGATGAAGGTGGGTTTAGTAAAGGGATATTTTCACATCATCCCACTCTCTGGGCATTTACACATTTTAAAAGACTTAAGAAATGGATTTGGAAGCACTAACTTCGTGTCAGAAATTCTGCTGCCAAAAGGAACCTCATTAACTCATGGCTTGGCCCTCAAAACAAATCCAGTCTAGCAGACAAAATGAAGTCAAGTGAGATATTTAACTAAAGATTGTCAACATATTAGGCTTAGTATTTTTTTTTCTGACTCTGAAAAGGAACATTTGACTATTCATTAATGGAGTGCAGGGTGTGTGAATGAGCGAAATGAAGAGGAAGGTATCTCAAAGTCAAAGGAATTGCCTCCAACGAAACCTAAGGACAAAGGCAGGTGTTTGCATGCATTTGCTCAAAATGTATCTACTGAGTTCTTATCGACATTTTCCCAGAAGATGCTGGGGTGTCTGCTGTGATCACAGAAAGAGTGCTTGTTCTTAAGATTTATGCAAGGTGGAAGGAGGAGAGCAAACATTGTAAGAACTGGATGATGAAAACAGAATCAGGGGAAAACAAGATTATAAATAGAAAGAATAATAATAAATGTGGAGAAAAATGAAGAGATGCCCCTTGGTCCCCACCTTCCATCACACCCATATTACACTTCACCTATAGTGATTAATAGTTGATTTGTCTCATTCTTTCTTTCAGAACATAGCCATCAAGTCTAATGGCTGACACCCTTTAGAGAACAGAGCCTATGTGATAATTGGTGTCAGTGCTTTATGTGGGCAGTGAGACATCATTGAAAAATCTATACTCATATCTATTCTGGATCCTTGACAATTTCTCCCTTTTGCGATGCTACAAGCTTTGGTTCCATTAACATATAACATGAAATTATTAACTTAGTTGGGCTAATGTTGAAAAAACTTGTCAGCACACATCATGATACACACACACCGAGGAAAAACACCTGTTTTTCTTCTTTACAAAATCAGATTAAGCCAGACCCATGTGTCAGCAAACATATCTATTTATATACAAGTCATTTTCCCCATGAACAATGTAAAGCACCTCCTTCTGGTACCCTGCGTCTTGTTTTCCAGCTCTGTCATACTCTCAGTTAAATAATGTAAAGTATTTCTTGAGCTAAATAAATTGAGAAGTATATAATGTCAAGAAGTGCCTGATAATTTTATTGGTGATAAAACAGGAGCTCTCCAGTAATGTTGCTAATCATAGTAATGTAATAAACATGCCCACATCACACTAACATAAGTTTGGTACAGATGGTTTAGAAAATCACTGAACATAGATTTTTAAGAAGCAAGCAAGCATAGTCAATAAAAATCAACCTTAATTTAGACTTCCAGTGACCAAGTTGTCTCTCAATATTAAATAATCCTTTTTCTGCTACAAAATGCTTTATATTTTTAGAGAGAATATTTAAGGTATAGTCTCACTTATGTCTTTATCTAGTTCTATTTGTCAAACTATCATCTATCAATCATTCAGTTAAACAATCAATCATATGGTCTATGTTTGCCTCTATAATAATGTAAAGTTTATATATATATATATGTATGTATATACATATATATATATATATATTTATATATAATTTTTACTAGCTTTCTTCCTGTTATTTCTAGAAATTTTGCCTATGCTACATAGTTGTTTTTATTAAGATTATGGTTGGGTAGCTTTCTAAATTTCTCCTTAGACAAGAAAGATGGAGTCAAACTCAACCCTGTACTACTTGTGGACTTTGGAATCCATTACAATGACAAAATGACTTTCCATTCCCAAACACCATCTTACAGTTTAAGTGTTTGAGATACAATCAGAGAGAGAACACAGTCTAATAATAGATCGAATAGGTTCCTGAAGCTTTACTTAGGATGTCATCCTTCCCTTCCCCTGCTCCATCTCCTCTCTCTCTCTTGTTATCCTTCTTTCTCTGCCTCATTCTTTTGCTTACTAATAAGATGTGTCCCCCAACGTTCACTCCCGTCCTTCCTTCACTGTTTGGCTAACTGAGGGGTATGGAGGTGAGCCTGTTGCTATTATATGTCTGTTCTTCCCTGCTGACTTTCCCCTGCAGCCATCATCCCATGAGCAGGAAATTTCCAAGGTGGAAGTACCATGGTTCAATGCACTTGTTTCTTTAGGCTCCAATAAGAGTCTCATCAAGTGTTCTGTTGTGAGTTAGCAAGGGCTTTCTCATTCAGTTGTCTGTTTCTTCCTTAACACAAACAAGATGAAATGCTACCACCTTGTTTCCACAGTTTAGTTGGTTCTTCTTTTCAGGGTGACGGTAAAGTGCAGTTGCTAGTACTCTCCTCATGAAACTTCATTCTCACACTCAATTGTGCTTATTGACTTCAGGGCCAATGTCTATAGACAAGTAAAGGGCATCTCTAGTCCTTGACAAGACTGGGGAATATCTTCTTCCTGCACAGCCAAATAAGTTTGCAAATAGGACTTGACCACTATGAGAGTTTCCTTGGCATATTGACATTTTAATATTCTTACAAAGAGCTGGGCATGAAGAACTCATTCTCTGATTTCAAAGCCTAATCCTATTATCAAAAATAAAGCCTTAACTCCAGAGTAGTACAGAAAGCCTGCTTTCCCTAACACCTGCAAATTCCCTTACTCGTTTAGTTCTCCTCACGACAGTTTACAGGGTCACCTCGATACACAAGCCTCAGTCCCTACATTCAGTTCCCATGTTCTCTCCACCTATAATGTCGGACTTCCCACAAGCATTGGCTCCTTCATGAGGATTACCTTCAGGGGTTCTTAAATGATTTTGACAATGTGGGACCTGCAATGATCACAAAACGTGAAGAAACCAAAGCGTAATTGCTAACTTGCTTTCCTAATGAAAATACAGGAGATTATTGGAGGGATACCTTTATAATGACGACACCTGGGACATAGAATAAAGTAAAGCTGGCCCAGGATAGAATGCTTAAATTTATTTTAATAGGTTAAGAGAGATGGCTTCTATCCAAGCCTAATAACTTCTACTTGATCCCCCAAATCCAGGTAACTGACTCCCAGGCTGTCCTCTGACTTACACACAAACGTGGCACACATGCATGTGTACACCCATAAATAGGTTAATTAATTTATCTTAACTTTTTTTTTTAATGAAATGACCTTAGTTTGGTCATTTATTACTACCTTAGCAACAGAGTTGAAAATAGTTAAATCCTATAGATCTAACTTGACAAGACATCACTGTCCTATATACTATAGAAACTCAAATGTGATCTTGTATTTAAATTGAGTGTCGAAGAAATTTGTAAACCTCTGGGCTTGTCAAAGCTTCCATGTGAAAGAGAGTAAGAATGAGAGAATTTACCGGGAAGGAATGTAATGGACAAATGTTCCTGCTGGTCACTTACACTAGAGAGTGAAATAAAACCTTTGATAACGGCGCTGGAGAGATGGCTCAGAGGTTAAGAGCATTGCCTGTTCTTCCAAAGGTCCTGAGTTCAATTCCCAGCAACCACATGGTGGCTCACAACCATCTGTAATGAGGTCTGGTGCCCTCTTCTGGCCTTCAGACATACACACAGACAGAATATTGTATACATGATAAATAAATAAATATTAAAAAAAAAAACCTTTGATAACTATTAAGAAGTAAGTGGAACACTATCTCGTGCCTTCCTTGTGGCTGTGCTCTGTTAGAAAAGAGCTTTTTTTGCCATATTCAGCTTTGAACAAAAAGACATGGTTGAGTGTGCTCATAACCCCAGACATCCCATCCCCCAGAACACAGGGATTCTAGAGGGCTCAGTGTTTGCACATGAACCCAAGTGTTAACTCTAACATGTGCCTGGGACCTAGGACAGTATCTTCATTTTCCCATGCTTTATTCAGATGGTACTCAGTCTGTAATGAATTGCTCTTCCACTGTGCAGTGTTTCTTCTTCTGTACTAAAACACCATCTCCTATGCCTAATCTAGTTTGCTTTCCGTTGCTGGGATAAAAACACTGAGCAAAAGCAGCTTGCAAAGTGTTTAGTGGATTTACATTTCCAGGTCATAATCCACTGATAAGGAAATGAAATCAGGGACTCAAGCAGGAACTGAAAGAAAAATCATGAAGGACACTGCTCGCTAACCAAGGACTACCTGCCTAGGGATAGTGCTATTCACAATAGGCTGACCCTTCTACATCCTCATCAGTCCAGACACCCTCTTTCAGATTTGCCCACAAGTTAACCCAATCAAGGTCATTCAGCACCTGAAGTTGAGAATAAAAAATGTGTAGGACACTGCCCGCTATGCACGTTTTCATAAACAAAGCTGGCAATATGGTTGAGGAAACTTTGGAAATAGATTTATTAAAAATAAGATCATTGTGCTTTGTAGAAGAAACTTTAGAGAGATGAAATTTCAAAAGAAGACACAGAGTCAAAGCAGAAAATAGACATTCAAGCCTTTGCCTCTGAAGCTCCTTGAACTGTAGTCATGAAGAAAAGGGAAGAAGAGAGGGTATGAGACAGAAGCAGCCTCAACGTTTGAAAGGATAACCTGGAACCTTCCATCTAAATGCTGTGCCTTGCGAGTTCAGAAGAGTTATTGCAGTCTTGTTTTCTCTGCAACGCCGGACACGTAAGCTGTCGATTTCCATCAGTTTCATCAGAGAAGAAAGCGCCAATTGCTGGCTTTAAGCACCCAATCTGGAAAAGGCGATCATTTAAACTCAAAGCCGCAGATGCTTCTAGAACTCTGGGATTTGCCACAAAGGTGAAGCTAGCAGGAAGAGCTTCACAGAATAAAGGTCATATGTTACCGTTTTCCCAACCAAAGTCCCCAAGGTTCCACAGTTCAAGTCTATCACACCCGCTGAAGATTTGTCCAGCCTCAATTTTTTAAGCAGCTGGTAGAAGTCACAGCTTCCTGTAGAGTGCTAGCCTTGTCCTCCACTCTTGTTTATTCAGTCAGCAAGTTAGCTAAGATCTGAGCCGTTGATGCTGAGGGAGGCAAAAACCATTCTCCTTTGAGTGGACACTGGACTGCCATGCCCCAGTGGTTGGACCCTCACCTATGTGCATATGAGAATCACTAGTTTAACATAGGGAGTTATTATCCAAAAAGCAGGGTATGAAGCTGGGAGAATGAAAGAATGCAGGGTGCTCAGGGTAGCTGAAGGTAGGTAATACTGAATGGATATGATAGAAATAAAATGTACAAAAATTTCAAAGAATAAAGAAATATTTATTTTCAAGTTAAGAAAAATACTAGGAGAGATACTGGGGTTGGTTCTCCTTCCAGCTAGTCACACCCTCTACCAGGAGCTGGCTGCCTACCTTCCTTAGCCCTCGATGAGACGGCTGCTGGTAGACTTTGGGCGCAGTACACCTCTCGGGTCTGGATCCCACTGCCACAGACTGGTCCTGTGTTGTGCCAAAGTGGGTCCTGTTGCTCCAGGAGAAGAGAGACTTGGCATTCCTTCCATTCAGAGGTTCTCCAGGAATACCTGTTTGGTTTGTTTAAAAGAAGAAGAGATAATGAGGAAAAGTATCCAGCTCTGAAGAAATCAGACAACAACATCAAACGCACATGAAAATCTCTTTCTCACTGTGGAGAAAGAAGTCTCCTGACTGGGTTACTAAATCCCTGTTATTTTCTAGAGCAAATCACACCTGTCCATGGTGGCAACCGACAACACGAAGTGACTGGACTGAGGGAAGGGGAGTAAGGAAAGCAGCGAGTGTGTGAGGCAAGCGGTGGGTGTGTCTCAGCATGAAGTGGAAGAAAGAGAAGAATTAGAGGAAGGATCTGGAAACACAATATGGCAGCTGACACTGTCAACGACAGTTACCAATCAGACTTCCAGATGACTACACGGAAATTAGTTTTCTTTTTCAATTAGTGGAGGAATGTATATTCTTGAAGACATTTTCTTTCCAAATAGGCAAATTGGTCTCTAACATCTCAATCATGATGTAGAAATCATTTTCTCCCCATTTAACACCTTGACACCGGGATAAGCCAATTAAGATGCATTCATTAAAATGTGCATTAAATGTTTATTAAAATGTGTTAACACTGCGTATGTCACTATGTTTAGTCAACGAATATTTTTCAATACAAGCAGCATGTAGTTATTTAAACTTACATAGAAATGAGTCTTTTGGGCTTATAATTAATTGGTGAAGAAAGATTTTAAAACAGATAAAACCAAAGCAGTAAAATGCAATAGAGTTTATATATAATTTACAGAAAGCAAATCTACCACCATCATACCTGGGTTCCCATCTTCCAACATTATTTCCTTTTGTGGGTTATTACAGCATTCCTCAAGTTTAAATCATTAATATAACCCATAGCATCCTCATACATACACACAGACTCATTATCTTCTGGAATAACAAAGAAAACCTAAGAACATTCTCTGATGCGAGGAAAGATTTCTCAGCAATGTGATTGCTTATAATAAAAGTAAAATATAATAATTATTACTTGTCACTAAGACCATAGTTTTTCAGAAACAAGAGTGAGATTGAAAATCAAGCAGCAAATATGAAAATATCTAAAAATCTTAATAATGATCAAACTCTTTGCAGTGGATATTATCATTCTCAAAAGCTTAGAAGCCTTTAATCATTAGTCGGTGCAAAGTATATTCCACAGATGAAGATACAGAGAATCCATCCAGGTTTGTTGTAGCTCGATTTTTCTCCCTCACCCTTATTATTTCATTTCCACATGATTTCCCCAGGCTTAAAGATTTGTGGACAAAGGATGATTGAAAAGACAGTTCAGCTGTGCAAGTGTGAGAACGTGAGTTCAGATGTCCAGCTCTCAAGTGCACACCACAGCTAGGTATGGAGAAATGAGGTCCCTGAAGTCTTCTGGCCAGCCAGTCTAGGTGAATACATGATCTTCAGAATTAGCAAAGGACTTTCTCTCAAAAAAGAAAAAAAACAAAAAACCAAGGTGGAGAGTAACTAAGAAAAATATCTGCTGCCAACCTCTGAACCTCTAGTCTCCACATTTATACACACACACACACACACACACACAAACTTATATGAACACATACACACAGCACAAAGCAGTACATAACAGTACATACAAATATATGAATACACATACACACACACAGGAGTAGGGATTTGTGCTGAAGAAGGAATTTGGAGCACCAAGGTCAAATCTTCCTCCTTATAGGTGAACATAAACAACCCTCTTCTAATTCCTGGATGGCAGAAAGATGGCAAGCAGTCTGAGCACGAGGCAGCACTTCTCCAAAGGAATAACTACAAAGCCACCCATTCCTAACTTCTCACTCCATTCCTTAGGGTCGCATGAGTAAAGAACTTGGCTCTGAGCTGTGGAACACAGGTAGCTGCATTGTATGGAAAATTACAGTGAGGTTGGTGACTGGCTGTAGGACTGGATGGTTATTCAACTCTTCACCTTCAAGAGTTCTTCATTTTTGACTCTCTTAAAGAAGTGTTTCCATCTAATAAGGAGGTAGCTACAGCAACTGACTCCAGCCCTATAAGACTGGCAAATGCGCTGTGTGCAGTATACTCTGTGGTGTATACCACCGCAAATGCACTGCCTTAAGAAACTCACCAAAATTACCTGAGTAGGAGCTAATTGCTAATTATTAGTTCTTCAGCTTGATCAGCTTGATCTCCAGTTCTACTTTCTCATTCTTAAGATGTAGGTAATCAAACCAAACGCTGAACTTGTCATATAATGAAAGTTAATCCTCTTTCTATTTTATACCACACACACACACACACACACACACACACACACACACACACACTTCTCCTTTTACTTGAGACAGGGGCAAATTTATTCCAAACTTGCTTTGAACTTATACTTGCTGTATAGCTGAATATAACATTGAGTTTCTGATCCTCCTGTCTCTGTTTCCTGAGTACCCCAATTATAGCTAACTACCATTACATGTGATCTATGTAGTGCTGGTAATTGAACACTTGATAGGCAAACAATTTACCAGCTGAGTTACATCCCCATTCCCTGTCTCCTTATATCATTCTCTGTGTATTTGTCCATTGCTGCCTCACTATACATGTACCTACACACATACACACACACACACAATGTGTGATGTCCTTCTGTGTGTGTGTGTGTATATATATATATATATATATATATATATATATATATATATATAGATAGATAGATTTTCTTGGCTAATGAATAAACTGTTTCGGTCAATGACTTAGCAGGCAGGAAATCCAAACAGAGATAAATATATAGAGAGAAGGCAGAGTCGAAAAGATGCCATGTAGCTGCTGAAGGAGATAGACATGGAAAACTTACCAGTAGGCCACAGCCTTGGCGTGATACATAGATTAATAGAAATGGGTTAATTTAAAATGTGAGAGCTAGAAATATACCTAAGCTATTGGCCAAACACTGTTGCAATTAATATAGTTTCTGTGTGATTATTCGGGTCTGGGTGTCCTGGGAGAGAAAGAACAGTCTACACACACACACACACACACACACACACTTATTCATGAGTGTTTCATTGGTTTCCTCAATAGTTATATATTTAGTCTTACCTAGCACCCTGTATGCTCAAACATTGTTCTGCCAGATAAGATGTCCCCTCCAGGGCAATAGTGGTCCGACTGTTGTAGGGGAATCCAATACTGTCTGGCTGGATTTGAAGCCTACCACAGGAGTGAATTCATGTTTGGAACTATAAATCTGAGCAAGAACGCATGGCTCAGGTGGTCATGAGCCCTGGGGGAACTTACTGCTATTGTTTTACTAAATGTTCATGTTATCCAACTGCCTGAAAAAGAGTTGTGTTAATAGCTGTAGATCTGTGCTACTGATGAAAGAAGCTTATTTTACAGTGGGCAGCGGTGAAGGCAGAGTAATAAGAATAAGAGGCTGTGGGTGTTCAGTCATAGGTTGATCATCTATTTCAACCACTTCAAACGTAAAGTTCAAGAAAACTGGGGAATAGAGGGAAGAACAGAGGCTGGGGAAGAGTGCTTTCCTCTGGATGTGACAGGGTGGGTTCACACTTAACTCAAAGTCACTGTGATTAGCCGGGTGGTGGTGGCGCATACCTTTAATCCCACCACTTGGGAGGCAGAGGCAGGTGAATCTCTATGAGTTCGAGACCAGCCTGGTCTACAAGAGCTAGTTCCAGGACAGGCTCCAAAACCACAGAGAAACCCTGTCTCGAAAAACCAAAAAAAAAAAAAAAAAGTCACTGTGGTTGCTGACACTAGACCTATGCAAGACTGAGCTAGCTAAAATTCCAGTGCAGATCAGGAAGAGGCTCCCAAGGTTCTACTCCATGCTGAGGAGTCATTGGTGGTTGATGGCTGCTGAGAACGGAAGAGTGTCCTTTCCTCAGGGCTGCGGTCTCTGGTAGGATGATGCTCCCATGCTTGGTGCACATTCATGGGCATACAGACAGCACTGTTCAGAACTTACTGGGTTTATTTCACAGAAAGAAAGACAGAACATGGAGATGGAGGGAGTTGTGTTGGGGAGACTTAAGAGGAGCTGGAAGAGAAGCGTGAGGTGGAAATGACCAAGATACATATATACACATTTAAAATTATCAAAGAATAATTTAAATATGTTTTTAAATTCTAAACATCCTATATTCTATACTTTTTAATGCCACATTCCTATTCTAGCAAACAAAATGTTGAAAAGAGCATGGAAAACAGTTTAGCATCATTGCAAGTCAAATGAGGAATAGGTTACCTTGTACAAACCACTTTTTCAATTAATTTTTCACAACTCTGTAATAATTAGTAATGGATAGATTTTTGAAAGCCATTATGAAGAAAAATGAAAAGGAATAGTTTAATGATGGTGATTTTATACAAAGCAATAAGATCTCTGTTTGGTAGCTTATTAACCAGGGAGACCCAACTTCCGTTCACTGGCAAGTGACAAAATCCTCTAAAGAAAAATGGGGCATTTGTTACTATCACCATTGTTTCCCCATCCCTGAGAAAATACCAACTCGGCAAGGGGTAAAGAGAACAACAGAGCAGTAAAGGGCGTATACTCCTTTTTAAATACAGATTATTTCATAGTCTTGGCTCATCTCTTTTCACTTTATGTTTTCCAAAAACCTCAGTTATGTTTAGTCAAAAATCACCCAGCAACCATGAGAACCAAGTGCCCTGAACTCCACCAGTCTGAGAAAGAGTGTCTCTAGGATCTGACAGAATAAGAAATCAAAGGAGTGCGCTCAGCTAAACGCTATGCTCTCACTTCTTCTGGAGTGCTTGTGGTGGCAGTCCTTGGCAAATGCGGGCTCCTTAGCCTATGACATTTTCTTTAGTGGATGAGTCTGTGTTGATGGCCAGGTTTTACAAACCCTGCTTTCTAACTCCTGCACCTTGCAGCACATCATCACGCTGCTCTCCTGATTAGGAGGAGACTATAGAGCCTTAGAAACCAGAGTCCCATGTCCTCTGGGGAAGCAACATCCTGGAGATAGCTGTGGGAATGCCTCCAGCGGAGTAGATGAATGCCGAAGGAAAGAAAGGAGTAAACTTCCATGCCTCCTACCCTGGCATGGGTATAAGACCAATTTGTGTTTTCCTAACAGTTTGACTCAAGAGAATAAACATGACAGTTTATTTGGGCTGTTATGGTGTCGGGTAGGATCCAAAGTGAATTTGGTTTGGCTCTGTTGTTACTATGAATAGAAAAGCCACAAAGTCGACTCTGGTGAAACTGAATGCAAGTTCAATGAAAACAGGTGCTGCCCAACGTGGGTATTGCAAGTACCAGCAAGCGCTGGTACTAGGTGGAGGAACTGGATCCTGGGCTGAAATAAAAACATGGATCTTACAGAGGTCCTGGTGATATTGTCAGTGGTGCCTGTCCAATAACACTTCCCAATATCAAGATATTTACCAACCGGTTGTTTTATAATTACACTTCTACAGTTTCATAAGGTTAAATATCAACACTTCGGAGCGATGAAAGATTCATAGGGGGGAGGAGATGAAAGTCGAGCAGCAGACAATCTAACCGTGAAAATTCACATCATTACTAACAGTTGCCAAAAACAAGTTTCTGAAAGGGGAGGGAGCTATTTTTCAAGAAAGCCCTGAAATCAAGTCCCCCACACTGTTCCCATGTCAGTTCATTTTGGGCAAATCAACCATCTACTCAGGTGGTCACAACTCAGGGGACCCTGATGTTAGTGAGCGAGTACACATCCAGTCACTCTAAAACCCACCCAATAACAAGGAGGGGGATGCTAGGACTCCAAACGTAAGTTACAATCAGGCAGAGCTAAGTGAACGGACAGTGAGGTACTGGAGACTGAAACCAGAGAAGACCTGCCAAGCAGCTCTACCGGGAGAATAGAAAGGCCTGCTCAGAGAGGCCGTTCATCTCTAGGTCATGCTGTGTTTCCCCACGCTTTTCTCTGCAGTGCCATTCTGACTTCTAGCTCTGTGCACATCCTGAGTGACTTCAGACAACAGAAAGCCTGACAGATTCCAAGACCCAGGGAAGACATCAGAGTTTCAGTATCTAACATGGCATTGGACCAGCAGGAAAGAGACAGACAGAAAGAGAGCCTCACCAAGGAAGACCGGAGTACTGAGTGAAAAGAGGCAGAGAACAGAGGACCAAGTAGCTTTCAGGGTTCTAGCAGGTCGGCGAATAGGTTCAAATGTCAAGCTGAGAAGGCTTGGCTCCTAAGAAACATACAGAGTCCACCGTGGTGGGAGAGATGCTCTAAGCCTCAGAGTCTAAGGGCAGAGACCTGGAAGCAGGCTACACAGAGAGCCTTGCAGGTTGGTGTAAGGGCAATTATTTCCCAAAGGCAAGAGGAAATTATGGGAAGTTTGGCGGGCAGGGATGGTATGGGGTGGGAGACAACAGGACAAAGTAATTTCAGTGCTAAAAGAATCACGCAGGAGAGGAATGAAGAGTGGGAGTAGGTGGGGTAAGGAAAGATGAGGAAGAAATCTTCGTAAGCCCAGGGTAGCTAAAGTGCAGAAGTCATGGTGGTGGGTGTGTAGAGAAGCAATTGCATTCTAGATACATGTTGAAGGTGGAAACAATTTTCTAATAGTTTAAATGCTGAGCATGCAACCCTTTTCTGTCTGTTTACATTCTAGAATCTATTTTCTGAAACATGAACTCATGCCTGAAACTCATCGGTAGTCAGTCAGTACATCTGCATTCTATATAAATGCTATATAATATATAAATATGCTATCATTCTCAGGTGCTATCCACAGCCTAAATAATAATAACAATAACGACAAAGTAAAACCAACATTATGAGGCTTGGGACCCAGTTCAGTGGTTAAAAGCACTTGCTGCTTTTGCAGATGATCCAAGTTCAGCACCCACATTAGGTAGCTCACAACCACCTATAGCTATAGCGTCGAGAGAGCCAACATCCTCTTCTGGACTTCATGAGCACCTGCATATAGCACACATATGCACCTGCACATACACATGTATATACATAATTAAAATAAAAATATATCCTAAAGTTAAAAATAAAAAGAGATCATGAATCTGGAAAGCTGAGGAGGGGTGAGGGTACTGGGAGAGTTGGGGGGAGTCATGATAGATGGCTATCATTCATAAAAATTGTTTTTTTTTATTTTTTTTTTTTTGATTTGTCGAGACAGGGTTTCTCTGTGGGTTTTTGGTTCCTGTCCTGGAACTAGCTCCTGTAGATCAGGCTGACCTTGAACTCACAGAGATCCACCTGTCTCTGCCTCCCGAGTGCTGGGATTAAAGGTGTGCGCCACCACAGCGTGGCAAAAAAAAAATTGTATAAATTTCAAAGAGTCAAAATATTAACCATTGTAAAAGATACTAATGTTAACTACTCTAAGAGCAATCTTTTAAGTGTGGAAACACATTTTTCATGCAAATGCAAATGACAAAAATCTAGGTTAGGACAGGACAACGTAAAGTCCTGGAGTTAAATAATAAATAACTCTGGCAGCTTGACTTTCAGAGTAACATCCAATTTAAGGAATTCTGTAACTAAACCTATCCCCTACACTGAGAGACAAAGGAAGGGGAAGTTTAAAATTCTCTTTCTTTTGGCAATGAGTACAGCTCTCCTAAATGAGCAAAGCTAAAATTAGAAATGAAGAAGTGTTCAATGACAATTCTTTAAAAGATCTCCATCCTGTCAATGTGTCACCTAAGACACCAGCTCCACGGCCGCCTCTGCCCTTCGAATCTAGGCTTTGACACTTTCACAAGGCTTGGGACTGCTCAAAGGGTGGACTTCCTCTCTCCCTCGTCGGACAGCTGAGATGTGAAGTTAGGAATACAGGGTAGAATCTTAAGTGAATTGATGATGACAGATTGATAAAACAATTGCATTAGTTAACGGTCATGTTTTGATTGAGCACATATCGATTTGCAAACACTCCTGGAATTGAAACCCCAGTGAAAGGTATTCCAATTAAATGTGTGTGTATTAAAAATCAGTGTCCTGCAGCGTGACTAATTTATGATAATGTGTGTTGTCCTTTGAAAGTTGTAAATGCATTAATGCATTTGGAAAAGAATTAACTTGTCTTTTTTTTTTTTTGTAAACAGACCATCAGCATAAGGGAACTGGTCAAGCCTTTATACATTTTATGCTCTAGTAAATTTTTATTGGGTAGAGTGGGCTATTGATTATGGAAAGCTACTTTGAAGAGCAAGGCTCTCGGTTCCTCAGCAGATGGCTTTGCTAGCCAACCTCCACAGATGTATTATTAAAAGACTTCCATCGCTATGCAGAGCACTTAACAGTACGTTAACTTCCTTACACTAACCGGGGAACAAATCTTCCGTCCAGCAGGACTCATGAAACCACATTTACCAGTAATAGATAGATCCAATAAAAAAGGTGCCAATGTCCTGAGGAAATAATTTCAAATTCTTGGAAAACTTGTTTCGTTTCTGAAACAGATTCTCCGTAGTGTTCCGGGGTATGGCTCCTTTACTTCTCAATTGCTGCAGATATCTGTTTAATTTAAACAACAACGGAAACAATGCCTCCTTAAAGAATCCATTAATCTATCTGACAACTCTTTATTGAGCTTGTACTATGTGTGGGGTATTGGGTGCAATGAGAGAAATCAATGGGGAGAAGATCTAAAAGATGTGAGTGGTGATGTGTGTTAGAAGCCAGGTTGTGACCAAATCCAGGCTGTGGTTTCACTCCTTGCCTTATCTGGGGTAACATTTACAGTCGTTATGATCTGCAAAATCAGACCTGCTATACACAGGGAACGTCTGAGACCATGCAAGCTCTCTATAGTCACCCCTGTCTGGGGTAGTTTCTATCTGATTATTTTGATTGGGCTAATTTCAGATGCTTTTTTACAAACTGCTTTCATTGCTTCACACACATTATACAATAACTGTATGTACGCAATAAAGTATACATGCACATTATTGTTCCCTATCTTTCTGGGGCTTGAGCAGACACTAATCCACCCAGTGTTTGCTAAGCACTGAATATGAGTCAAATGCTATTCTAGGTGACTTGCTCTGGGAGAGAAAAAAGGGGAACAAGCTAGGGAGGGAGGGAGGGAGGGAGGGAAGGAAGGAGAAAGAAAGGCAAGCCCTAGGCATGTGTGAGAACTCCCTTGCTAAACAGCATGTGGATACTACTCTGTTTGGAAGAACATAGTATGCAAAATTCACAGGATAAATAAACCAATGCTTTCCATTTCTTCCTTTCTGAATTATCCAATGATTAGCTTCATGACAGACTGAAACAGATTTTGAAGGGAAACTGTCCCAAAACACTTTCTTATTTTTTAATAGGCAAAGAAAAAAAGAGAGAGAAAGAAAGGCTGATATCTGGGGTTGTGTAACCAGCAAATCAAAAGGCAATGTAGGGGCCTGGAAATGTCTCTCAGCATAACTTTCCATATACAGACTTTATGCCGAGGGCTTCTACCCTAACCATAATACAGATAAATGTGCACATGTCAGTAACAAGGAAGGAAGGGAGGGTTAACAGGACCCATCTACTCTGTGCCAGCGTGAAGTATTGAAACCACATTTAATAAATTGGCTTTTCTCTGTGGTAATGCTGCATAGTCTACGTGACACCATTAGCCATGCAGCTTCTGCCTGGAAATTTTCTGACGAGGTTTGCTCTGCATTGGTCACTGTCACCATCTAGTAGTGCTGCCTGCTATTCAATCCCAAACTTTAAATGATTATGTAAGGGGTTGAACAGTCATTTTCGTATGAAAACTTGTCTCCTACAAGTGGCTGGCAGGAGGTGTCATTTCTAACAAAGATGTCCGCAGGTGACTCAATCAACATTCTTGTGTGATTATTACAAGATTTTCCACTAGAATGGGGTTCTGTTGTAGTTCTTCCCTGAGGGGCTTGGAGGATGACTGGGCCCCCGCCTTTGCTTTATTAAGACTCTAGTAAAAAAGGCTGCCTCATCTTGCACAAGTCCTTCAGAGTTTGGGCTCGTGGATCAAATCCTTTGGATGTTACCTCGGACACAGGAACAACCATGGTCCTAGGCATTTGTTTTCCTTTTAATGTTTCTTTGTGGATTCCATATCATGCCTTCTGATCCCCCATACCTCCCTGTCCCCTCGAATCTGCCCTCTGTCCTTGTAATCTCCCCCCTAAAACAAAGCTAAATTTAAAAGAAAAACTAAAAACCAAACCAAACGAAAATAAAAACAAAACCAAAAACAAACATAAAAGAAGACTCTTGTCATGGAAGTTGCGGTGTGGCCTGTTGAGCCACACCGTTTACCATTAGTCTCTTCATCCTGCAATTGTTCATCACCACTAGTCATTGCTCTGGCTGCAGGCCTATAGCTTCTGCTATATTACCTACAATGGCCTCTCACTGGGGCTCCTTTTGCATATCCTGTTGTTGTCCTTTGTCATGGATATCACACTGTTTTGGATCTGTAGGTTTGTCCCCTTCGCATGCTCCAACTGTTCATAGATTTGGTAGATGTTGGGGGGGGGGCAAGTCATAACCCTGGGTCTGGGCCTGGGTAGTAGCTGGGTTGTTTAGCTCCCTCCCTTGTCCTCATTGTCACTACCCAGATGAGCTCTCCGGCACTGCCTAGGCTAGCTCACCCAATAGAGCCCACAATAAGGAGCAGGGCTGTTGGCTTACTCTTGGGCCCTCAGATCCAGGTCTCCCTCATTCATAGCACCAAGGCCAACTACTACGGTAAGGCACAGGGTCCTCTCTCCCAACTGCTGTAGGGGCATATGATGGGGAGGTCAACTTTCCTGTTCTCACACACTGAGGGATGACTCACCTGTAACCCCAACAACAAGGTCAGCTCTAGTGTGTGCTTCCCAGGTGAGGTACATACCTATGGTGAGGGGTGGGGCCCTCTTTCTCAAGACTGGGAGTGACTCTCCCCTGAGGGGTAGGGCCAGCACTCCTGCTATAAAATTCAGCTAAGGTCAGGACCAGCCATACCAGGGCCAGTGAAGGGCAGGGCTGGCTCAGCACAGTATCGTTTCAATGATCCCTCTGCCATGGGGCTAGGAGTTTTTATATATTGCATATCTTTTATTGTCTGAGGACAGAAAGCAATACCCAATGGTAGAGAAAAATCCCCACGAACTCAAGGTCACAGGTGAAAAGGAGACCGATTTCTCTCCCATGCTTATCACCCACAGTGAGTGTTTAGTGCTATCTATGCTGGACCTGGGAGAGGAGCACACAATTACTTTAGACTGAGTGATATTGGAAAAGGGAGTTTCTTGGGCTGATCTTGAGTCAGTGTCGAAAGAACAACCTTGAGACAAGCTTAGGGGTGTACAGTGCTAATTCTTATTCAGTCCCAAATGTCCTTACAAGCAAAACATGGCTAGACCTTCTCTCCCTTCAGATTAAGTCATGCAAGTTCCAACATGTTCTCATTCTCAAGAGTGCCTTAAAACTGGCCCCTCTTATTTCTGCTTCTTTCGGCACACTAGTGTCAAGGACTGACTCGTTGGTCATGGCTGTAGTGAGTCAGTGGAGCCCAGCATCCTGAACACTGCGATAGGGAAAAACACTTGTTTGCAGGGACTAAATCTCTTCTCCATCGCATGCTTTTTCTGGGAGTATTTGTTCCCTAGTTTCCCAAGTGGTTATTCACATTCTTTAAATAATATCCCTAATTGACGTAGCCCTTTTTCAAATAAACTTTCTCTACTAACACTATTTAATTCTGTAAACAGTGCTGACCAAGACCACCACAGCATTCCAGAAGTTTCCCTCTGTACCTAATATTAGTATTTTGTATTTTAACAACTCGGGCACCAAAAATAAATTTTGTGTATGTTATTGTTTGTTCTTCCTTATTACTGAAGTCTGTTTCCATGAAGGGAGGGGCATGTGTCTATTGTGCTCTCTGAAGTCACCCTGACATTTAACCCCATGCTTGGCAAAGAACAAGAATTCTGTGTTTGTGTATTTATTTAACGATCAGCCATGTTTTCAATAGAAAAGACAGAGAAAGAGTAAAGCCAAATCACAATGTGAGGGTTTAATCAAAACAATGTGAAGACTCAGAACCATGTATTTTCCTGCTACAGAGAAATGGAGTGAATAAAATTGCTTGATGTATGTGGACATTCATGAATTCTGGGATGGAGATGTGGGCATTTGTATTTCTTAATAGATTTTTGTTTCCATTTCCATTGCTCACAATGAATTTTAATCACCAATGTCCAATGAGAAACAAAAGCAGATCCACAGTCTTTATGCTGTGTGGTCCATCTTCCCTGTGGTAGGAGCCATAACTCGGAACCCAGATAAATAAGAAGGGTGGCTGATGCTGATGTCTCTGTTGTTATTCATTCATTTTTCTGCCCAAAACTAAGGAGAAACATTGGTTAACATAGCATCTCTGCAGGCAATACTGGTTGGTACTTTGAAGATTTCTCCAAGAAGCTCATTTCCAACAGGTTCATCATTTGAAAGGGTTTGATTTTGTTTTTAAATAAATGCCAAATTCATCCATGTGTTCAAACAACAAAACTAGAGGGTCAGCTTGTCATCAGAATAATCTGCTAGTCTCTGCTTCCAGATATTAAATACCATGAATTATAAATGAATGAAGACCATTAAAGGACTTCACTAGGGGTGCATAATTATCACAGTCCCAACTTATTTTTCTGCTAAAGAATGGCACAGCTATATGTATCTCAACTGGGTGTCTATCACCAGAGAAAACATCATGATTCTCAGAGTGATGTGGAGAGACTGTGAGTGAGTCTCCAGAGAGTCCCAACATATGAGAAACTCTCTTCTTTTATGTAGCCTTCATATTTAGTTCATTTAGGGCCCTGTTATAATACTGGCCCACAATTGTATATGCTGATAGATCAAGATTCTATTCTTACAGGCACAGTACTAAAAAATCTGAATTACACACCCCTGTGGAAGATTTCCAAAATACAAAGAAACCATAGTTTTATTCATCCTGTGACTACTATAATCTGCTGTTCAAGGAAAGAGAGAATTTTCTTTATGCAAGGGCCAAAATTATACCACACCAGCAATGGCAGCCCTTTGGTACTCTCTTTATGTCCTAAG
The DNA here is from genome assembly GCF_950005125.1 of Chionomys nivalis. Lineage (NCBI taxonomy): Eukaryota > Metazoa > Chordata > Mammalia > Rodentia > Cricetidae > Chionomys > Chionomys nivalis. The sequence continues at coordinate 89,545,824 of NC_080090.1, forward strand.
CATTGGGCCTGGGATTTTACACACCTATAATGTAAGTGATATAAAACTAATAATGCCACTATGAAGGAAAGTGTCCTAGAGAAGATATGTAGCTTTTTTGAGATGCCACATCAAGGAAATGATGGACATAAAGTCTAATTACAAGCATCTCCAGCCTTGAAATAGAGATTCTAGTTATATCATCTGAAAGTCCCTAATTTACTTGAAATGAGTATTTTGAGACATGGTTGTACAATGAACAATCTGAGATAGATTCTATACGATTGTGCCGATGTGTGAAGGACAGTGAGCTGAACCCTACTGAGCTTCTGATGTCAGGGGTGATAATCATCTAAGAATTTGGAGCGGCAGAGATGGGTCAGTGATTGAGAGGTGATTAAGAGTGGACTGCTCGTGCAGAGGACCCAAGTCCAGTTCCCAGAACTCACATCACACAGCTCACAACCACCTGCAGTTCCATTCCAGAGGATCCAATATGCCCTCTTCTAACCTCCATGGGCAACTGATACTCATGTGTATAAATCCCAACACAGACATAATTTTTTAAAAATAATCATTAAAAAATCTAAAGGATCATTTTAGTAACATAAATAATAAAATAATAACAACACTGACCAAGAAGATAAGTGAGGTGTGGACTAGAAATCTTACAACAGAGACATATCTTTGAATTCCACAATGTATACATAATTCAGAGTTAAAGAAGATCCAGGCAGCACATAACCACTGTAACTCCTACCTGATGAGACCCAGTGTTTTCCTCTAGGTTTTATAGCCAGCCACACTCAGGAAATAAGTGCATCAGTTGGTTTTGTCTTCAAATAATGGATTCATGCAAGAAACCATTTTTGCCTTGTTTAATATTATTTGTGGGAAGAGGAAGCTCATCCTCATGTCTTCTAGGCTACAAGAAGCTCTAGAAAATGTCATCTAGCAGGGAGTTCAGAACATCTTTCTGTTCCTATAGATTTCCTAATAGACAACAAGCCTCAGAGGACTTCTACCATATGAGCTTGGAGTCTACCACAAACCCACAACCTAAATAAAGATACCCTGAAGGCCTTTACCAAGTACAATATAGCCAGTCCCCCCCAAAATGAATATCAAGATGTTAAAATCCAACTTATAATGGATAGTGAGCTTCTTTCCAATATCCTCTGGCTCCCTGGGGAATCTAGAAAAAGAAATTCTGGCACAGACTGGCAATGCTACATGGGGCAAAATAGAATCAGAACTTGGGTGCTGTAACTCGTTAGCAATGCAATATCATGGGGCGGTTTCATGTCTCTGACTGCTGATGGCCTCATTTATACAATGAGCATGTGATGAAGGGCTCCAGGCTAGTTTCAAATAGTTACAAGTGTCACACCGGGTGAAAGTAACAAACACTTTTGTTAGTTACTCTGTTTAAAGCACTACAGGAAGTAAATAGCAAGAGAAGGCGAGAAAACGAAGGCACTTTTGGAAAGCATACAATACCAATGTTGTAGAAACAGAAGGGGAATGGTGAGATCCTTCACTTGAGACCCTGCTCTTAAACCACTGCACTGCATTAGCAACTAAAGAGCCCTACCCTGAGAAAGATTCAGCAGAAACAAGTCCTGGCCATGTTTCTTGATGTTAACTTTTCGATCACCACTTTAAAGGTTATAGCTATTAAAAATATTCCAAGGTGAAATACCTGGGACATGGCTGCAGAAGCTCCCCTTCAGCAATGCAGGTCTCTTTCTCAAGAAGTTCTGGGCATTCCTGGCCACCTCCAATTGCAATGTGCTTCACGTGGCGGCTCCTGCTCCTTACCCCGGGTGACAGACTCCCAGAACGGCAGGTCTTGGAGCAGGGGCTCCAGGGGGACCACTCTGAAGTTTCACAGTCCTTTGGCATCACACAGGGCTGGACCGTTAGTGGGAAGGAATCTTGCATACATAGGCTGAAAGAATAACAGAAAAGAGAATTAAAATATAGAGATTAAATGGATACAACCAAGACAATGAAATTCTTACTATGAGAAAAAAAAATGTTGAAAATCAAGTTTGAGTTTTGTGTGTGTGCGCACGCGTGTGTGTGTGTTTGTGCCCTGCCAATTTGCACACATGTGAATGTCAGAAGACAACTTTGTGGAGTTGTCTTTCTAACATGTGGGTCAGGCTTGGCAGCAGTGTTTAAACCCGCTGAAACTTCACACTTGCCTTGATTTGACATTTTAATAGGAATCCCCTTTTAAAGGAACAGGCTTCAGGATAAAACAATAAACATAGTACATGTTAAAAACATAAACTTACTGCAAATAGTGGAACGTGCCCACAGCTCCACCTACACAGGAGATTGAGGCATGAGAATGTTTTGAGACTTGGAGTTGACTCTTTTTCACACATAGCAACAGAACTGCCTCACTCTAGAGAGACACTTGCAGAATAAACACCCTACCTTATCTCTTGCCCAGTGTCTCCCTCATGCTGTAAACTCTTATCAGTCACTGACGGGGTCTGAGCTGTGCTCTCTTGCAGTAGTATTAGGAGGTTACATTTTATTATATTCGCTTTGCAGAGAGAAGAACTTGGGCTCATAGAGACTACATGATTTGTACATTATCTAATGAAGGTAAATGAAAGCTTTAGAGTAAGCTATCTATTCTTAGAACTACTGATATACTTTGTAAAATTCGGTATTGATTATGTTCCTACACACTATTTGGCTCTTAGCATCATTTTTTTTTTTTACATGTAAAATTTGAGTCTGACTGGGAAGTGGATATATTAAAGGCTATGATGATGGCATCAACACTACAGCACTTGTCCTGCTGAGGAGAAGCACAAGACAAGTCAGCTGCCAAGACCATCAGTGCCAGATACAGAGTTTAGAGTTTTCCCCAGTTCTTAGTCTTGCTTTGGTCCAGTATTTCCTCACTATGCTCCCTTTCCTACATTTTGAAATGGTAATGCATATCCTGTGCCTTATATATTGGAAGCATGTGATCTGTTTTTTTTTTTTATTTTGATTTTATAGAGGATTACAGTCAAGAGATTACAAGATTCTCAGAAGACTTTAAACTTTGTAAGTATTAAACAGTATTGAGGCTGCTGTAGACTATGGGGACTTTTGAAGTTGAACAAAATGCATTTTGCATTATGATATTGTTACAAGCTTATGGAGGCCAGAGAGTGGAATGTGGTAGTTTGAATGCAACTGTTTCCTATGCTCAGGATACCACCCAGTGAGTCAGCTGACTTCCTGCTGCCCTATGGTCAAGGTGTAGCCAGCACCATGTCTGCCTGTGCACTGCCATGCTCACTTTCATGATGATAATGGATTGAACCTCTCAAACTGTAAACAAACCACCCTAATTCAATGTTTTCTTTATAGAGTTGCCTTGTTCATGATGTCTCTTCACAGCAATAGGAACTCTAAGACAGGCACCTAACTAGCAACTGTCTGTAACTCCAGCTCTAGGAAATCTTCTGCCCTCTTGTGGCCTCCATAGGCACCTGCACTTGTATGCATATACTCCCACAGAGACACGTAATCTGAAACAAAATAAATCTTTTTTTTAAAAAAAATGTAGGTCTGGAAAGATGTCATGTTATGGGTGATGGAACATTATTTTAATTGAGATTAAATAATTTTGAGTGGGGAAAAAATCATACTCAAGAGGATAATATTCAACATATTCACTGGCATTTCTTTATTTTTTATCACTTTCTTATTATTAGTACTCACCTTATCCAGTCCAAAGCACCCAAAAGTTTAAGAGGGAAAGGATAATTTTCTTAGAAATGTATGCATGTCAATGTTTGACTCCCCAAATTAACCACATACTTTGGCTAAATACTGAGCTGGACAAAGGTTTTTATAGTGATTCCTCCATCCCTAGGCATAATGTTTTGAGGTGTTTAACTTGGGAAAATATATAAATGGGGGATGTACCACTTGAGCAAAGCAGAAGAAAATATGCTCATGGTTGCTCATAGTAGTGAGCAGGTTCTAGTGAGATTTTCATATTCATATGCTTGCTAAGCCATGAGGGGTTAATGTCACACATTCTTAGAGGATATCAGATAAAGTTGTGATCCAGAGTTACATTTCTTAAACTCTGTTTGGAATGTGTTAGTTCTTAGAAAATGAAAAGGGCAGCACATCTCGTAAATTCATTAATTCAATGTCATGTGTTCTAGACGTGGGATAAAATGCATAAGGAAGAACCTCTGATCCACCTACTGCAAAACATGCTGTCAATCTTTCTGACCCACCCACCACAGAACATACTGTCAATCTCAGTTGAAGGCAGTTATTGGGAAGGGCTGTCATTCTTCAGTATGACAAAATGGAACACTGCTGATCGATCGACAAAACATTGCTAGGATTTGAGTCCAGAAATTGTTATGTACTAAGCAGTAAGTCCCAGGATGTCAGAATGCAGCTTTATCGAAGTCTTTGAAAGAGGTAACCAATTTAAAACAAGATGTTAGGGTGAGCCCAAATCCAATATGGCTGGCTTCCTTGTAAAGAGATCACACACACACACACACACAGGAGAGAGAGAAAGAGAGCATGCACACCAGTGAAGACGCAGGCAAAGGCTGGGTAAACGCGAGTTATAAAGGAAGGCTTTGGAGAGAAAGAAAGCCTGCAATTGCCACAGTCTTGGGTGGCCAAGTTTCCAGAATTTGAGAAAATCAGTTTGTTTTGTGCATCAACCAAGTGTGTGACATTTACTACGCAGTCCAAGCAAAGCAGTTCAGAATCTATTCAACTCTTTCAACTTGTGTGTATGTTTTTGGGAAATAGTTTTCTTTCTCCAAGCTGGACTTTCCTCTCCCTTCATAAAAGAAGTTCTGGGGCCTGGGGAAGCAGCTTACTCAAGAAAGCACTAGCAGGGACAACCACCAACCACCAGGGCCCAAGTGTGATCTATCAGCTTGATTCAGGGATGATGGTTCATGCTGATCTTCTCAGTGCAGGGCCGGGAGAGAGGTGGACCCCAGCAGTTCACCAGCCAGCTGACCTCACCGATCAAGCATCCTGAAATTGCAGGGCTGCATTAACCCAGGATCATTTTGTAAAGGATTCCTAATCTCTTGCTTCCTTTATATTTTAATAAAGTGCATAAATCTCCCTGAAGGCATGTTGGTCTGTTTTAGATGTTTTTACAAGCCCATATCTCAAGGTTAAATTAATAATAATAACTAATAACAGTTGAAAGTACCATATCTTCCCCCTTTCTAGTTTAACCTGTGAATTCCTTGTAACGACGGCATTCTGAGTGCCCTGTGTGGTGCATCATAAATAGCTAGACCTTGTATTCTGCATCATGGTTTCAAGGAATGAGCTTAATTTCTCATCTATGGAACTCCCCCCCCACCCCACCGGAGAAGAAGAAGAACAATGCAGCGTGGTCTACTAACTCTCCCAGCCCCCAGATTTGTTGTGACCTTTCACGTGAGCGAAATCACCCTCTAAACAACAAAACACAACGAATACTATTGCCCACACCAAAATAAGAATCGATCCCTTTGTGGAAGGCAGCGCGCCTTTTTGATGAAACAGGCATAAGCTGTGGATTTGTCTTTCAAACTGGAGATGCTGTGATAATTATGCCTGCTTGACATTTATAGATCATGCTGTCAACTGTAAATTACCTCACAAGTACTCGGCTGTAAAGGGAATCTTTGAAACTTAGAAACGGCTCTAGTTCTTACCTCTCCTGGAAACGTAGGGACATGGCTGTGCTTACAAATGAACAGAGGCTGCTGTAGGATAGAAGTCATTACTGAGGTGCCCCAGGTCATTAGCCTCACACTTGAAAGCAGCACTAAATATTTAAAACAGTGGGGAGAAGAAGATGATCCTCTCCCTTCCTAGTAAAGGCTAACAGATTATCCAGTGCCCTGAAATAGACACAAATCCACAACTTCTTGTAAACTTCCTATGTCCACCGCAATCCTACTTCCTTCTTTGTTCTTTAAATGTAACTATCATTTTCAGTCTGCAGAACTGCACTTTTTCAGGTTATGTCTCATATTTTAGTTAAATATTTATGTGTTCATAAATAATATATAGCAGTGCCATTGATTTTTAAGTTTTTACTTAAATATTGCTTATGTGTATATACAAGTTACTCTGGAAATAGTTCCTCATTAGCATTGCAATTTATGTCTATCCATGATGATGACACAGAAATAGTCCAGTTAAATTCTATTTCTGAATACTATTCTAACATGTAGGCTTTGTTTAGCAATAATTCCCTCTTGGGGGCCAATGGGTCACATTGCATATTTTGCCTGTTTCCACAGATAATGAATCCAAACTCTGTGTTTGTTTGCACTTGACAGATATTGTAGAGTTGGGATGGAAAGATGTGAGCAAAACTTCCTAGGGGCTTGGGGGAAGAGGCAAAAGAGAAAAGAAGTCAAGCTGTACTGTATTAAAGATTCTATGAGGTCAAATGACTGAATTTAGTGATTATGGTGATTTAGGATGTTGCAGACTGGAGCTGAGTCCTACCCCTATGGCTAAACCATTGCTGTGACTATAAAACCTGTGCAATGTATCTATTTCAATTGTTTACCTGATCTCGGTGTATATGTCACAGTTGTGTAACTTTGTCTTCCTGTGACTCTCCTAACAGTGAGAACAGGAGCTGTCTCTAACTCTGTTGTCTGCTTTCGGGTCCCTTTCTACTGCTGGATTAATAAAAGGGGAGGTGCCTAATCTCACTGCAACTTGATATGCCATGGCTATCTGATATCTGGGGGAGGCCTGCCTCTATCTGAAGACGAAAAAATGGAGGAAGAATAGATGGGAGAAAAAAAAAACCAAAGCAAAACAAAACTGTGTAACATGTTCTTAGGAAGCTACTGTTTCCCACCAATCCACAACTCAAGAATGCCACCCAGAAGTATCTGAAACCTATAACAGAGATGTCCTTTCCTTGTTCTGCAGCTAGTATCTCATGCGACCACTTCCCCATGAACATGGTGCTTGTGCTAACTCGAATCCGTATTTCCAGGCAGTGGTCACTCACATTACTCTAGAGTAAACCATGACTTCTCTCTGAGATGAGAGCTGTGTTTTCACACCAACTAATGCTTGCACATTTGAATTAGAGCTGCTCACATTTCCCCTTTCTTGTCCGCCCCCGGGTTTGGTGCTTTCCATATGATCAAGGAGTTACTGAAAACACAGACTTCCCAATATGTGACCTGGCCCATATGGCTGGTGTACTGTGGCATAAGGAAGAAAAGCTCTTTTGTTCACAATGTCTTGCTTCTTGGAGTCTAAGAGCATGCAAGTTTACAGGGCCAGAGGGGCACAGTGCAAATAGTTAATGTATAAAGGGTCCCGTTGGGGTGATGACCTTAGAGAATCCAAGTGATCAGAAGTAATACCCATCAATAAGAAGAGACAGACAGGCGGGTCACATGGGATTTGAGGACGGCAAAAGTTGTGATGATACAGAGCTACAAGCCAAGGAACATAGGAACTTCGATGCAGGTAAAGCATGTGACAATGTGACACCCCCCCCCCCCCGAACTCTCCAAAAGAACACAGAATTCCTTTCCTTGTGTTAAGGTATTTAACTCTTTAGTGTTTGGTGCACATGGCTTCAAGGCCAACTAAAGTGAAAAAGTGCATTCACACACATCGATGCTCATAAAGTTGGAATAAATCTGTAGTCATTCAGTTACACACATACATCAGTGACCTATGATTGGTCTTTATGACACAAATATCAGCTTGCCATTTTACTTCTATTATTGTATATGCTATATCTCTGTGGACACTTTTTTAAATGTCACATTAAATCATAATTTTGTACCTTCTGAGGGTGTGTGTATGTGTAATATTTTGTATTTCCCCCTCACCCCATTGCCAAATTTTCACAATTTATCCTCTGTAAAATCTTAGAGTTTCTGTCATTTTTCCAACCACATTTTGCTATTTAACTTCGTGCATATAAATGTATAGGTCTTCTTCTTTGAAATCACTTTCAGCGATAATTTATATATTCAATTTTTTATTTTCTTTCTTAATTTCTTTCCTACTTTTTTGCCAGAGTTTTTTGTTGTTGTTGTTGTTTTGGAAAACAAAATAAAACAAAGCAAAGCAAAAAAAGCAAAGCAGCAACAACAAAAAAGCCCTGTAAGCAGATTTTTAATGTTCATGATTTCCTTATTTCTAATTTATCCTTTTAAATATATCATTGTCTGTTTTTAATTTCAGGACTATTGTATCTTACATGAGTAAGTTTTTTTCTATATTTATTCTTATTCCCTATATAGTCTCATTTTATTTCAAGTACTGATTTCTGTTTATTTTTGTCTCAGTTCTTCATGTTGGACTGAGGTCAACTCTCTCAGAGCATTGCCATTAGAAATTACAGAGGGAGACTCCAGCACAAATTAAAAGCTCTTTGATTACATGTGGGGCTCATCAAAAGGGCAGACATTGCCATCAACTAATCATTCAACAACCAGATCATTTGACCAGAGTCCCTCAGCTAGTAGTCTTCCCTGGTCCTTATTCTTCAGCTTGCCTTTGTCAAGAGAAGAAGGCCAACTGTCCAGCTTGATGTGTGGAGATGTGTGTCGGCTCTTAAATGCTGACCAGCGCAACTGTTTTCTTTTTACAATAGTGAAGAATCAACCCAGAGCCTCATGAATATTAGTTGGGAGTTCTACTATGCAGCTCCAACTCAGATACTGACTAGGGAAGAAAACAACACTGTGCGACTCTCCACTGGACCTGGATGACCGCAGAACGATAGTTCCCTGTACCTTGTATACTGGAAACACTTGCTCTACTGCTTAGCGCCTATAATTCCTGATGCTTCCAAGAGTACTGTGTTAGGACAGAACAGGTCATGCTGCAGTGACCAAGAAAGCCATATCTCAACGTTTTATCAAAATAACCATCTCCTGTCACCTCAGTTTTCGTTATTTATTCTGTTGTTTGCCATTATGAAAGTTCATCGCCAGTTATTCCACCACGAGGAGGCCCTTCCTGCCTCAGTCTTCAGACTATGCCTGTCTTATAGATCCACCATCTGAAATACATCAGAGGCTTCCAAGTTCACATTCAAACCAGAAGAGGAGTGAGCAGGGCTGTGTCTCAGGGAGACTCAGGACATTAGCCTAACTGTGCTTAGGCTAATTCCTCCACAGGTTATTGGTCACATCTTAGTGAAAGACTTCCCCATGGGCCATGGGAGATGTGAAAATGTAACAAACGCCCAGATGTACGCTTAATGCAGTGTGTGTATCAACTGAACCACTCTGTGTGTCCTCCAAGTGGAGGAGAATCTCCATCTTGCCTTGAGAGTTTACATCTTTATCCATTTACTATTATTTAAGTGAGAACTCATAATATAGAAGAGTGTGTTGTATACATTCTGCTGCATTTAACTGGACATCTGAAAAGTTATATGACTCAGGGCCTTACAAAAGCCACAAAACAATCTACTCTATAATATATCACTATATTCCTAGAGAGTTAAATCTCCCTCATACGTGGTTAAAAAGTACGGATTAGAGTGATTAAAAATGTATGAGGAAAGTCTCTAACTAAGAACCTATTTCAATTTCTATTCTCATTTTGTTCTAAACTACATAATATCGGTTTATAGAATTTAAGGCCACCAAAGTAGCTTTATAGTTAAAATGCATTTTTTTTTTCAGAAATGAAATTGCCAATAAGAGAGCATTTTGGAGTAGTCCAGATAAAGCAGTGGGCCATTCCGACGTGTGTCTGTCCCATTTATTTAGGAAATACTGTCATCCACACAGCAGCACATTACTCAAATTGTGACATAAAAGCAGGATAATGGGCACTTCTACCACTACCCAATTTTAGCTGGGTGGAACCTTTGAAAGATCACATCATGAAAATAATACCAAGAAATGAAATGACAGTAAAGACCAGAACCAGAGCCGAGGTAGAATGAAAGAAGACAGACCTGGGCGATCATGTGTGATACGTGCTATTAGTGTTGCTGAATTTTCAGGCACAGGGGGACACACAAACCAAAAGATGGCGAGGATGAGAACCTGTGCGAGTTCCTGCCGGTTAAGAACATTGCTCTACCTGACCAGTATTACTAGTCCCACTAGTCCTGGGTTTTGAAAACAAAGACATCGGAATAAGCAGAACATTCTCAATGCTATCTGGAAGATGATTTCTGAATGCGAAGTGACCTCAGCTTTCCAAGGAAAACACTTGGCACTATCAGGAGGCTTTTTCTCAAAGACGTTGTAAATAATTTCTACAGCCTCCTTTCTTACCAAATGAACCTAACGGATTTCTCACTTTAACAATTCAGTTGCCTAGTTCAGGCCAGGGTTTGGAAATAAGAGGAGAAGCAGCTTTTTCTTCTCTAATGCTCAGCAAAACCAAACCCTAGCATTAAACCAAACCTCAGTATTAAAATTCCTCTTAATTTCATGATACATACAATTTTGAATTTTTCAATAGGCAATAAACCTAAAATCACATTAAAGCTAAAATAGCAGTATGAGATTCTGTTTATACACTGTTTGGTTGCTCCTAGGGAACAGAGATTTCTCCATAGATACAGAGGTAAATACACAGACATACTGTGGCATTAAAGCCTCCAGAAGGACCCCCGTGGTGTGCTGTTGCAGTAAACTGAAATGTTTTTAATACTATGATCATCTCCTGTCACCAGAAAATTTCATTCAGCGGAGATTTAAAATGCAGTGCAAGTATCTGGATAAAGGAGATTTTATCTTCTCCAAATTTCTTAGACAGAATCCTAAGAATGATGTGCAGACACAGATTTGAGAGTGTGTGCTGCTGAGGAGAGACAAAGGCCAAAGAGCCATCGTCTGAGGCCTTAGTCACTGTCTTCCTTTTATGCAGAAGAAAACCAAGTCCCAGGAAGAGGAGAGGTGATTTTCCTTTCTTTCTTTCTTTCTTTCTTTCTTTCTTTCTTTCTTTCTTTCTTTCTTTCTTTCTTTCTTTCTTTCTTCTTTTTTGTTCTTTCTTTCCTTTGTTTTGTTTTCTTTTGTTTTGTCTTTCGAGGCAGGGTTTCTCTGTGTCACAGTCCTAGCTCTCCTGGAATTAGTTCTTGTAGAACAGAGATCTACCTGCCTCTGTCTCCTGAGCGCTGGGTTTCAAGGCGTGTGCTAACACTGCCAACTGAGAAATGATTTTTTTTTAAATCAGAAAATTACACAGGTGCCAAAGTCAAAATTAAAGAACGTCTTTTTAGTTCATTTTTCTGTTTTTGCCTAGTTAAAACATGTAAAATTCTTGTTGTTGTAAACTCAAATTTGTCAGGTTCTAAGTTTGTATCAGAAAGAAAAACCTACCTTAACCCCAGCCTTGGGTGAGTGCAGTTATGTCTTAACTGAAATTCTCTCCTTCCCATCTACTCCTCTAAAAATAAACCTGATTGTGGAAGGGAAATTCATATTTACATTATCCTGGCATTCCTATCCTGGAGACAGGATATGTTCTCTCTCTCTCTCTCTCTCTCTCTCTCTCTCTCTCTCTCTCTCTCTCCCTCCCTCCCTTCCCCAGTGATAGGACAATGTTACACTCTTAGAAAGAACTTTAACCATTACTACTCAAGAATTTTATTCTAAATGGCCAAAAGTACTTGGTCCAAGTAATTCAATTTAGAATCTTGCAACAGTGATGCAGCTGTGAAGGAAAAAAAAAATGCCAATGCCTAATAAGATTTGTATAGATCTGTCTTTTCACTGTATTTCTAGAAAGTTATCCTTCAAAAGACATACTTACAATAACAACAACAATACAGGCCCAGGAGTTTACTCACTAGAAAAATAAACATTAACAGAAATACTGTAAATAAATCTCAACCAATAAAATAAAAATAAAAACACTATGACCAGAAAACACAAAGTCTGAGAAAGGATTTCCTGATGGATGACATGATGGCATAAAAAGAAATAGGTATATGCAAAAAATTAATGAGCATTGCCACAACTTTCACCACTCTGGAATATGTTCCAAAGGCTACTAAAAAGCTTCCCCAAGGAAAGAGAAGGCACCAAGGCAATCCCTAAAGCCCCCAAATTTTTAAGAAATGGCAGTAAGAAATTTCTCAACCTTAGAGAAAAAAATTGACATCTGAATACAAGAGGCATATGCAACCTCAAATAGACATGAACAGAAAATAATCTCTCAGTGTCATATCATAGTCAAGATGTCAAAACTACAAAGCATAAAATGACAATATGAAAAGGTATAATGGAAAAATGCCAATGTACATAAAAAGACAGAAGTATTAGAATAATAGTGGCTCTCTCGTCAGCAATCAGCAGAATGAATGGAATGATGTATTTCAAGTCCTGAAAGTAAAAAAAACTGTCCTCCAATATTTCTGTGTTTATTAAAAGTTATTTTTTAAAATTTATAAAGAAACAAAACTATTGTAAGATGAAAGCATCTCAGGATATCCGAGACAGCACTTCAAAATACACATGAAGGAATGCTATACAGAGAGGAAGAAGAAAGACAGTACCAGTCATTAGATGTAGTAAAGAATAAAGGTCATGAGAAGAACAAACTGAAGAAAAGTCAGAAAGAATCCATATTGCCCGGTGTGGTAAGCCAGCAGATCTCTTATTCTAACAGGGGAGGAAGAGAAGATGTAACAATAAAGAAACAAATCAGAACCAACCACAGGAACTAGGCAGTTCTCATTGACAACCTTAAGTGCATTTGGCTTCTACTCACCTCTTAAAAGACAGAGTATAGCTTACTAAATTTAAAATCTAGGTCCAGAAAGAACATGGGATTGGGTATATAAGGAGGGGAGGAGAATTTAGGAGGAGATGGGGAGGGGAAAGAATGATCAAGAAATAATAATAATAATAAAAAAAAAAAAGACACACATCACAGGCAAAAAAGAGAGTAAAAGGGGGACCTGGCCAAAAGGAAGAGCAGCTGTAAACGTGAGTGTGCCCATGTCTTCCCAACTGCACAAGAGGAACCCACCATTGCGAGCAGTGACAGTGGGGGTTTCAACACCTCACTCATCTACCAAACCAACACAAAAGCTGCTCTCTCTGTAAGTTGTTTTTTTTTCAGCAGATTATTTTTTAGTACTTTATAAATAATACCAATCAAAATTTCCACTTCCTTACCTCCTTCCACTTTCTCTCCCGCTCCACCACTCTCCCTTCCCCTCCAGTGCTAAGAGAGGGCAGGGTACCCTGCCCTGTGGGAAGTCCAAGGCCCTCTCCTCTCTACATCCAGGCTTAGGAAGATGTGCATCCAAAATGACTAGGATCCCAAAAAGCCAGTACATGATATAGAGACCAATCTCAGTGCCCTTATCATTGGTTTCTCAGTCTGTCCCAACTGTCAGCCACTTTGAGAGGGTTCAGTTTGATCCCATGCTCGTTCAGTCCCAGTCCAGCTGGATTTGGTGAGTTCCCATTAGCTCAAGCACACTGTCTCAGTGGGTGGACCAACCACTCGTTCTCCCTCCTTTCACTCTTCAACTGGACCTTGGGAGCTCAGTCCAGTGCTCCAATGTGGGTCTCTGTCTCTATCTCTATCCATTGAGGGACGAAGGTTCTATGGTGATATTCAAGATATTCATCAGTGTGACTATGGGACAAGGCCAGTTCAGACATCCTCTCCTCCACTGCCCAGGGTCCTAGCTGGGGACATCCCCATAGACACCTGGGAACCCCTCTAGAGCCAAGCCTCTTGCCAACCCCAAAATGGCACCCTTTATTAAGATATCTTCTTCCCAGCTCCCATATTCGTCCTTCCATCATCTCAACCATCCCACTCCCCCAAGCTCTCCCCAAACCTCCCCTTCTCCCTTCTCTCTCCCCCTCTCCCCTTCCCCTATCCCACTTCCACCCCCATGCTCCCAACTTTTGCCTGGTGATTTTGTCTGCTTCCAATTTTCAGGAGGATCTATATATGTTTTTCTTTGGGTCTGTGAGCTGGTTTTAACTGCTCCTCGCAGAACTTCCCACCTGAGAGGAAGAGAACTAGAATTCATGGTGGCTGAAACCACATTAGTATTCAATATATTAAAAATAAAATTAAAGCGATATGGATGAGGAGGGAAAACAGATATGAAAATCAAGACGTAGTGGGGAAAAATGTTTCCTCCATACTGCTTCTCACCAACACAAGGGGCAACTGCATGACTTTAGTTTCTAAGAATGAATTGTCAGAAGAATTTGCAAAGGCAGTTGACATTTTTTTATGTTTGGTGAGGAACAGGGAAATAGCTCCAGTTCAAAGACATCCATAAAAGAACAGAGTAACGACCGTAGCTGAGATGCCGAAGTGATGGTTCTTTCTATAGTCTTAAGATGTATTCTCTTTCAGGTGTCTTTCTCTGGGCATACCATACTGTGTTTATTCAACTAAAGTGATCTGAGGAGTTAAAGTGTATTTAACACTGTCCAAATGATCATGGATCTTAAAATGATGCCCATACCAAATGTTCTTCTGGATCAGAATAAAAGTCAAATAATTTCACCTAAAACAAAAACAAAAAACAAAACTATGGATTGTGTTCTGTTCTTAACATAGATGTACTTCTACTCTGGCAATTAAATGTGAAATAAGAACAAAAACTTAAAAATAAACATTCCCATTTCAGGAATTAAGGTATTATAAAGAGTCGGTAGCCACTGATAGAGAAAAAAGACTGATAGGATGCGTGGCCCACAGGTGTGTGTCTGTCTTTCTCTCTCTCTCTCTCTCTTTCTCTCTCTCTCTCTCTCTCTCTCTCGCTCTCTCTCTCTTTCTTTCTTCCTTTTTTTCTTTTGGTTTTTCCAGACAGCGTTTCTGTAGTTTTGGAGCCTATCCTGGAGCTAGATCTTATAGACTAGTTTGGCCTCGAATTCACAGAGATCCACCTGCCTCTGCCTCCTGAGTGCTGGGATTAAAAGCATGTGCCACCACTTCCCAGCCCTAACAGGTGCCTTTAAAGGTAATAACATATCTGAAAAGAGAGACTCATCAAAGTGAAGGAGAAAGATTAGGAGATGCAATGATACTATTAAAAACAAAAGCTCAAGGGAGCGAGCGGGGTGATGGCTCAGTGGTTAAGAGCCTTTGTTGCCTGTGCAGAGGATCCCTGTTTAGCTCCCAGTATCCACACAGCAGCTCCAACCATCTGCTGAACTCCAGTCAGATGTACCTGATTCTGGCCTCTGTGAGGACTGTACACACATGATGCACTTACACACATGCAGGTGAAGCAGTCAAAGACAGGAAATAAAATACATCAATCATTAAAAATAATTGAAATATAAGAGGCAAATCGATGATGATGAAGAGAACAGCACAGAGAATCATGCCCTGCTTACCACTGCAGATATTAAATGTGAAAGGAAAATCGCTGGGGGTGTTTATTGAAGGACATGGTAGTCGATGAGACGGCATTCATTAAAACTGTTTCCTAGACCGAGAAAGTGACTTTCAGCAAAGCCCTACAGGAGCTACATTATGGAAGTGGAGGCAGTTTTTTTCCCTATACGGTAGGCACAAGAGCTAGCAGATGCCCTAGTCAAAACAGACGAAATGCAAGAGCACTGTCATTGTAGCTCCCCAGAGACCAACAAAGGGCAGCAGGCCTAAACATAGAAGCATGACAGAATGAAGGTGGTTTTTACATTCAGACAAGGCACGGAGATTAGGACAAACTTAAAGGCTCAAAAGATAGCAATGTTTTCCTTAGGCACTGAAAGTACAATAGCATGTCACAGTCATGGTGTTATTGATCCTCCTCTCCTTCTGTGATTACCTGGACAAGACCTATGCTAGACTGGCCTGTTGACATCCCAACACGGAAGGGGAAAGGTCCTCTCTGGCCCAACCCTCCCTACGGATCTCTAGACAGTTAATAGTTGTGATAGGAAGAGAAATTTTTCTCCGTGGTGTTGTCAAGGGTAAGTAGCCCATGCTCCTGTAAATAACCCATCACCCATGTTCCTGTAAGTAACTCTAATTAAATTCGGTGAGTCACCAAAACAAAGAAACAAACATTGTACACCAAAGCTGGATGGAAACTTTAGAAGGAGGATAGGAATCAACAGGAACGGAGAGGAACAGTGACAGTAACAGAGGCTGGATATGATCAAAATATACACACGTGTGAAAATAGCTTAAGGAAACCCATTATGTATGATTAATACATGCTTACATAAAACTAAAAAGGCAGGACTATGGAAAGAAAGTTCTTTGGGGAGATACATTTCAACCTTTTCATCATTCCTGTGGGGCGATGCCAGCACAGTTCGGGAGTCATCCAGAAATGAGACAGCTCTGTCAACCACAAGCTCAAACGGCTGGCAGGGGCACCACTTCTGTCTTGGCAGTAGAAGGTGGAGGCACAGAAATGCCCTCACTCGCACCATATTTCCTAACAGCTTGATCAATCCATGGCAGGATATGAGGCATTTCATAACCCTTGATGACTAAATGAAATGAATGTTCCTGAGACATGATGTCACGGCATAATGTGGAGAGAGCTGGTCTGGTTCAATATGCTGCCCGAAGTGTTAAACAGATCACAGGGACCTCTGTGCCCATTCAGGCATGCAAGGGTCTTAGACATAGAAGCCACATAGACTGACAAACAACCCTTACATCCATCAGAGAACTAATGTCCAAAGGTAATTAACTGAGCCCAAAATTGCAGAGGCAAACAGCTGAAGAAAATAAACATAGTCTATTGAAAGAAAAGCAGAAGCAGAAATCAGACCTTCAGGCCTGACAGGGTAGGGAAACCTAATAAAGGTGGACTGAGGTTCAGTGTGGACAGTTAAAAAACTCCTGGTAGACTCAGCTCCTTGGGGATCCTTTCATGAATCTTACCTCAAAATTAAAAACAGATAGCAAATCATAGCTTCAGGAAACTCAGGGAAGATGGTGCAGGGTAAATACTGAGAAGAAAGGAACAAACACACACCTACACACAAGAGACAATAACACTCACCTATTACATCAGTCTTCACAGATACCAGCAGCAACAAATGCTGGGATGCAAAGACATAGGGATTCCTTTTCATTGGTTGTAAGAATGTAAAGTGCTCTCGACACCCTAGGAAACATTGGCTGTTGTGGAATATTAGTTGAAGATGAGTTACATTCGTTTATGCTGTGGAACATTAGTTTAATGATGCAGAGATGTGTTGCCCTTTTCTATGTTTCATCTGTTTAACTCTGTGAAACTGTGTTACTTTGACTGCCTAAAACATATGATTGGTCTAATAAAGAGCTGAATGGCCAATAGTGAGGCAGGAGAAATGATAGGTGGGGCTGCCAGGCAGAGCGAATAAATAGAAGGAGGAAAAGATTGAGGAGAGGGCTGGGGCAGGGGAGGCAGTGGGGAGAAGAAGGAGAAGGGCTCCAGGGCCCATGTACCTAGCTACACAGCAAGTCATGGAGTAAGAAGTAAAGAAATATATGCATAAATAAAAAAATGTAAAAGCCCAGAGACATAGGGTAGACAGGATAATTTAAGTTAAGAAAACCTGGCTAGAAACAAGCCAAGCTAAGGATGGGCATTCATAAGAAACGATAAGCTTCCATGTGATTATTTGGGAGCTGAGTGGCAGACCTCCCAAAGAGCAAAGAGAAAAAAAAATGGCATTTCTACTTTAATATTTCAATTTAATTTCATTGCATGTATGTACCTGAGGGGTATATGCCATATGTATGAGAATGCACTCAGATGTCACAAAAAGTTTCAAATACTCTAGATCTGCAGAGACTGGAGAGTGTGAGATGCCCATGTTGCTGCTGGCAAATGACCTCAGGTCCTACACAGGCATGTGTACTCTTAACCACTGAGCCATTTCTCCCTGCCACATACTTGACAGTTCCTTTCAGAAGCCAAGCACACCCTTCCCACAGTGACTGTGCTCCTTAGGATCTACACAAAAGAGTTTTAACAGTGTACACACAACTATCTGTATAATTCTTTTTACTGGAACTGAATTCATAATAGCCCCAAACTTGGGAGCAGCCAATATGATCCTTGATGAATGGAGAAAGGACCTATGGTACCATATATACCTTAGTCAGTGATGGGAAGGAAGTGGACACTGAGCTGAAGGGATGTCTCAGTATTTGAAGCAACCTGAATTAAATCCTCAGCACTCACAGTAAATGCCTGGTGTGCCTATGCACACACACATAATTCCAATGTTGCTGGGGGTGTATACATTAGGATTTCTGGGGTTTGCTGGCTGCCAGCCTTGCTCCAGATTCAGTGAGAAGCACTGTGGCAATAGAAAGAGAGTTGATATCCTCTTCAGACCACTGGGCTGGCAGAGGTATGTACAAGTACCACTCACATACGGAAAACAGCAAGGAGAAAGACCACTGGTCTAAACCATGGATGAAAGAAATGCACACTGGTAAATGAAAAGAAATCAAAGGAGGTTACATGCTACATAATTACAACTCGGTGACATTCTGAAAACTTAAAAAGTTTGAGACTGGGAAATGAACAATGGTCCCCAGGACTTTGTGGGGGTGAGAGTGAGAATCAATTCTGGAAGATAATACAATGATGGAGACATGTTACTCTCTACTTGTGCAACCCATGGCCTCTATGAAGAGCAAAGACAGATGCAAACCCCAACTCTAAATGTATTAATACTGGTCTCGGTTCAACAGCTATCACCAAGTGCATGTTGGGGACTAAATTGCATCTCCTGAATTGAGACTTATACTCCTTTTGGGAGTTGGGGACTTTGAGAATTGCCTAGGGTATGAAGGGGACTCTTGGGTAAAACTTAGCACTCATACAAAGGAGCTTAATCATACAGCTTTTCTTTCCTTCTTTCTCTTTCCACACAAAGGCATGTATAAAAGCTGGACTGGAGGCTGGGAAGAGATCCCTCATGAGGAAATAAATACCACTCCCCCCTTTATATAGGGCTTTTCAACCTCTAACCATGGAATAAACCAGCTCATGTTGATGATCCTAAACCATAGCATATCTTTATAACTACACTCTTAGTAAGGTTCACCATACTATAACAGAAGTACTATGGGCTACACAGCTATCAAGAAACAAAATGTTAGTAACAGTTCAGAGTCAAGAAACAGAGCAGGGTGCCAACCAAGTTGTGGTAATAATCTCCCTATGAGATTAAACACGGAAACCGTCATGACAAAAACAGCAAGAAAAAAAAGTCTAATAAAACCATAGATCCATATGCGGGGGCTCCACCGTGCTGCCCGAATGACCTCCCCCACAGCCTCATTTCATTTTAGGTTAGATTTTCAACATATGAATTAACTTTGGAGATGAAAGCATTGTGTGTATGACTTAGCTTGGGCAAGAGTATCACCCTACTGCAAAATGTTAAACAGGAGCAGAACTGTTTGGGAACAGGAAGAGGGATCAGGAAACTCCCTGCTACTCTTCTCTAAACCAAAGCCTCCTACTGTAAATGGAAACTGATCTAGCACCAGATGAGATGATGGCACCAAGGAAACAAGACCCTTCTAAGCACAGCACCACCAGCACACGCGTGAACTCACAGAGACTGTGGCAGCAGGCACAGGACCTGCATAGGCAGCTTCTGATGGGGTCTTAGAGAGAGGAGATGCGGACACACGCCTCCTCCCATCTCTAACCCAGAAGCTAGTTCCAATCAATGAACACTTGTGAATGGTGCATTAATTCTCTTCAAGGGAGCCTCACTGAGGAAACAAACCACCCATAAGGGTAGCCTCATGCCCAGCAGTAGAGGGCCAGCACAAAAGGAACTCCGAGGCAGCTTTGATCGTTAGAGGTTCCTTGGTTGTTTATAATGCTGAGTCAGGGCCTCTCTCTCTCTCTCTCTCTCTCTCTCTCTCTCTCTCTCTCTCTCTCCTCCTAAAACATTACAGGTCATTTGTATACATATCATGGCTTCCAACTTTGCAGTTTTATGGGATTCCTGTGTGTACAAACATGTGTCTCTCTCCGTCTCTGTGCACTTTTAATGCCTTTTTCTTTTTTCTCTTTTTATTCTGTTTGTTTTGTCCTATTCTGACTTGTTTGTTTTTTCTTATTTTATTATTCTCCTTATATGTTTGTTTGTTTTCTAAAGGATAGACAGAAAGGATATGGATCTGGTTGTGAGGGGAGATAGGAAAAAAACTGGGAGGGTTTGGGGGCAGGGAACCATACTCAGAATATATTGTATTGAAAAATCTATTTTTAATGATAAATAAAACAAAACAAAAGGCTTATTTTTTAACAAAAAGGAATCTTGTAGAAACAAACAGATAATTAATAAAATGGGAATTCTGAGTGCATTATTTGTTAAAGAAATAAATATGAAATATTCACCACACCATGTGTTCAAATAAATCATCCTGATCCTCTATTTAATCTTTGGGGCTTTTCAGAGATAGGAGTAAAGTAGCAGAAATTAGTCTCCAGTGTCCTTGGCAATTGTTTATGGTGTGAATGAGAATGGGGACTCACAGATGACAGGCACTCCTCCTGAAGGGCCCAAGGAAACGCCATCATTACATTACTAAACAGGGGGCCCTCTTTTGTGATCTCAAGAAAGAGCCACTGATGATAATGATTACAGCCTGACAATAGTATCGTGCTATTTGATGATTTAAATATTACTGAAAGGTACCTTAATTGTGCGTGCTTAATGGATGTCAAAATTTACTAACATTTCCATTTAAGTAGCTTGGAAGAAAACTAAACATGTTTTCAGCATGGCTCTGTGGATGTTTAAAAGAAGTTTTGAAAGAATAGATCTAAACAATTTTGATATCTAAATTATTGCTTTTAAGAGCTTGTTCTCTATACAGAAAGTAATTTTAATTATTGCTCATGCAAATTTTCATTTTTGATTAAGCAATACTAAAAAAAGCAGTCTTGGGTTAAGTTTTGGTGCTGTTACTAATAATAAAAACACATTTAACTCAGAGATTCAAGGATTTTTCTAGTTGTAGAAAATGTAGAAAAGAAATGAAAACAGAAATAAACTCAAAACACCACAGATGCATTGTAAACGGCAGGGAACAATGACATGTTCATGTTTTGTATCTGGGAGCAAGGCTGAGTTCTCAGCATAAAGATCATTTAGTTCTTATTATGATAATCACTTAAGTCCTCTGTTTATATTCGTCAATATTGGGATGAAATGTAGAAATGAAAGATTTTAGCTTTGTGTGAAGGCGTTAGTAATCAGACGAGAATTTAAAGCATCGTGGGATAGGTGAGATGGCTCAGTGGATAAAGATGCTCACTGTCAGGCCTGACAACCTCAGTTAGATCCCCAGGACCCTCGTGGTGGAGGAAAGAACTGTTGGGGATTATGTTCTTCCCTCTTGATATGTGCATGTACGTCACACGCACGCATGCAAGCACACACACACACAGAGAGGCACACATATGCACACACACATACATGCACATACACACACATGGAGAAGGAGGGGAGACAGATAAATACAGAGACACATAGACTCACAGAGACAGAGACATAAGCATAGAAGGACAGACGGGACAGACACAGAGAAAAGCAATAAAAGTTTAAAACATTGACTATTTATATTAGGAAATGTCTGACATTTCTAATAGAAATAGAAAATTTCTTAGGTGGACCGTAAGTCTCTAAAATCCCAAATTACAAACTTGATTGTTTATAGAGATCACAACGAACCCCTATGGCTATGCGCATTAAAACATCCCAGGTCTAGGAAAGAGAGGCAGGGAGGACATCCTACCTTAACAGGGCGTTTCTTCCATCACTTCTGGTGCACCACACCTGCCTGGTTTGAAAACCTATCTCTACACTCCCAGGCTGGGAGTGGTGTTGTGCTTTGTAACTCTGTTGTGTTAGGGTGACTTGCTCGTTTGAATCGGAGCTAAAATCCTGGACATTTCTTCCACTGAGGTCGACTTCCTTAAGGTGAGGAAGTCTACATTTGCTCCACGGTCCCACCTTAAGGCTGAAGGAATATTCCTCTTTTCCAAGAGGACAGGAAACCGGAGCCTCGCAGGCTCTGGATTCAGTCAGATTCGGACACTGCAGACCTCCATACAGAGGGGGCGCGATGGCCACGCGAGTTCTGTGCTGCAGCTTCTTCCCACACCCTTTGCTGCAAGAGGACCATGGGGAGAACTCGGATACCACACAGTCCCTGGGGCAAGGGATGAGGCAGGCTTGCTCTGTTGGGGGCTGAGGGGCAAAGTGTTCACAGATCTCACTGGCCACCATGGTTCTGTTGAGCTTCTGCAGACAGCGCACAGTCCTGTGCTGCAGACCGTGCTGCGCGGTCACACACTCTGCAGACCGTGGACGGGGCTCGCCTTGGGCCCCAGGAACCAGCAGGCAACGGTGCCAGTCGGAAACCTCCCACTGGAACAGGTCACTGTGCCAGTCACACACGCGGAAACAGCTCCTTTCCTTTGGAGGTCGGCTGCTCTCCTCACAGTTCGACATGGGACTGGTCCACCCTTCTATGTGAAAACACCACACAGCTCGACTCTGGGCTCCGCCTGGTCCGCAGTCACCTGCACACCTTCCCCAGGGACCTGAGATAGGAAAACAAGGCTCTCCATCATTCTTCAACTCGGGGAAAGAGAAGTATGTCTACATATTTCGCAATACATCCACTAATCACAAGTTTGGTGTGAAATGGAGGTAATATTTAGTGTCAAAGTTGGGGGACTCTACCTCGGTTTGTGACTGTGAAAATTGCCTTCTGCCTCTAATCAGAATACAACAAACTAGCAAAAATTACTTGAATACCGTGATGTGTATTTCTGTAGTCATGTAAGGTGGAAGATAATGGAAGTGCTGACCTGAGGAGGTAGTCTGAGGACCAGTGGGGCAGTATGATACCAACGAAACACAACACCATTAACTAATGATCCGACGTTTCAATTATTAAGTTCTGAAGCCTGTATATATGAGTCAATATTGAGTCCTTCTACTAACTTAGTCTTAATACATTGTAGCTTGATAATGTTTCATTTGAAAATTATAGGGGCTCAGCTGTTAAAAGCCCTGGGTGCTCTTCCAGAGGGCCCAGGTTCAATTCCTAGCACCTACAAAACAAATCACAAGCATCTATAATTCCAGTTCTGGGAAATTCACAACCTTCTTCTGGCCTCAGGTACCTGACAAGCACATGATCAGAGACTTATAAGCAGACAAACCACCCCTATTTATAAAAATAATAAGAACAAAAATATTTTAAAAGAAAAGCCCTAAAGCCAAGATTTTAATAATGTAGGAGTTTTCATATTTCTATTTCTTCAGAATATATATTTACAAAGTTCAAAAAAGAAGTACATTAAAAAAAATTTGAACATCCTAATATATTTTTACTTTCTAAATGATTGTCCTCAGTTGGGGTCGTTCTTTCCTGTGCCGAACTGCAGGAAGGAAAACAAATCCAGCACTAAAACAACAGAGAGGCAGGAAATGACGTCTGCTTTGATTATGGAAAATCGGAGCCTGGAAATGAGATGGGGTTTTATTTGTTTGTTTAAATCTTGATCTTCTTTTTAAATTAAAACTTCATAATATAAAAGAAAACACACATACACACAGAGAAATTAACCACACACAGTCTATACATCTCAGTGAACTTCTATACAGTTAGAATAACCTGCCCTAATGCTGTGAATCTTCATATAGAATCTTACACATTGACTGTTGAATATACTTTAATGTCCTTATCTACCACACATGCACGCACACGCACACACACATCTACAACAGAGATAAAATTAGAATTAACTTTGAAATCTAATTCATGACTCAAGTGTCCATTATCTGTATTTAGTACTTCTTTATTCTTAGTATTTCAAATGAAATACTATTCGGTTCTTTCTGTGTGGCCTAGGTTAGCCTTGAGCTGTGGGGATCAAGCACTTCTCTGTTCTCTGTCTCTGCCTCTCAAGAAGTTAAGTGCTGTACAAACCACAATTCCTATCTGGTTTTGATTTCTGATAGGTACAAACTCCAAGCCAACCTTCCCACATTAGCTTATAACAAGCAGATCCTTTAATTAATGGGTTTCTGCATAAAAGGGAAATGTTTACTGAGGTCATTTATTTCTTAATCTTGTCTGCTGACCTCTCCTTTGGTGTCATCCAGCAAGCCTCTCTCAGAGAGGTGGGGCATTATATGAAAGCCAGGGGACATCCTCAGAACACTGGTCATATTTTTCTTTTTTCTCTCTTTCTGTCTTTTCTTTTTTTGTTATTGAGGCAAGCTCTCCTCCCTACCCTAGAGCTCACCAAGCAGACTATCCTGTGTGACTTACAGGACTCTGTCTGTCTCTGCCTCCCCAGAGTTGTGACCATAAGCATGTGCCACCATGTACAGCCCTTTTGCATGGTTCTGGGGTTTGAACTCAGGTCTTTATGCATGCAGAACAAACACTTCTCCCACTGAGCCATCTCCCATCTTTGATAATACATGTTTTAGAAGGACAGAAAATGATCGTATGTAATATCCCGCTTTTTATTTCCTCACATACATAACCTGATCTTGAGGATGTTTGGGAAAGCTAACTATATAACTCATGTCCACTACCAAGATTCTGGAGGTCACCGAGGCACTCTGCATCCCAGGAAGCAGAATAATTATCACCAGCAGGGAAAGAAGACAGCCTCCCTGTTCCCAAGTCTCACAGGGCACCCCAAAAACAGCTTAATCACTTCATGAAGTATACTTTACATGTCAATTTACATGCCCATCAATTATATGTTTAGAATAGTCACAGGCATTGGGGAAGCAGCATCACCGGAGCCCCAAAGAAATAGGGTATCTGTCTATATTTGGGTTGCCTACTATGGCAGGATTTGTTATTTTCGCAGAAAAATAGTAACTCATTCTAATATTCTTGGTAGTTCAGTTCCTCCTCGTATCCATACTCTGGTCACATGATAACACTGCATTGTCAAGCTGTGCTGACAATAGTTCATTTATGAAAGAGATCAGCACAATGGGGAGTTCATTTTTTGGACATGAAAAAGTGTACTTCATCGCAGTAAGGTAGCTTTTACTCAGCAATATACCTTGGAGTTTGCCCACTTACTTCCGGCATTTCATCCCAGCATCGACTGCCCATGATAAAGTGATTACTCTTGCAAAGTGGTGCGCTCAACACTAGCTGGCTTGATGAATGTCTTTACTCCTGTGTTCATAAGCAACATGCAAATAAGGATGCTTGCTAGCTGACCACTGCCCGCAGGCTCTAGAGCCGAGATGCCATGTGCTTATTTCATTTTAAGTATCCTACCCACTGTCCACTCTGTTGAATAATCTTAGTTTCTCTAAAAAGATCCACTCAATAAAGGGATATTTTGAAAACATATCATGGTGGTGAACTTAAAGTATACAATCAATCATAGGTGATATTAAAATAATCTGATATAACAAAAGAAAACGCTTTGTAAAGTACAGTACCTTGGGCTTTAAAATAAAGCTATCAGGGTATCTCTATTTGCTTAGGTATTACATGCATACAGAGACTCAAGATTGTTGGTATGAATTAAAGACAGGGAAAAAAGTCAATTTGTTACTACTCACTCTTAAAAAAGTTAATATCAAATTTCATTCACTTAAAACATACTATCAAATAGATATTATACTTTTAGAAGCATTTATCTAAGACATTTCTTATCATTACAATATTGTTTTCTCTTTAAAAGTTCTTTAGTTACTTTCAAAATTAAAGTAGCTTATATTATGTTAGTTGAAATATATATAAAACATCTTAAACCTTACACAAGGTCATTTTTGTTCGAGCGTTTACATTCGACTGCACCAAATGTTACCAAATAGCATCATTTTCCCAGATCAATGGAAGACAAAATGTAACTATTAAAAAACTTAAATTGCTACAATCACGGGCCTAATTCATGTCATAATGAAGGCTGTGGTTTTGTTCATCAATATTCCCGTGGATGAGACCAACAGCCGTAAGAACAGTCGTGGGTGTGCAGAGCCGGAATCCCGGACTGTAGAGTGTGTGTTTGTAAACACCGGACAGTTTGTGTACAAAGGCTGAAGCAAACGCTCAAGCAGACAAAAGCAACGGAATGAGGAGCCAGGGCAAAACGAATCCTGTATGTCTAGGACAAATGAAAAACAAATTCTAAACAAAACACGACAGGCGAAAGCTCTGGGCAGGTGGCATGCAGTGATTTGCGTTTCTCAAACATGAAATAAATGTGCTCCATGATTTATTCAGTTTTAGTGAGCAAATAAGTATGAACTTTTATACACACGAAGGAAAACCACAGACCTGAAGGATTTTTGCCTTTTGTGGTGGTGGGAGGAAACCTCAAAACACATGCATTTATATGAAATGTCCCTGAAGTTTGACATATATTATAAGTCTTGTCCAAGTTCATGTACAAAAGACAGGCTTAAAAATGAGCAGATAAAAATAACATATGCAAAATCATAATTACATTTGGCTTACATGTCTAAATAAACAATATGAAGAAACTCATTTTATTTTTCAATATCAGTTCAGTAACTGCATATGTTTCAAATGGAAAGCAGGCAAGAAGTCACACAGAGTTTAGTTACTAAGACAGTATGACTCTAAACAATTATTTTGCCATACATCACTCCAGAGAAACTATTTCACTGATATAAATGTAGATGTATTGGTTTGTATATGTTTACCTGAGCCAGCTTAAATAAGGTGGAGGTGTGCTGTCCTTACTGTCTTTTCTATGATGTAGAAACAAGTACTCCTGAATTAATTGCTAGACATTGAAATCTTTCTATCATCTCTCTCTATCATCTATCTATCTATCTATCTATCTATCTATCTATCTATCTATCTATCTATCTATCTACCTATCTACCTATCTACCTATTCTTTAAGAATTTCAAACAATTTATTTTGATCTTATTAGTCCCGACTCTCCCATGTCATGCTCACGGCATTCTCCTCCCCATCTATTAAGTGCAATCATTGCTCTATGTTCATTATATGTGACCATCCCCTGAGGAGAAAAATAAATAATTCTCCCACTCCTTGCAACCATAAGATGCCAATAGCTCCTCATCTAGGGGGTAAAACTCCTGAGCGTCTCTTCACATACTAGAATGTTGACTGGCTTGATCTTGTATGGGCCTTGTGGAGGTCACCACAGCTCCACTGAGTTCATGCGTGCAGCAAGCCTATCATGATCAGGAGATGGTCTTCCCCTCTGGCCCTTCCTGACCTCTGACTCTTACAATCTTTCTGGGTCCTCTTCTGCAATGTCTCCTGAGCCTTGATGGGAGTGGATCAGGGATGTCCTATTTTTAGCTGAGCACTTCACTGGGCTTATTATATGCACTTGGACTGACTGTTGGGTATTTTCAATTGATTCAATTTTATAAACACATTCAAGTCCTGGTTCCAAGAAAGTTCTTTGGCCGGAAGGGTAACAGGAATTTTGCATCATTTTTACATTTTGACTCTGTGATTTCCAGGATGTTCTGCCCATGTTTTGGCTCCCTGTACAGATATGTCAGTGTTGTGATACAATATTCCTCTGCAGACAGAAATGGGATGGCAGATTTTATTCCCTTAATTAAGTTACTCTAAACTGGATTAGTTTAGATGAATGAATAACCCAGTCCAAATCACCCTGTTTGAGACAGATTGCGGAAGGTATAATTTTAGGAATGGCATCTGTTAAAATCCCTGCTATACTCAAGAAAAAAAGATGGGACTCTTGAGGTCAGAGAAAAATAAACACAATCTTGTCATCTTTGCATGGACCTTGGTGCAGGGTGAAGCAACATCCTTGGTTTAATCCCATTCATACGATCGGAAGAGATGTTTATTTTATTATTCATTTGTCCTAGCCACAGCTTTTATTATCTTGACATTGTTTTATTTTTAACTTGGGCAGCAGGGCGGAGGAGTTACATGAATGATGATGTCGAGTTCGGCATCTTAAGCAGATTATTTGTGGATAATTACTCGACCGAGCACTCTGACATAAACCTCCACATTATAAAAGCTGACAGAAAACAACATTGACATACTTGCAAGGTGCTTCATCGCCAAGAAGTATCTGAAAATGTGTGTAAGAATTATTGCTTCTTGAAGCCTTAATGTCAGCAATAGGAGAATGACAGGAAGACATCTCCTACATAGTGTAGTCTTACTTTAGAAAGCCCTAATACTCCTAAGAAGGGGGAAAGATCTATTCAGTCTCCTACAACAAACCTTCAGTACATACTACTTAGCAGGTGCATATTAGAGTCTGGAAATATAAAAATTAACAAGGCATAAAATGTCACTTACAAAATCTGGCACTAAATGCAATGGTGATTGGCTCACGAAGAGGCTCTTGTGTCCCTAAGTATTTATTTACACACGGTGTTAATCAGATATTGTTTCTCAGTTTTGTTAGAGTGGAAGCATAGTTAAGAAGGTATCCTGAAGGCAGCAACACATGGAAACACAAACACTGAGTGAGTGTCTAAATCTATCCACATCAGAAAATGCACACGGCCACCCAGTACTTCAAAAGCTCTTGAAGGCAGTAATATGGCTAGGTAGGTAAAACAGCCTGCCACTATCCGTGAGTGACAAGCTGAGTTCTGTCTTCTATCCCCATGATTCACACAGTGTAAAGAGATAAAGGATGCCAGCAACTTGGCCTCTGATCTTATACTCATGTCATAGCACAGCCACCCCGCTCCACGCACCCCAAACACATTTGTCGATTTTACAACCAATAAAATCCTTAAAATCATCTTTCAAAAGTACAATTGTGTCATGGTTGATATACATGGTCAAATAGTCCAATAATCATCCCCAGAATAACTTAGCAGCAAAAATTAGGATTTAGCAAACGCAATTTAATTTTCATGGGTGCGATAAGGTCTACTGAAGTTCATGAATCCATGACGGAAGTCTGGATAGGCAGTTTATACCTCGCTGGAGTGAGGTTGCACCAGCGTCACTGCCGTCCCCAGCTCTTTCTCTGTGGCTACATTTTGTTTGACACTAATAGCACATTGTAAACCCACTTCATCTCTTTGGACAGATGCCACTGACTTAAAAGCAAAGTACCCCTGTTATTTATCACTTTTTATTGCAAATTATCAGTTGCCAGTGGATACAGCTCCATTAAAAGAAGCAGGAGAGCCAAAGCAAATATATTCATTGTTGTGAATATATATACATATATGTATATGTGTGTGTGTGTGTGTTCATTACTATGAATAGAGGCAAATGTCAAACAAACAGAAAACCACCTCAAATTGTTTACTGGCATTTCCAGTTTGAAATTACTAAGAATTCTGGAGTCTAAAGGAGAGTCTCTTGCCTTGCCTATACTTTGTAGCATCCTGGCATGTCCGTTAAGATCACTAAAACCTGCTCCACTGACTCCCCAGAAACCAAGGATGGAAAAAAAAGCCTTGCAGCCCACAGCTCTATCAGGAGGAAGCAAACTATGGACCAACCCAATGACGTGTCCAAAGTCCCTATAACCATTTGTAGCAGAAAGAGGGCTGACGGTTACATTTCCATACTCATGGTAAGCAGTCTTTATGGCACACCACTCTGGTTTCTACCACGACAATTTGGCAGCTGCAGAGGAAGAAGAATTGTCTCGTGAGTGATTGTGCCAGGGAGGAGGCAGAGGAGGGAAGGAACAAACAGGTTAGAGAGCACACTGAGCTCACACGGCCCAGGTGGCGCGCTGCTGAGATTTTTTTCACCCCCTTAGACTCCTACGTGGAGCAGAGAGAAGTTCTCAAGGCCCTTCAGACATCATTACAGGAATGGCAATCCTCCTGCCTTTGTATATAATGAAACGTAGGCCGAAGTACTGTTTGAGTATGTGTGTTAGAGTTCAAGGCCTAAGCTCAAGAAGGAATCCTCAGGCAACAGGCAGAAAGAATGAGGCCCTAGGAGAGCTGCAGCAATAGAGGGGACAGGCTCCCGGATTTTGCATACCTACCATCTTCCCAGCACCACACACTTGTTTGATAGGCTTTTGCTTTTCAGATAAGAACACCCTTGAAAGCAAAGAATGCTCTAGGTAGACAACTCTGTTTGGCTCTGAAGCTTTCACACAAAAATTCCAGTTCAGCTCTTTTTAGCAGTGATATATATTGAGCTGTTGAGCCTTTACAAAGCCCATTAGGCAAAATATATTTCGAAGAGGTGGGTGGGCTGTGAATGCAGCTACCGTGAGGGGCCAAGAGCCCTGCCCCTGCTTTCCATCCTAGAGCTCTTGGCCCCTCTGTCCCAGCTCAGTGGCTTGGCACAGGGGATGGCTTTAGAACTCACTGAGCTCTGGTACCTGTCAAGAGATATTTATGGGGTGTTCTCAGGCCATAAATATGGCTCCACTCAACTCTGACTTTACTTACAGGAAGTGCTTTAGCTAAGCCCTGTGGGTTTGCTGGTGAGGCAGAAGAAAATTATTCTCTCAGATGTTTCTATCAGTTAAGGGGGGGGGGGACAACAGCATCTGAGCCACAAAGCGAGGGGACCCAGACTTTGCACAATGCTCCTGCAGGATTTGCTTCCCTAGTTTCTTTCCTGGCTATCTAGGCATTGGCTAGACATCAACCAGGGCAAAGCAACTGGAATACATACAGAGAGAGCTGAATTCTTGAGAGATGTTCCTGCTTAAAACAATAAGAATAAAGTTCTATATACATAGTGGGAGATCAGTGAATGCTAGGCTGGATAGAGCCACACTGCTAGAGGCCTCAGCAAAAGCAGCTCTGCTCTACAGAGGCATAGGAGAGTGGGGTGCACATGAATAGCTCGATTCTCAATAAACCCCTCAGGAAATAATTCCACTTTTTGTACAAGAGCATACCGAAGCTAATAATTTTCTTAGCGGCTTCATGGAAACTGCCATGGTCGTGTTTACATGGAGTGCATCTGCTTCTGGACACATGGATCTTTCTAGCAGCAGGTGTTTCTACTAAGAACTGGTCCAAGAGAACAAAAACACAGACACATTGGTTGAGCAGAATTTTTGCTCCATCTCATTTTAAAAAGAATAATAATTTTTTTTATTTTAACCAGCAACTTATTACTATGTGAGATCTTCCTCATCTTGTTTAGAAAAATTATTTCCAAGTTACCATATTTGAAAACAGTATCTGAGAGACATCAGAGTCATGAAAATATAACCCTATTACAGTTTTCTACGTAAATGACTAAAAACACCCACTTTCCCCATAAAGTCTAATGAACATGCTGAAGAATCACACATATTTACAAAGTTAGAATCCAATCTGTCTTTCCACAGCTTTACCTCTATGTCCCTGGAACCTGGCCACACTTCTTCAGCCAACCATCATTAGCTCGGTCATTGCCATCACTCTCTTTCTCTCTTTTTCACAGACAGAAGCACAAGTACCTGACTTGGGCTCACAGGCTCAATTGTTGCAATTCCCTCTCATGGCTACATGGACTCTCATTCCCTGCTGCAGCAATGCATCCCTGAATGGTGCAAATACAGAGTGATCTGTACTGGGACTATCATTAAGATGTCATCCGCAGGCTAAAAGCTATTAACAGCTTCCTGCTCTTTCAGAATAAAGAAAATAATTTTTTATTGAAATAATCATTTTTTTATAAAATATATTCTGATCGCAGCTTTCTCTTTCTCAACTCCTCCTGAATGTTCCACACCTTCTTACTCATCTAAATCCAAACCCTTTCTTTCTCTGTCATTAGAAAACTAATAGACATGCAAAATAAAATAAAAATAGAATAGAAAACAAACAAATAGAAAAAAGAGCCAAAGAAAAACCACAAGAAACACAAACAGACGCAGAGACATACACATTCACACACACACACACACACACACACACAGAGAGAGAGAGAGATCCCATAAAAACACAGTATATAAAAATAATCTATAAGGAAAATACCTGTGGGAGAAAAGCCCAGAAAAAGCATAAAAGCATTGTCACACACACACACACACACACACACACACACACACACACACACACCTCCAAAAATACCAATGAGTTTGTTTTCTGTTGGTCATCTACCCCTGGACATGAAGCCTGCCCTTAAGTGTGAGGTAACATTGGATAATATTAATTTTTCTTCTTCAAGGTGTTATCAATCAGAAATAACCTCTGGGCTAGAGATGAGGACCTGTGCCCACTTCCTCTTTCAGTGTTGGAACTCTATTTGGCTTAGACCTTCATAGGCCTTGCATGTACTGCCACAGTCTCCGTGAGTTCACATGTGCTCCAGTCTTGCTGCATTTATAACCTTTGCTCCTGTGGTGTCTGCTATACCCACTGGCTCTTACAATCTCTCTGCAACCTCTTTTTCAGAGTTCTCTGAGCCCTGAAATGAAGACATCCCATTTAGGACTGAGTATGCCAAGGTCTCTTACTTTTTGCACGTTGTTCAGCTGTGAGTTTCTGTATTTGTTCCCATTATGGCAGAAGGAAGCTTCTCTTATGATGGCTTACAAAGTCACTGATCTGCGAGTATAGCAGAATGTCATTAGGTATCATTTATTGTTTTTTTTGTTTTTTTTTTTTTTTCAGAACAGTAGATTTGGCTTTTCCCTATTTCCATGGCCTATCATCTAGTTTCAGGTTCTTGGCCACCCAAGCAGTATTGGGCATGGGTTCCAGCTCATAGAGTGGACCTTAAATCCAATCAGATAGTGGTTGGTTACTCCCATAACTTTGGTGACTTCATGGCATGTAAGCATTGTAGATAGAATGGTTTGTGGCTGGAATACTCTGAGTACTAGTCAACAGAAATGATGATTCTAGGTAGGCACCAGCTCAGCTTCTCTGTATTCAATGAGTATGTATGGGGAAACAAAATTCTTAACTTTACATCCAGGTGCCTGCTTCATCAGGACCTGTCTGTTCTCTTATGTTAATTATTTGGGCCCACTTAGTATCAATCCATAATCTTGTCAACCTCTCTCCCCTACCTGGTCAACTACTTCTGTCATAAACCAAATCCTGCACACATCACTGTAGACTCAACCCTTTTGCATCACCTAGGGAAAGCATTCCTTACCATCTGATCATACTTTATTCTCCAATCAAGACATTCATCACTTTTAGAATTGAGAGTCTATTAATAATCATTTAATTCACTGTCACTCAACTCATTTGACTGAAATTCTCAGCTGAAATGCAATGGTTCCAATTCACAGAACGTCTCTAGTACTAATCTATTACTCGATGAGCTGTCAGAATTATAGATTATTGAAGCTATCAAGATAAGAGGCAGAAAAGTGTTCAATATAGTTAGGAGAGCTGTCATTCCTAGAATCTCTTCATATCAGTAGATTGTAGAGTTTACTGTAACATGAGGGGTTGGAGTTTCTGTCCTCCCACAAGGTCTCACAGCCATTTGACCCCAAAGAAAGTCACACAGAGGTCTATATTAATCATAAACTGATTGGCCCATTAGCTCAGGCTTCTTATTAGCTCTTATAGCTTATATTAATCCATTGTTCTTATCTATGTTAGCCACATGGCTCAGTACCTTTTCAGCAGAGCAAGTCACATCTTGCTTCTTCAATGATCTGGGTTGGACTGGAAGGAATGGGCTTCCTCCTTCCTCCCAGAATTCTCCTGTTCTCCTCATCCTGCCTCTACTTCCTGCCTGGCCAAGGAGCATTTATTTAAAACTTGATTGACAGAATACAGACAATTCTTCCACACCAGTTTACCAAAGAAAAAACCTGTAGACAGATGCCTTTTCTCTGGGTTTTTATGGCTTATATTCATAGGAAGTTAGTTGGAGTGATACCAAATCCAAGTATCAGACACTTGTGGCCATTATCACCAACTTGATTAGCTTTGGCTTTAGGGGAGCAGTGAGGATATCTCCAGGAAGGATTAACTGAGGGTTGGACCTTCCCAGATATGAAAAGGTGGAGAAGTAATGCAGTTCTGTTTGCCTGGCTGGCATTGCTTCTTGCTGTGAGTCTCCCTTGCTACTGTTGATGCTGCCATTTTTCACTGGCATTGGTTTCTGGCTTCTTCAGTCTTCCAATGTGAACTGAAGACTAACTATGCCCAGGTTTTCCACCATGCCTTCAGAACTAGACTGGGACTGCAGAGGCATCCAAATGTGTGGACTGAGTAACCAGCTACCAGGTTTTCAACTTCTCTAGCAAGTGAGTGGCTATGGTTGGATTGCCCAGCCCCTCTCGGTTGTAAGCCATTGATAACACTTTTTATTTTCCTTAAATAATACATTTGCCATTCACAATTGTATGTGTAATGCCCATTTGTCTAATTAGAATAGCTCAGGAAACTCACCCAGTAAGAACAATGCAATAGCTTTTTATTTTTCAAGCACACAGATCATGTCCATCAATACTAGGCTGTTATTAATGTTTATTGTTTCCAAGCTTAACAGTGTTGAGAGATGGACTTGTGATTATCATGATCACCATGCAGCAACACACCAAAACCATACTATACTCAAAGATGTGGAACAGTCATGTCAATGCAATTCTTTAAAGCAATCTTGCAAAGCAGACTCCAAGACTTGGTGAGTTTCCAAAGTGCTTAACCATCCTTGGATAATGTCAAGAAAATGCACTCATAAAGATGCCATTCTCACATTTCTAGGAAAATATCTCCAGAGGGATGGATGTGGATGTTGAACTCTAAAGCAATTAATGTGAACCACTACTACTGCC
Source organism: Chionomys nivalis (assembly GCF_950005125.1). Taxonomy (NCBI): domain Eukaryota; kingdom Metazoa; phylum Chordata; class Mammalia; order Rodentia; family Cricetidae; genus Chionomys; species Chionomys nivalis. Next base: position 89,580,481 of record NC_080090.1, read on the forward strand.
CACATGAAGACGAAGCCCTTGAAGCCTTAGGAACTAACCCATCAGGGTATGGGGTCCTTACTGGAGCCCAGTTCAGTGGGTCTGTTGTTATAGCCACACCCTATCAGGGTATTTTCAGTCTTATTCATTCCTGAAAGGAAATTTTGAGTCAGAGATGTGCCTTTTGGTGAATCAGGGGACCAAGGAAACATTATAAAAAAGTACAATTTTGCTTATAGAAATACAAAGATTCATACAGAGAAGGGAATACCATTTTTAAATGAAATCCCTGTCCCTGCTCTTCTCCTTCCTGGATCACCTGAGACACATCAGAGACACCAAGCAAAGCAATCCAAGGTCTCTGGGCATTTCCTGGGTCAAAAAGTTTAACAGTGTGGAAAGCAGCATGAAGTACCTAATTGTAGAGTTACCCCTAGCCTTTCAGGATTGGGGGCTTACCCTCAAACTGACAAATAAAATAGGTACAACCAACATAAAAACATCAGGACTCTTAGCTGCAAAAAAGGTTCAAAATACAGAAGTCAAGGAAAACCAAAGGGAATCAATTACTTTGTGTACCTAGCTTTTCAGGCTGCGGTGGATACCTGCTGTAGTAGTCACGACGGTATATAATAATGGAGGAGAATTCGAAGAAGAATAGCAAATGTGTCCTTTTCCTTCCCAAAGGCTGACAGCCCCGGAGGACATGTGAATTCCGCTCAATAGAGCACTGGGGAAATCCATCCTAATTACCCTTTCCCAGATGGGTGGGCACGTGGCAGTGGCTTGCAGCCTGTATCAATTCATTTTAGGCTCTGCATGATTGGAGTTTCCCAGAGTGCTTTGTGGGAATTCAAGGGCTAAAGAAAGTGAATTGAAGCAATGTCATATGTGTGATAGGGGTGCTTTACATGTACATAATGGAAATAAAACTTATACTGAAAGGTAGCATACATCGCCTGATAGACTTAAGGTTGAAAGAAAATGCAGAACTGCATCTGCTGTCCCTGGCCTCTCCTGTGGTTAATGACCTAAACGAGTTCAGGCCATAGAAATGTGTTCCACGTAAAAAGTATACCCCCAAGAATCAGTATGTAGGGAGGCCTGGGATTAGACGAACTTCAGAACAAATTCTGGTGAACCATAACTCGAAGTGTGCTATTCTTAAAGATTTAATCTTATATTTTATTTATGTGTCTGTCTCTCTGAGTACGCATGTATATGCATGCCTGGCATTTATGTGTGTGCACTCACGTGAGTGAGTGTTGCATGCTGTGTGGTTTACGAACTGATTAGCGTGGGTGTGGATATGTCAAATTGTTGCCGCTCTTGCACTTAAGTTCATACAGAAGCCGAGGTTAGTGTCTTCTGTGTCTTCCAGAATGCTCTGCACTCTTAACTTTGAGATAGAGTCTGCCCCTGAACCTAAAGCTTATCCATTAACCTCCAGGGATCAACCTGCCTATAAACTCCAGTGCTGGGGTTACCGGCACAAGTCACAAAGGCCAGCAGTGGGTGCTAAGGATTGGAGTTTAGATTTTCTTGCTGGCGTTAAAGCCCCTTTTCTGACAGCTATCTTCCCAGCTCCTTTTTAAACTTTTAATGCACATTTGAATAGCTACCAAATTTGAGTTTGTGTGCTAAAGTTCATGAGCAAACAAATGAAAACATATCTGGCATTTGTACTCCTTCTATTAGTCAGGGAGATAGTTTGTCATTCTACAAATGTCTAGCATCCATCTTGTAATACAAAGCCATTTTTTGACAATTTTACTATTAGGGGCCATGTCCCATAAATAGAAGTAAAATTCCAATTTCAGATCTTTCCCGGGATACAAACTCACAGACAATGAGCCATCATTAAAAATGTGAGGTACACCACACTACTGAGGAAAGATACCACAAAACACAAGGCACACACGAGCAGGTTACACAGGTGCCAGCCCAGGGGGACTCGGGCCAATGCTGTTATAGCACAAATTGATTCCGAGTAATCACTGGATCCATCATTCACTTGGTGACCAATAAAATGGTTCTGCATGTGACATTCATCTTCTGTTTTAGAATTTCTGTGCCACTGCAGACAGAGGACATACTGTGTTCCAGTTTTACCTCAGGATATGACAAGATGTGTTTTATTGACCCAACTGAAGTGAATTATAGCTAGGTAATAACTGATTCCAATATTAGAACACAATATTATCGACTCTGTGTACCCTGCCAGGAGCACTACAGGAATATGACCTTCTGAGAGAACATATGACAAATAGAATTGGCTTACATATACAGTCTATAACTATAAAAATACACATATACATGAATACTTATACACATACATACACAATGGTCACATACACTAGCTATATTTAACTTATTATGGAGCTGAAAGATACTTTGAACCTCCTTTCCTCTCATCCCTTCTGTTCCATCTCTCACATGTGGAAATTATAGACATACACCACCATACCTGGGTTATGCAGAGCTGGGGATGAAGGCATGTTGAATAGGCATTCTACCAACTAAGTCACATTCCTAGCCCTCATTATATTAATATTATATAATATTATATCAAAATTTGCATAAATCTAAACCAGTTGTTTCTTGTGTAAGATATGACTTATACACACTCACTTTCTATTGTACTTTAGTCTATTGCATATAAATATATATATGTTATAATCGGTATAATATTTTATAATCATATAATATATCAATGTATACCTTTGTGGGGTTTTGAACATATTTATATCTTACTATTTAAAACTATTAACATCTCAGTATATTTCTTTAGGACAACTCAGTTGCCATTCTTTTTATATACCACCTCAGTGACCCAAAATTTCCCTATTCGCCTCCCTGCTCCCATCCCATCACCAAATATATCAAGGAGCTTTGTGCTGTTTCTATTTCTTACTACAAAATAGGTGATTAGCTCCCTTAGTTAAAATGATGTGCTTCTGAATACAAACAAGAGACTTCTGATGGCCAACATTAAAGAAAGTTGATTTCTTTATTCATACAGAGACCACATAAAAATAATGAACCATGGAAAGATATTCCCGAACCATCTGTCAAAGATGAACTTATATCCATTTTCATTTTAAAAGTGAACAGCACTCTGCGATACTACTTCAAAAATCAATACTTACTTCACGGTTTCAATATGGAAATTTAATGTTGACTATAACATACTACTCCCTGGGTGCCAACTTCCTGTGATACACGATGAGAACTTCTAATTCCCCTTGTGATTCCAGAGAATTAGTCTGAGCACCTCATAATTCATATCCCGATGAAATACATTATCAGGCCAATATACTTTGGAGTAATTGAAGCTCACACTTCCTAATCTACTGTAAGGATTACTTGAGCTTTGAGTTTGCTGTGCTCAAGATGGATGAAGTCTGCAATAATCTCTCTGCTTTTTTTTCTGGTTGACTACATGGATGGCAGGTGTTCAATCTACTGGATCCCAGGTATAAACAGCACTGCCTCCTGGCCTGTTGACTGATGGAGAGAGAACCATGGACCAAGGACTGGTCTGGGTGAGTGGCTGATGCCCAGCTCCTGACTGGAATGCATTTGTAAACATGGCGCAGCCCTGGCAATTCTCATAGAGGAGAAGCTCTGGGGTGCCATAGACTGTGTCTCGTCTTTGAACTGCTTCTTTGTCCAGGCAGTTAAGACAAGGAATAGGAAAGGACCATTGCTCTAGGAGCAGCCAAACCCTGTGCTCCCGGAGTCAGATGGAGACATATGTGAGCGCTCTGTCTGAGGTCAGTAAGCCTGGTCCAAGTAGGCAACAGGGAAGGACTGAGGCACAACCACAGTTTGTCTCCAGCACCAGATCAATGCCTGTCTTGCCCAGCTGCACATCAAGAAGACAGGAACACAATGCAGAAGGCACACTCTACTCGCTATGGCTCATTAATTAGTCTTCAATGTTTAGATCCCTTTTCTTCCAAATATTTACAGCAAAGGGTTGGGAGAACAAAGACTGCATGGTGGAGAAGGGACTCACAGACTGCATTTAGTACTGTGAAGGCTGGTTTTTTTCAATTTTGATCTCACCTGGCACACAGTAGCTCTGAATGAGAGCCAGGTCTGCGTGAGAGGTGTTTTCTGTTACCAGATTCTTTTTCTTTTAAGACAGATAGTTTTAATTTATGAATATGTCTGGGTTGTTCATTGCATGCATACAGTTTCCTGGGACAGTCAAAAGAGGGCATTGAATTCTCTGCAGCCAGACTTACAGGTGGTTTTGAGTTGCCTGTATGGGTGCTGGGAACCAAATCTTAGCCCAAGCAAAGCAATGTATGCTCACTGACACTGAGCCCCATTACGAGATTTTTGATCTGCACAAGTATGTCTCAGATTTGGTAGTTTTCACATTTGGGACCAGATCCTTCTGTGTTGTGATAAGCTGTTCCCCGTACCATTTTTTTTCTAGTTTATTTTATTCTATTTATTTATTTATTTTTAATAAAAATTTCTGCCTCCTCTTTTCCCTCCCCCTCCCCCCACTCCCCACGCCCCATCAGCATTCTGGCCTTCAAGGCACTAGGCTTTGCTGACATTTATAACAATTCAAGATCTCTGGTATCTAGACATAGTTATTTTACATTGTGGGCACAATTTTTCATCAGTTGGAATAATGAATACTTTTATTTGCCAACCTTATAAAATGACATGAGGAACTGTTTCCATGCATTTTCAAATATTCATGGAGAAGTAAAATCACTCCAGTTCAGGCCTCCCGATGAACACTCTACCATTGATTCCTGACAAAACGGCTTGAGAGTTGGGCAACTTCCCCATTCCACAAAAAGCCCTGTAACCTGTGGGGATCTCAGTAGCCATGAGGGAACTCTGGGCATTGAGCCTAGAGTTTGAACCCCAGACTGGTGTTCCTCAACCTGTAGATGTATATTTTATGGAAGAGAAAACCTACTGACTTTGCGTCAGAACTTTAAGATTAACTTTTACATGTCCAAAGGGAGAAGGGTGCAATCACTATCAGTCTTTTCTTTATGCTCTAAAAATATGTTTAATGTTGATATCCTGTGCATGCACATGTGTGTGTATATGTGGGCACGTGTGTTGGGGCTCACATGTGGAAGTCAAAGGACAACTTTGACATGTAGTTCTCTCCTTCAGCCATTTCTCTCACGCTACCTCCCTGGTTATCTCTCCTTTTTATTAACCTTCAAATAAACAAGTTTTCAGAAGCAGTTTCCCCATACATTTTAACACGATTTAAATTTAAATAAGGTCCAATTACTTTCCTTCCTCCGTCTTCCAGAAATAGCCTCTGGCCCCGAGAATCAGACAGTCCAGATTTGAACTGCGGCCCCTGCACTTCCCAGCTGGGTGACCCCATGCGCAAAGCTGAATGTCAAGCTTTACATCCTAGGGAAAAGCAAACTCGATTTGGTGAACTTCACAGGGTGTTAACAGCTTGCTCCTTGTTGCAGCAGCGCAGAAGGGCAGGGGTGATCGCACACACTGAAGCCATGGAGGGCAGTCGTGCTGCCATCGCCGTTCCCAGCAGGGCCTTTGCTATAGGCAGTGCGGTTCTTTCTCCTCCATTAGATGTGCCCTGACTACCCATGGCCTTAAAAGGCTTAAACTCACCTTTCCCCACAGAAACACATGCTAAAGCTAATCCAACTTCTCAGCAAATTTAATACAAATTAAAGATAGCTCAATACTTCCATCTTGTCTAAAAGACCACTGGACTGTGGAAACAGGCCTGCCGTTGAACATGTTTGCTCATGACCGGGACAGTGACAGCTCTTTTCTGAACTAGCTAAGGTCGTCGGCATCAGAGTTATCCTGAGAAGAGGTAGAGACCTTTAGTTCAACACAGACACAATGGTTCTTTTCCAGCTGGAAGGCCTGGGCATAACCTTTTGGCTTTCAACTCCTTCTTTCTGGTGATGTTAAATAAAAGGGTTTATATAAGATACTTAATACTTTCCTGGTACAAATATCAAATATTTCACATTCTATCTACTCTTAGGACTTTAAAACCCATCCAATGTTCATGCAAAAGGGCATGTTAAAGAATAGGGGGCCTCTGAGTCTATAATATGTGGTCCTAAAGAAGCTAAAAAAGAGGGCAAACCCAAGGAAAAACATACAGTTATCCTCCTGGCTATGGGAAGTAGACAAGATTGCCGGGCAAAAAATTGGAATCTTGGGGGTAGGGTGGGATGGGGTTAAGGGGAGATGGAGAGAGAAAAGTGTGAAGGAGAGGATGAGGGGAACTTGGGGAAATGGGATGATTGGGGATATAGGAAGGTTGGATAGGGGAGCAGGGAAACTCATATCTTAGTTAAGGGAACCACCTAAGGGTTGGCAAGAGACTGGAACTTGGGGTGGCTACCAGATGCCCAGGGCAATGTCCCCAGTTAGTTCCTTGGGCACCTGAGGATAGGGAACCTGAAATGAACCTATCCTATAGCCATACTGATGAATATCTTGCATATCACCATAGAACCTTCATCTAGCGATGGATGGAGATAGAGACAGAGACCCACACTGGAGCACCGGACTGAGCTCCCAAGGTCCTAATGAGGAGCAGAAGGAGGGAGAACATGTACAACGAAGTCAGGACCACGAGGGGTGCACCCACCCACTGAGACAGTCGGACCGATCTATTGGGAGCTCACCAAGGCCAGCTGGACTGTGACTGAAAAAGCATGGGATAAAACCGAACTCTCTGAACATGGCGGACAATGAGAGCTGACAAGAGGCCAAGGACAATGGCACGGGGTATTGATCCTACTTCAGGTTCTGGCTTTGTGGGAGCCTAGATAGTTTGGATGTTCAACTTCCAAGATCTGGATGGAGGGGGGAGGACCTTGGACTTTCCACAGGTCAGGGAACCCTGACTGCTCCTGGGACTGGAGAGGGAGGAGAAGAGGAGTGGGGGGAGGGGGAAAGTGGCGGGAGGATGGGGAGGGAAATGGGAGGCGGGGAGGAGGCGGAAAATTTTTTTTTTTCAATAAAAAAAAAAAAGATAATCAATCTAAGAATGCTGGAATGACGAAGGAATTAGTCAGAGGAGTACTCAGCCAATACAGGGAAAAGCAAGATGAGTATGCTGTACTGAGAGAAGGTAACAAGTCATTTTTTCAGAGCATAGATATGATATATGGGTTAATTTAAATGCAAAAGTTAGCTAGTAACATGTCCGAGTTGTTGGCCGAGCATTTATTATTAGTATAAGACTCAGTATATTTAGCTGGCAGCTGTTCGTAGAATAGAAACTTCTTTCTACACTGGTATATGTGAAAAGGAAATTAAATCAATATGGTGCACAAAAAAAAAAAAGAATAGTTAGCCCTTTAAATCGCTAAATGTTGGCTCTATACCCATTTTGGCTACATAATACAAAGTGAACTAAACACTTAGGAATTAGATCAAGTCTATCTGATATAAAAATGTTAAAATAATAATAGTAGCCCAATTGACTTACATAGTTAATAAGATGAAAATCATAACTCATGAACCATTCCCATTTATCCAGCATCCTCTAATTTATTTTAATGTCCTCTGGATGAATGTCTTCCCTACTTTCTACAAAACATACAGCTATTATAATCTGGAGTATTTATACCACCTTGTCAAATCCATGAGAAAAAATTCTCAACATATAATTTGCTAGTGCAGAAAGTACTTTAGCTGGACAAATCCACACGCACCATATTCAAAGACAAAGAGAGAAGAAGAAAAGAAGACCAAAACATGATCATGCCCCAGGTTAAAGAGAAAGTGGGAAGTAGTCTTGAATGCACTGGCACAGGAGATCACTTCCTAAATATAACCCCAGTAGCACAGACACTGAAAACAACAATCAGTAAGTGGCAAAGGACATGGTAAAGAAGACAAAATGGCAGTCTACAGAATGGGAAAATATCTTCATCAACCCCACATCTGACAGAGGGCTGATCTCTAAAATACATAAAGAGTTCAAGAAACTAGACATCAAAATACCAAATAATTCAATTAAAAAATGGGGTGCAGTTCTAAACAGAGTTCCCAACAGAAGAATCTCAGATGGACAAAAGACATTTAAGGAATTGCTCAATATCCTTAGTCTTAAGGAAAAATGCAAATCAAAATGACTCTGAGATACCATCTTACACCTATCAGAATGGTTAAGATCAAAAACACTGATGATAGTTTATGCTGGAGAGGATGTGGAGTAAAGGGAGCACTCCTCCATTGCAGGTGAGAGTGCAAACTTGTACAGTCACTTTGGAAATCAGTTAGGCAGTTTCTCAGACAATTGGGACTCAATCTACCTCAAGACCCAGAATTACCACTCTTGGTTATGTACCCAAAGGATGCTCAATCATACCACAACGACACTTGCTCAACTAGGTTATAGCTGAATTATTCGTAATAGCCAGATTTTAGGAGCAATCTAAATGCCCTTCAATCAGAGAATAAATTTTAAAAATGTGGTACATTTACACAACGGAGTATTACTCATTTCTGTAAAACAAAACAACACTGACCTTATGAAATTTGCAGACAAATGGATGGAACTAGAAAAAATCCTGAGTGAGGTAACCCAGATCCAGAAAGACAAACATAAGTGGATACTAGATGTAAAGCAAAGGATAACCAGACTACAATCCATAGCCCCAGAAAAGCTAGGTAAGAAAAAGGACCCTAAGAAAGATGCATAGATTGCCCTGGAAATGGGGAAATAGAAGATATCTCCTGAGGCTGGAGATGGGGGCAGTAGAATGGAGGGGATGAGGGGATGAAATCATAAGGGAATGGGATGATCAAGTTGGGGGATGGATGGAGTGGGAGAGCAATGAAAGGGACATTTTGATAGAGGGTGCCATTTGGGGTTAGGGAGAAACCTGGTAGCAGGGAAATACCCAGGAATCCATAAGAATGACCCCAGCTAAGACTCCCAACAATAGTGGAGAGGGTGCCCGAATGGGTCCTTACCTGTAAACAGATTGGTAAGTACCCTAATTGCCATCATAGAACCTTCATCCATTAACTGATGGAAGCAGATGCAGAGATCCACAGCTAAGCACCAGGCAGAGCTCCAGGACTTCAGTTGAAGAAAGGGAGGAGGGGTTATATGAACAATGGGGGTGTCAAGATCATGATGGAGAAACCCACAGAGACAGCTCACACCAGCTCCTGCACTCTAAACAGACAGCTATGTCTTTGGAGCCAAAGAGACACAGAACTAGGCACTCCCCATGAAGGTGACAGTTGTTTAGCATGGTCTGTTTGTGAGACTCTGGCAGTTGGACCAAGATTTATATCCCTGGTGCATGAGCTAGCTTTTTGGAGCCTATTCCTTATGGTGGGATGCATTGCTTAGCTTTGATGCTGGGGGAAGGGACTTGGTCTTGCCACAACTTGATATGCCAGGTTTTGTTGACTCCCATAGGAGTTTTCCCATCCTGAGGAATCTATGGGGGGTAGAGTGGGGATGGATGGTTGTAGGAAACAGGAGGAGGGAAGGAAGGGGAACTGTGTTTGGTATGTAAAATGAATAAATAATTTTAAAAAAATAACACAGACCCACTGGGAAGTAGGTTAAGATCTCCTTTTAGACTTAAGAGTTTTGTAAAATGGAAAGAAAGAAAAAGCAGAATGTATTTACATGGATAACATAATTGGATTCATAATAATCTGTTTCTTTAAAATAAAAATATGCCATTCACAAAACGCCACATGTATCTGTTTCTGTGTTTGTGCATGTGTGTATGCACACACACAAGCATGCATACACACACTATGAACATGATTTTTTATTTCTATATGACACTTCATTAGTTTAGGTATAAAAATATAATAATGTCCATTTATGCTTATTTAATATATGTTAATGAATAACAAAGTTAAAATTTGCTTACCTATAGAAAAAATTCAGCTTGGCACTATTTGTAGCATCCACATATATATGCTCATTTCAACATTAAGTAACTGTTATGTTGAAAATAAGGAAATCAAGTTTATATCACAAATACCAACAGATCTTAAGGTGTCATTATTGCTTCCAAATTGCTTAGAAAACTGTATGACTAGAAGGAGTCAAGAAAAAAAATACTGTTAACATAAAGAGTTATGAAGTGGCCATGCAAACCAATAAACAAAGACTTTAGAGTTGCTGAGTGGGTGGATCAAAGTAAATAGGTTTTTTTTGTTTTTTTTTTGTTGTTTTTTTTTTTTTTTTTTTTTGGTTTTTCGAGACAGGGTTTCTCTGTGGTTTTGGAGCCTGTCCTGGAACTAGCTCTTGCAGACCAGGCTGGTCTCGAACTCACAGAGATCCGCCTGCCTCTGCCTCCCAAGTGCTGGGATTAAAGGCGTGCGCCACCACCGCCTGGCTTGTGAACAGCTTATTATAAGCACACTGTCTTCCCAGGGAGTAAGGGGACAGTGGGAAGAATTGATCATACTTTGTAAAGAGAAGCATTATCCCAAGCCATCTTGGTCTTCCTGACATGGTGTGATACAAGAAGATAGAGGTAGTTCATCCTGGCCACCATGAGGATCGACCGAGAAACCTGGAGTCAAGAGTTAGAGCTCTAGTCACCTGCCTCCTCCCCAGTATTATGCTGTGCACATTTTCAAGTGCCCTTGCATCAAGAACGCAGATGCCCCATCTTTGTTTCTCCAGTAATGATCTCCAACTGTCTTAAAAAATCCCTCCGAGAGAAAAATGCACAAAGCATGCCAGTTTAATGCTGTCAGAATAATGCACTTCTCCACATACAGCAAAGGAGCTCTTTGAAAACCTATCTTAAGCAAAAGCCTACTGTGACAGGTATGTCTTTTTATGTTTCTGGAAGTCACATTTAGAAGTCATAATATTTCCTCAAGTATACACAAATGAATCACCGCTCTTTGGCAATAACCACAGCGATAATGCATTGACTATTTTTACAGACAGATCTTTATAAGTGTGATAGTGTTACCGAGGGAAAAAAGTGAGAATTCATGAGGAAAAGGGGCAAATATTATACCTGCTATGTTAGAAACATACAATAAAGATGCAACAGAATAATAATATGTGGAGATGTGCTATCCTCAGCGCTGTGGTCACTTGTATGTGGCCATTAAATAGAAAGTACAAGGAAAACTGACTGTATTTAAAGGAAAATTTAAAAATAGTTTTAATGGAATATTTGGATGGGAAGAGTGAATATTTCATGTAATTTGGTGAAAATAACTACAAATTGTACTACTCATGATAATGTCTTTAAAATATTTGTATTGAACTGGAAAAGCTCAGAATCAGTTAACCCACTCCTTTGAAACGCCGTGTCTTTTGTTTTAAGTGTTTGCATTTCTAATGTACTTGGGAGTACTGCTGAGGTAGCTGGCAGTACATCACCGACTTCCTGCTGCAGCAATTCGAAGGTCAAAGCTATTGCTTTTGGATTTGATACATTTTAGATATGATTTATGAATTAATTTTAAGGAAAGTATGTAAGTCATAGGTCCCCCAAAGCTTTTTATGGCATTATAACAATAAAATGTTATAGTTACGAGTTGCTCTTCATCTGTGAGTATCAAAGTCCTTTGTGACATAAACCCCCATAACACATCTCAGAAGCAAGGACCCTGAGCTGCCTTGTACGGACCACAGTGAGCATGAGGAACAAAAGAGTTGGATCATTTATTCTTATTATGAGCCCTAGATATAAGGTTCTGGGGCTTGGGGAACCCCCCACACACACACACATACACACACACTCATGCAGGGGAAGGAGGTGAGGAAGGAAAACACAATCCATTCTGTCCATATTGTCTCGGGCTGCAATTCATGTAAAACTCTTTCATCTATAGGGAAGAAAGCAATATTTTGACATGTTGACATGTTTTTCTTACATTGAACCTCCCCATATTTTGGAAACACACCTCTCTAGTGTGTCTCCTAGTAGCAGAAACAAGTGTCCAAGAAACAACAACAACAACAAAAAGCATCTAAAAAATACAAGAGTTTTTAATGTCAGGAATTTATCATCATTACTTTAGAAATATTCATAAAAGGTGTTGGTAAATTGGTTCCTAAGAAAATTAGCCAAAGTAAAATGAGAAAAGAAAGGGAAGTCAGCAAATCACTGCTAGAAATCAACATTCTATTAAAAAGAAATACAGATAGTTTGATAACAGGAAAATAGAGCGATGTCTTTTAAAAGATAAATAAAAGAGACCAAAATATTCATAATATTTTGAAACCAATTAGCACCAGGATCAGAAAGTACTTGACCCTCTTTTCCTTGTTCATTTGTCATTTGTCTTCTGTCATCTGTCATAGGTCATTTGCAGAAAAGAGCTCCAATGTCTAAATTCCTTCTATCTGTATCCTTTGAAACAGAACTTCATAGGAATTCCATCACCCTGGGAAGTCCACATCCATAGGTTTACTTATTTTAGCCAATAAGGCAGGGGGAGTGTCTGTCGGGTCTGGGGAAAAGTTTTAAGAGACCTAGGAACTGCTTGTTCATATACCAGGATGTTCTAGTGATCTTGGAAGTGGCCTAGTCGAGCCTGCTAGAGTATGAATGGCCACATGGAACAGAGACAAGTGAATACTCCCAGCCACCTAGGGATCAAGCAGCTTCCAGAAGACAATGATCTGGTTAGAGAGATGACGAGTTGTTCCCAGATCAGCTAGATAAGGTATTAACAGAATAGTCTCGTTGACATGTTAATGACAAAAAATTTTCTTTTTTTTTTTTTTTTTTTTTGCTGGTTTTAAGCTACTAACATTTCAAGTGTTTAGTGTCAAGAAATACCTAATTTGCATAATTTAACTTTAGTGAATACTAGCTATTCCACAAAACAAGGAACTTGAATCAATGTGAAAAATTAAATTCTGCCTTATATTTTCTACTTAAGAAAACACGATATTTTTAAATTTATGCCTGTTGTAACCACTAAAATTACATATCACAAAAACTTTAAACCTTTAGATAGACTTGTCTGATGCAGTTCATTCTTTAAGTTGACATATAATGCTACTGGGTAAGAAAGAAATCAGAATTTTAAAATGACAAACTCAGGGGTACTCAACATATTGTAAACTAGTAGCTTAATATGCATTAAAGGTATAACCCAATTATTGAAATCTACCCTTTAAAGGTTTTTCAGAAACATATCATTTATGTGGTGAGATGAGCACCTTAAAAATAACATCATTGATGACCACCCAATTTTCATCAGAGAGCCTTTATTCAGTAACTGATGGGAGCAGATGCAGAGATCCACAGCCAAGCACTGGGATGAGCTTCTGGAGTCCTCCTGGAGAAAGGGAAAAGAGACTGCATGAGGCAGGGGGAGTCAAGGGTTGAGGTCTTGACAAAGGAACCCACAGAGACAGCTGACCTGAGCTCATGGGAGGAACTGGACACTGGACCAACAGGGAGTCTCCATGGGAACAACCTAGCCTCCCCCCCACCCCCGTGTATGTAACAATTATGTAACTTGGCCTGTTTGTAAGACAACTAGTGGTAAGGATCAGGACCTGTCCCTGGTGCCTAGCTGGCTTTCAGGAGCCTATTTCCCATGCTGGATTATCTAGTTGAGCCTTTTTACAGGAGGAAGGGCTTGGTCCTACCTCAACTTGATATGCCATGATTTGTTCAAGCCCCTGCGAAGTCTGCCCATTTCTGAATGGAGAGGAGAAGGAGTGGATGGGGAGTGGGTAAAATGAGAGTGGGGAGGAAGGGATGGGAGGAGCCTAGGGAAGGGAAAATGTGGTCTTGGTTGGTATGTAAAATAAGTAAAAAAAATACTGTTAATTAAATATTTTTCTTTAAAAAAAAAAGAAAATAGCATCATTGTTTCTTGAGGCCATCCAGAACCCCTCTGAGGGGCTTTTGAACCAAGTCATATGGAAAGTCAATTTCACTAACTCTCCCAACATGATAGAGAATAGTGAGAGACCCCTGAAAGAAGTCACCTCTTGGGGATCCTGAAAGTTGCCCTTTCCCTCAAAGAAAAAATCTGAGAAGGGACACATGTTAAGTTATCATGTGGGAACCATGTGATCTCTGCCATAGCAACTCGCCTAGCGTGCCTTGCTGAAGGTCAACAAACCACATGCAGCAGAGATGGACTAAATGGTCCCAACTAGCTTTAGTCTGTAGGCTTCTACAACATCCTCCTGTTGGCTGGAGGTAAGATAGAAGATCCTCCCAGAAGTAGAAAAAGATAAGATCTCCTGAGTAAATTGGGAGCATAGGAGAGGGTTAAAGGGAAGGGAAGGGTCAGGGAGGGGAGCAGAGAAAAATGTAGAGCTCAATAAAAATCAATAAAAAAAAAAGATCCTCCCAGATGAGCTGGATTCGGAAATGATCCCATGACCCCTAGTGGCCCTGCAGATACCTACACAATGTTATATCCACTGTGGGTTCCTGAGTCCTTCTCTGAGACTTCATACTCTTGTCTCTTGCATTTTGCCTAGCTTTATCTGAGACTCAGAGAATCCTACCTGATTGCCAGCTAAGTATCTGATCCAGAACTGGGTGCCCACACTACAGAGAGGTCTGAGGCCGGTAGGACCTCCATCTCTTCTAGTCTTTCTCCTTTGCTTCTGGCCATGCCGTCCTGGGCCACCATTAAACTGAAGGAACTGGGCAGGTTGAAACCCCAAAACTTTATAATAAAGACAAACCAAGATACTTTCTCTTAATGCAAAAAGGGATGTTGAAGAAGTCTAGAAGATTCTGGGCAGGCAATGAGCATAAAGCAAGAAAATGTGCCTGGGTGACAGTCACTTCAAAGGACAAATACCCCTTTCCTTGACACTTCAGTTATGGGAATTTATGGGTGAGACAAAGTAAACTTGAGTACTGAAGATATATAGTTCAGTTGGGAGAGGGCTCCGTAGTAAACCCAAGCCCTGAGTTCAGTACCCAGTCCTGCATAACACTATGGTGGCACAGGTCTACAGTTCAAAAGAATCAAGGTTCAAGATCACCTTGGCTACATAATGAGTTCAAGGCCAATCTGGGATACATGAGACTATCTCAAAAACAAATACGGAGTTTTTTTGTTTGTTTGTTGTTTTTTTGTCTTGACTCTTACAGAAGAAAGTAACAGGGACCAGAACTGTCTTCTGCATTAGATAGATTTGAAGTGAAGCCCTGTCTTCTTATTTCCCATCTTCATATTATATGGGCGACTTGTCCCCAGGAGACGACACATCACGCTTCCACTAGCTGCAGGCTACCAGCTAAGATTCCATCTTAGCTACAGCATCTTGCATCTTCCTGATGAGTTCCTGACAGGACTGATAACTGCATCGGAAGACACTGGTCTGTGGACTTTGATCAGACTCATTCTTGACTCACCATTTTCCCCAAAGGATGAAATAGCAGAGCTACTCAAAAAACCCGCATGCAAAGGAAAATGGGCTACACAAAAAATTCTTTGTCCTTGACTACCCAGCTAGCCCAGAGCTCTCGGGAGCCCTGTATGTTCTGATGTAACCTGTTGGCTAGGGAAACACTGCTCTTAGATCCTGCCTTTTGTCGCTCAGTCCTGCTCTGAGTCACAAAGGATAATGTTTCCCATATTGTGTCCTCAGCAGGGCCTCATCCTGTAAAAAGCTTTGACAACTACAGTTTATATTCCCAGGTCAGATCCTATAAGGCCACCATGCTTTCTGCAGTACAGATCCTCATTAACTGTCTCAACACTGCTCTGGCTCCTACAAATGACTTCTGAAAGGAACCTTCACCATTCTATTGGTCAAGTCTAGCAATGGCAGCTGCTTCCAGCTGTTGCTAATTTTGGAAATGCCCCATCCCCTGTTTAGCTTCTCAGCTTGTGGAGGTATATGTTGACAGTCAACGTGACAGGATCTAGAATCACCTTGGAGACAAATCAGTGCGCCTGACTTTGAGGGAGTGTCTGGGTCAGATTATTTGATAAGGGAAGGCTCAATTTAAATAGCATGCAACACTATCGCACGGTACTAATAGAAAAGAAGAAAGTGAGCTGAGTACCAGCATCCATTTCCATCTGCTTGCTCCCTGAATACAGACGCGATGTGACTGGCCTCTTCACATTCCTGTTGCCATACCCTCACACCATGGTGGACTGCACCCTGTGAGCCTTTGGTTGTTTGTTTTTGTTGTTGGTGGTGGTGATCAGATATTTTGTCATAGCAACCAGAAAAACAGACTTTCTGTCTTCGTACACAATTTCCTACCAACCTCCTTCTGCTGGGATGCCTGGCATGTTCTCATCTGTTAATTAAGAGCACAACTGATGATGACAATCTAATGGAACCTTTCGTGCATCTTTATATTTCTTCTCCCAGAGACTGGCAAACTGTGGGCATTAGAACCAAAGCCTGCTTTTGGAAGTACTTTGCCCGGACTTCAGACATTCTCAGTCATTTAAGTGCCACATTCCCCACAGTGGATTTGTGCTATGGAGGCAGTATTGAGTAAGGGCAACAGAAGCTCTGCGGTTCACAACGTCAGTGATGTTTCCAGCTGGCTTTTTGCAGGTTATGTTTGCTGACTTCCACACTAAATCAAATAAAGCCCTCAATCCAGGCCACCCTGTCCCTTTGACCACTGTAGTTGTGAGCAGTATTGCCCAAAGGGAATACGGACTATGAAGCTTAACATTTTCTAGTCATTAGAGTAAAAAGAAACCAGAAAAAAATCAATTGTAATAAACTAGCCGAAAAAGAATTGTCGCTGGGTTTATACATATTAAAAACAATTGAGCTATTTTTATATTGTTTTCAAATCACAGTGTGAACTCTACCTTGACACTGAAATCTTATTTAAAATGCTAGATTTTTAGTGCAAATCCTATATTTCTATTTGAGTTTTGTAAAATTTACTCTCAGAAAGGCAGATTCACAGTATTCATCTATCAGAATGAATAAACTGACAAAACTGAATTTTGGAGAAGCAGAAAAATGAGTGTATTCATGCGTTACCAGTGAGGGTGTAACATGGTGTATAACCAGTCTGGAAGGGTATCCGATAGAACAAACTCCAGCCAATGTATGATTCGGCAATTTTACTCAAGTGTTTACGCCAATTAAACAGAACCTGGGTACACACACACACACACACACACACACGTAAGATCAACCACAAACAGGAAAAACAAAAAAGAAACGGAAGTTCTTCAGCGAATGAATAAACAGATTGTGGTACAAACACAGCATGAGATTTCACTAAGCAGCAAAAAGGAGCAGAATATTGTTACATACAGTCGTGGACACATCCCAACCCCCTAAGTGAGAAGATGGTCCATTGGGTAAAGAAAGTCTGAGTTTTGATCTGAGGCACCCACATAAAAATCTGGATACAGTGCTGGGAGTGGTGGGGTACAGTGGGCAGAGACAGGTGGATTCCCAGAACTTGCTGATCAATGACTGTAGCCACTCAGCAAGCACCAGGCTCAGTGAGCGAGCTCTGCGTGTCTGTGGGTATGCATGTGCCACAGAATACATGTATGAAGGACAACTGCAGAAGCCAGTTCTTTCCTTCTGCCATGTGGATCTCATGGGTCAAATTTAGGTTGTCACTGAGGCGCAGTTCCTTGATCTGCTTTACCATCTGACAGGCCTACTTTGGATCATGTCCTACAGCTACACATGAATCTACAAAATGTAGTTCAAAATTAAAGAAAAAACTCATATAGCCAACTTTCTCTGATAAAAGAACATTATCTAGTCAGGTGATGGTGGCCCACGCCTTTAGTCCCAGCACTTGGGATTAAACTTCAAACTGTCAGTTCAAAGTCAGCCTGGTCTACAAAAGCTAGTTCCAGGACAGTCTCCAAAGCTACAGAGAAACCCTGTGTCAAAAAGACAAACAACAACAACAAAAAAAAAAAAACAAAAAGAACATTATCTAATAGGTGAGTCAAATGCAATTTTTTAAACCTACGCTAATTAAATTTCACTAAAAATTAAAATCCTTTATTCCTTTCTGATACCAACAAAATTCCAAGTACCAGCGCCCACTCGAGGCTAGTGGGCAAATCACTGGACAGACGGCTTCAAGTCTATACCCAAACGACTTCCAGAAAGCACACTTCTGCAAAAACACACATTTCTCTTCTAATCAAGGTTGTAATTCCAAAAAAGGTGACGAAGCCTCTGGGTTACGAAGAACTAACCGGTTGTGACAAACTGTTTGTAGACAGGCATTGTTCCCTATAGCCGGCTCCTCAGCCCGCTACCACGCGGTTGTCTCCTGGAAAAGATACACATTTCCCCTAAACTTCCCTTCCTAAGAAAAGAAAAACATCTAAAATGACGGTGAATTAGTTCAGATTACCAGGCTTCCTTCTTTGGCATGAATGCCAGCATGTAGCATGATAATGAATGGAGACCGCAACCATTCACATGACGACTGCGGCGAAAGGTTCTTTCTATGACAATTTGACAAAGAAAATCAAGATGAGGCGGACACCCCAGAAACAAAGGAAGGGAATGGTAGGGGCTCCTCTGCGTGCCTGGCTGTCTGCTCTGTGGAGGGGTCCCTGGAGGCAGATGAGGAGGCTTGTGGTCTGGAGCACTGGGGAGGGGACTGTGGGGTCCAGAGGTTCCTGCTGTCCTTGGTGGCTATTGTGACTAGCATCTGGGCAAGGGATAGCACAGCCCCATCCCTGCACGGCGTGACTTGTTAGGCTGCTGTATATGCACTGTCACTAGAGCAACAGAGTGAGGTCAGGTCCTTCAAATGAACAGAAACAGGACCAGAGTTTGAGAAGATAAGAAGGGGTAACCTTGAAAGGAGTTAGAGCAGAGTATATTGTTTGGAAAGAAACCTCCATCCCTCAGTCTGTCAAAGGTCCTCTACCACTGACTTTCTTGTCTCTGGGCTTCATGAGATCACTCCACTCAAACTGGAACAGCATTTGTATGACCTGTGAACCCTTGTTTCTGCTATCTCATCCCACCAATGCCCATGCACCATCTCGTTTAATCAGAGTCTTGAAAACTGAACCCAACTATACATGTTTTATATTTTGGGCTATATTCTCCACACTCATGATAAACACTTGCTGCGTGTTTCCGGTGCTACCCCTCGCATCCTCATCATTCCTACTTTAATTCTCCCAAACCTCAGGCAGGAATCATCACATCTGTTTACAGACAGATAAACCCTAGATCAGAGGTGTTACACAGCTAGAATGAGGTCACCCAGCTAGCGCTATCAGGGTCAGTATCCAAACTTGTCATCAAAACCTGTATGTGTGTGTTTTTTGTCTTAATTTTTTTTGGCCTTAGTAGTCTTAATTTGGCACATAATCATTTAGTCAAACAACATTTAAGGAGAGTCTGTATAGATGCCAGGCAATGAGCTATATTGTAAGGGCCCAGGAGATTAATTTAAATGATTCTTACAATATGATGTCATAAAAATAGTAGGTAAAGAAGTATACAAGGACTTTAAGGTTTCTCAAAGACACATCAGGCAGATGTACAGGCTACATGGAAGTTTCTCAGGTCAAAGCAAAGGCAGGAGTTGGGGACATGGAGATACGAGATGATGTAGTTTAGATAGAAAAGCACCATGATCAAAGGTGCAGCGTTATGAAAGTCCGTGGAGTGCTCACAGTTCTTTAGCAGCGTTCTGGGAGCATTGCCAAGGATGGGGTGGGAGCTTTCCTTTGTCGAGTGGAGCAAGTAGGGCTAGAAGCTATTCTACAGGTATAGAAGGACTTTGGAGTGGAAGATGAGCAGACCATGTGGGTCTCTCTTTTCATTTACTCAAGCACGCATTGAGTACCAAACATTGTGCTGAAACTGGAGACAGAAGTAAGAGTTTTAAGATGAATGATGGCGAGAACCAAAGAAATCACCTGCTATTACAGAAAACTACCAAACACTTAGCAGAGTGTGACAAAGAATGGGTCAGGGATCTGGAAGCACTATTTGAAATAGGAGGAAAGGAAAGTGGTGGGTGTTAGGAGAAGGGGAGCTGGGGTCCCTGGAAGGCACACGGGGAGCAGAAGGTACATTCCAAGTGTGAAGTGACAAGATTGAGGATTCTTCTAAACATGTGATTAAAGTATTCTGCACCTTACTGGAATCAGGTCAGGTACAAGGAGAGTCATAGCTGGGACTTTGTGAATCTTTAGATAGCTGTGCTTCCAATAATGCCCAGAAATTGGTAAGAAAAAAACATAATAAATTTGTGGAGAAATGAATCTGAATTTGATTTTAGAAACACTGAGAGGAAACTGCCAAACATTCACCAAAGAAAGGTGTATAGATGGAAAATACTGGGGAAAGATTCCAGCACATAGGGTTGATGTCATACTTTTTATTATTTTTTTTCACTGGTAATGGTTATTTACCTAATAATGGTCAATATTGAAGAGACTGACTCCAAAAGCAGCATATACTTTGCTAAGTATAGATTCCTAAAGCAGTTCTGTTATGTTGGCCTTCCTATCTCACAGGTGTCCCGAATGGTGTAGATCTGTAACCCGAGCTGACAAGTATCCAGTGGCTTTGTCCAGAAGCTGTATTTTGTGTGATGATGCTGTCGCGAGAGAATGAAGGAAATATGTGCTCTAAATCCTCCAGCTTTTACAGGGGTTTTGATGATCTGAGGTGGATGTGTATGTTTTTACAGTTGATCTCAGTTTGTTCTTGAGACTTCCAAGCTCTTAGAAGTTTCTTTGCCTTTGATCAGCTGTGGTCTTTGTAATCTCATTACCACTGGCATCATTTTGACAGCGTCATTTATTTTTATTCTTATGTTGAAGCACAATAAGAAGTAGGAGGTACATTTTCCGATCTTATGAATCAATAATTACAGAAAAATATAGTAACTCTGAGGTGGTGTTACAGAGGTATTGATTTCAATATCATGAAAACTTAAGCTTAAAATTTCATGTGTTTTAGTTTTGAACTTAATAATAGTCTAAAATAAGACTTTGCTACGCTGAAATTTCATTATATTTAAGGACATATCTTTTAAAAAGAGAATTGAAGTCTCACTTTCAGCAACAACCATCTACATGGAGAGAAAGAGTTCTGACTTATGACAGGAAACTGTTGTCACTGAAGAAACTGAAGCTGGAAATAAGGCACAAAGCAAGGCTCCTCAGGCCTGACAGATGCTGGGAACAGCGCCTGCCCTGTTGGGATAGTTGGAAATTCAATCGTTATAGCTGAGATATTGCATTAACTCTAAACCCAACTGCTCCAAATGGAAAGAAGAAAGGATTTGGAGACTGCAGATGAGATCTTTATAAGTTAAAGAGCGGCTTTGTACAACTGTTTGAAGTCAAATTTAAAAGCCGTGTAAGTATGGTATGGGGTGAGGCACCATCTATTACAGCCTAGAGAAAGGCAGGTGAGGCCTAAGAGACGAACAAAGCCTGTTTGAATGATAGTCCACAGACAGCCCAAAGCCTGAGAATGAACATCCTGACAGCTGTTTCATATGTTCATATTTTTCCCTAATATTATTCCTATGCCACTGAGAAAATGACATGCCCCTACTATGATGGCATGAAAACCGGGTCATCAGACCCCAACTACAAACTTCCACCTGCTTCTCATGGATCATACTCCCTGCTCTCCTCCTGGCCAGTGTGAAGAGCCCTTTGTGTGATTGACGTGGGCTATTTGCCATGTTTCCAATATCTTCGCTCTTCACAAGAGCCCCTTTCTTTCATTCCAATTCTATCTTAATTTTCAATCCCATTTTTGTTGCTGTTTGCTGCTTTCTAGTTAAGAATATTAACTGCATATTATGGGTTTGCGTTCTTTCACCCACAATACCAAAAGATATATATATATGTATATGTATATGTATATGTATATACGTCTGTATATATAGAGAGAGCTTATACTACACACACACACACACACACACTCATTTGCTGATCCTTGTTCAGCAGCCACCTGCCATGGAAATTCACACTTGGAATAAACATTCTCGCATTGTGGAGTGGAAGTATCAGCATGAATGTTTACAGCACGCCTAGGTGCTCTGTAACAGAAATCCACCCACTGTATTACATTTGTAAAAATGGAAAGCAGTTGCATTTTGAAAAGTGTCTGACCTCCTGTACTTGGGGTGAAGAATTATATGCTTTCAGTGTCTTTCATATTAATCTCAATATTTAGGAGCATTTGGGAAAGTATTTACATTGTGTACTTGATTAATCCAGAGGCTAAATTGAAACACCAGTGGTTTCCTACTTAATAAGTTCACCTACAGAACGGTGGTCAAATTCAAGCTGCAGTAATACATTAAGGTGCATTACCATGTCTAGACACACTTCATATACCATCTAATATTTCCGGAGAATGTCTGCTGCCCAAGCATATTATTTTCTTAACGAAATAAACCTCAGACATGCCTGTGAGACTCAGACAACTGACAGAATGAGGAAGTAGCTGCAGCCTGCCTCTGCTCCCCCATCTCAGTGCTTCCCAGGGCAGCTTTGCAGTTCCAGGCGCTGCTGGGTAAATGCTTTCATCAGAGATGAGGCTGTGTCCCATTTGCTCCGCCGGTAAACAAGAGCTCCATTATTCCTAAGTGAGGTCACAATTGTGCCCACTCTTATTTTCAGCCTATCCCCAAACTCCCATGTATTGTTATTGTCTTGGTTTGATTTAAACAGTAAAAATTGGGGTACTTTTCTGAAAAAAATCCTGGCGACACGAATTACATATTACAAGATTAGGAAAACTTTTAAAAGGCTCATCTGCCAAATTCTTTGCCCATCAAGCCCTCATTTGAAGGCTGAGAAGGGCACCATGGTAGAGGGCAGCCATGCAGAGCATGAGGGCAACATACATCATACAGCAGCGGGGCAGGTATCCTCACACGCGACCTTCCCACAGGACAGCTCCTCCATTTTCTCATCTCTGCAATGACTCCCTACTTGTGAGAGTCTTTGTGAAGATGGGATGTAATTTCCCCCTGAAGCTCACAGTTCCGTGTCTGATACACAGCTCTCCCCGACTGAGTGCACCCGGCAGAACCAAGCAGGCTTGTCTGTAAGGTCGGGAGGCCGATTTCATCACCCACCGCTGCACTCAGAGGAGAAGCCACCTTCCCGTTCTCCTGCCTGATACCGGTGTGTTCTGATTCTTGGTAATTAAAAGAAAGCAAGGTACGCTTTTGACAGGGACACTGAGAGCAGCAGGTCTCTGGGGAACAGGAGAAGGGATCAGAAGGCAGGGGGCATGAGTGGCTCTGACAGTTTGGAAGAGACCTGCCAGCGTAGGGAATCATTTAGCAGGGGAGAGATTTCATTCTTTGAAACAATTCTCTGAATACTGACTACAACCAGGTAGATGGACATCAAGGCAGGATGAAGTCCCGAGGAAATTTAAAATGAAATGTGACTGCCTCATATCTGTCAAGAGCAGAGTGACAGGCTTAGATGGCTCAAATTTCCTTTCTTCATCGAGACTTCAGTTTCATTCCTGGCTCTGATGAAGCAGAAAGCTTCAGAGACTCAAAACCTATGTTGAGCTGTAGCAAGAAGTTATCTCCTTGGGCATCTGGTGCTAAGTATAAAAATTATGTGCACAATAGTTATTGAAGCTGTGTGTATGTGTGTTCATGTTTGTCAGTAGGTCAATGTGTGTGTGTGTGTGTATTTGTGTGTAGTAACATTGGGTCTCTTCCGTTGCTCTCTCCAGTAGAAACAGAAATCACTGATAAACTAGACTTGCTGTGCAGTAGACTCCAGGGGTCATCTTATCTCCTCTCCTTTGCCCAAGTTTTAAGATACAGGGAATCAGAACTATGTCCTCAAGTTTGTGTGGCCAGCATTTTACTGACTAAGCATTCTTCTCAAGTCTCTAAGTCATCTAAGGCAGATGACTTAGAGAGACGGACATTGCATTGCATAGGAAATTGGTAAACAATGCAGAGCCTGGGGAACAGAACCAAGCCTATGGGTCAAGGGGAGAGTAGAAAGCCAAGACATAAGTGTTTCTTCCAGACTAGGCAAACCACATTCTCAGAGCTCCAGGGATGAAAAGAGAGAATCTCATGATGGTGACAGAGACTGAGGAAGTGGCCATGTGGACTGGTATACAGACAGCAAGAACGGAAATGCGATGAGAGAAGTGTGAGAGGCACAAGTCTGATCCCGGAATGGATTTATGAGGCAGTTCATGGCTGGTTGTCATGACAATAAACAACAGGCACCTCCCATCTTTACACCTCAGGAGTGGATACGGGAGGGGCCAATTCTGAGCTGAGACACATCTAGGGAAGACAAGTGTTTAAACTTTAACAGACTGAGTAAAAGCACTCCGGGTCTGAAAATACTGGAAAACGCTAAGCTGTGGTGATGGCTATAAGCCAAGGCAAACAGGCATGGCTTTGAGCCTCTGTGGAAGCTGAACGCTCACTCCTGAGAAGCAGGTGAGGAAAGGTGACCTCAGCAATGAGCCAGCAGCCCTGAACTCATGCAGCTGCAGCAGCAGCAGCAGCGACTGTAGCAGCAACGGCCATGGCAGCAGCAGCAGCAGCAGCAGTGGTGGCAGCAGCATGAGGGCCCAGGGCAATGTCAGACATATGAACTAAACTGTGCTTTGGAAACAATGACCACATGGCTAATTTCAGACGCAATGCCAATAGGCTCTGAAATCCTGAGTAGGAGAAATGGTAGGCAAGGCACCCTGAAGGAAGTATAAGAACCTTTGAACTTAATTTTCTCGTTAGGAAAGCAGAAGAAACGTACCCACACCCTCCACAAAGCTAACCAATATAAGCCCAATACAGGATCAGATTAGTGATGTGGATGCCAGAATGGAACTTCATAGCAGAAACATAGAGTCAGATCTCCCAAAAGAATTAGAACAGAAATCCAGAAAGTTCTGGAAAGCAATCACTCTCTTTTTACTTCTACTTGATATTTGCTTCTGCACCCAAGAGTCTAATGGAATTTGACTCCCTATCACTCCGAAGTTTATATTGCATTTGTGATTAGCAGACGCTAACTCTTCTTCTTCCCTACCTCTAACCCAGACTCCTAGGAGAGCACGTGGTTGTCCCGGGTACTATCCTGGAGAGGCGGGTCACATGCACCTGCCTGGTTCTTAGAGCCCTTCTTGAGTCAGGACAGAGGCCAGAGTATAGAGACTATGTCTTTAAAATGAGAATGGGTTGACAAGCAGCCACCAAAGGAAATCAACTACATAAAAACCCATGAAATTACAGGGACTATCATAAAGATGTGCTCAGGCAGGATTATCATGAGATGCTAAGGTAAATCTATCTTAATGCTGTGGAATTGAATGCTGGGTTCCTTGAGGCTTGTGTGAGCTCCGGTAAGTGTATACCCTGGGTCGCATACACAGCGCTGTAACATTGGGAGAGCACAGAATGAGCTTGGTTATTTAAAGGAGCTGACTTTGGAGAGACTGTGGCCGCATTGTTTGAGAAATCCCAAAGCAGCCTGCTAAATGGGCTAATTAGAGCATGACAGCCATCCATCATGAACCCTGTGGATGCAGTGGGGCACCGGAGCTGCCTGTTTGCCTGCACCCAGTGGCGGCAGAGAGCTGTGGCTCACACACACCACTCCAATGTCATTCAAAGGACCTTGAGTCCGGTTCTCCAACGTTTAATAATTACCTAAATGCCACACAGGTACTGAACTCACTGAACAATCTGATACACTCAGAATAACAAGTTGCGTTTGGACAGAGAAAGAATCGACTCTTCAGGCTTCCCTATTATGCTTCTAACCTTCCCCTCAAAACTAAAACCCAGCTGTCAGCCTCTAGAAAAAGAAGCTTGTTTCAGAACATACATGGATTCCTCCCTTCCCCACAAAAGTCCAAGGTCGTCAGTGGTAAGATAGCTGTCTTTGGCAGAAACTCCTTGGGACTAAGTCAGAAAATCCTTGTTGAAGTGGAAGACCAGTCATTTGAAGCTTTCTAGTCCAAACTCTAGAGCATGTTGAACAGAAATCTTCCTTTCGAAACGGTAACTGTATAAGCCTGATTTCAGTGCTAGAATTGTCATGGTCTTCTGTGCTGTTGAATTATAGATTGAAAGGGGGAAAATATACTTTTCCAAAACCACTGACTGTGATGAAAGTCATACCGTTTGCTTTATCCAACACTTTGGGCTGTAGATAGCACTGTTGAAACTTTTGTCAGTAAGATTATTTATGCTACATTGCCCTTGTTGGTACTGTCAAGCTCAACACAGCCTAGAAGAACCTGAAAAAATGGCGCTTCAATTGAGTATTGTTTTTAACAGGTCAGTCCGTGGGCATTTCTGTGAAAGATTGCCAAGTCCACTGTGGGTAGTACCATTCCCTAGCTGAGCAGGATAAGGAACTTGGTGAGCAGGACCCCAAGCAAGCCAGAAGTGGAGCCAGGGTGCAAGTGGACAGAGAAAACAGCACTCCTCCACGATATCTGCTTCAAGTTACTGCTTGAATTCCTGCCCTAAGTTCCCTTGATGATGGACTGTAACTTGTAGGCTGAAACAAAACCTTTACTCCCTTAAATTGCTTTTGGTCATGGTGTTTGCCACAGCAAGACAATGAACTGTCACTACTTAATGGCTTTTTTTAAGTGCTCCATGAAGAAGGAAATGTAACTAAGGCACGTTCTCTCTTTGCAAATAATTTATAACCTAGTACAGGTTAAACAGTATAAAGTTTATAATGATTACCAGTGGTCTCGGATAGTGAATAAGCATGGCAATTACCCAGTGGGAAAGAACGCCAGCAGGAATCCAGCATTAGAAGATATGAGATAAGCATGGCGCTGAGCGAAGCCTGGGCTTGGTAGGTGAATGCCCAGCTGAGTTGGAGGATGCATAGAATTGCAAGCTAGAGGAAAGAAGAGAGCTTGCTGTATCTGTGGGAAAACACAAGAGAGGACACAGAACACTGAAGTAGAGACTACAGGACAGCTGTTAGGAGGGAAGGTTGCTACCTACCAGGCAGCACCCTGCAGCCAGGACAGATATTGCCTCCTAGAGACAGTTGACAATGTCTCAATGCCTGGATACTTATTATTACTATTACTGTTATCATTATTTTATTATAACAAAAGAGGAGGTACTTGAATCTAATGGTTGCAGCTCAGAGATGCAGATTAATCCCCATGACAATGATCCCCCCCCACAAAACTTCACAGGTGCTCCCATAGATTAAGCTGATAGTAAAGGAAGGGCTTCATGGGTACAAAAGGCTGTGCAAAGTAGAAAAGAAAGGGATGGAGAAAGGTTAGCTGATGGGGGCTTCTGCTGTTAGATGGAGGAAGAGGTTCTGGGCTGAGGAGATAGCTCAGTTCATCGAGGTGTTCCTGTACAAGCACCATGACCTTAGTTCGGGCCCCAGCACTAATGTAAGAAGGCCAGGGTTGTTGATATGAGCCTGTATCACAGCACTGTAAAGACAGAAGAACCCTGGAGGCTCACTGGCTTGCCGTCCTAGGTGAATCAGCAAGATATGTTTGTTTGTTTGTTTGTTTTTTTAAAAAAGCAAAGAGATCCTATCTTAAAAATCAAGGTGGAGAACCAGCAGGGAAGAAACCTAAGGTTGACCTTTGTTCTTTACATTCAGGTTAACACATGCGTCATTGCACAATATGCCAACACACACATACATAAGAAGTTCTAATGCACTAGTGTGCACCGGGACCACTCAGGAAATGTTAATAAACCATACACTTTAGAGATTAAAGAGGGTTTTAAATGTCTTACCATGAAGAAATAATAAACTTTAAAGAATATAGATACATTTAACCCCATTTGAGCATGAACACTAAGTGTTTATTATTGAAATATCTTATCAACTCAATCGTGCCTACAACTGTATGTTCAGAAGAAAAGCCTTCAGTCTCTCTCTGAGAAGATTCTATTGCACTGAACTGCAATTAATGTGGAGCCTGGCAGTCAAAATACCAAGAATAAAGGGCAGTGAAGTGTTCAGCTCTAAATGAGAATCTCTACTACCTACCTCTAAACCTCAGGAACATCATAGGAAAGGGCAAAGAATAGAAGAGATGAGAGATTTGGAAAGGCACATTGCAGAAAGATGTCTTCTGGAAAGGAAGAAGCTGCTGCTTTCACGAACTCACTAGAGCTGTGGTTACCCCTGAAAGGCCCGTGGAAAACTGAGCCAAGCAAAATTTCATAATGGAAGGAAGGAGGACTCATAAGGACCCACCTTTCTCTGAGGAATATTTACAGCCCTTGGTTTCTAGGGGAAGATGTATCACTTTCTCCAGCCATTGATAAGTTGCCCTTGGTCCAGTAAGTACCACTCCAACACACACACACACACACACACACACCCATACTCATGCAAGCAACTCTAGCTAAACTCAGTCTGTCACACACCCACACCCACAAAAAGCCATGCAAGTATGAGACAAATGTATTAGGAAGTCAGGTTTCATTGGGAGAGGGAAGGAGAGCAGATATGAGTTGAATAGGACTAAAATTGTTACGATATCATATATCTCATATGTGATGGTCAAGGGAAATGTATATGTAAACCAGTGTAGAGAGATTAAAAAGAGGGAGGATGACCACTGTTTAAAAAGGAAACAGGACATAGAGCTTAAGGTCTCTCTTTCGAGCCTTAGCTGCAACTTTGCTCTGTTAAAGGTCTGATCATTCCCTATCACCATAGTTTTATCTCCTATGATAAATCATGGTCAACCATAAACAAAAACATTCAATGGAAAATTCTGTAATTCAAGTTTATTATTAGGGTGCTGGATAACAACAATTTATAGAGACTGCTTGCCAAGCTTCGGTATAAACCCACGAATAAGGATAGCTCTTAGAGAAATGCAGGAAAAACTCTCATTTTTCAAATAGTCAGAGGGTCTCTGTCTGGAAGTTCTCCATGCTGGTCTGAGACAGAGCAGTCCTTTGAACACCAGCTGTTCATCATCAGTATTAGAAGGGTGAGTCAAACTAAGACTTTCCTAGTGACAACCTGATACCTTTAGGATAATGCTATGCATAATAAAAAATATATAAAATATTTTGAAAGCAGCCATTTCTTACTACTTTTGTTCTGACACCACCCTGTTATGATATTTTTCATAGCATCTACCCATATAACATTATCTGAAATGGGATAGGTCAGATTTGAATGTGTATTGACTGACCATTTCGGGAGCATCCAGGTGTCACATACACAGGAATTTTGTGTATTCTTTTGCCTGCTATAATCTTGGTCTAGAGAATCTCCCATCTGGTTTTTGAAAAGCAGGAGTTCTTTAGATGTTTATAAAAATTAACAAATAACAGCATATGTGTTATATATGCTAGTAAACAGAAGCAGTGTGATTACTTTATTCATGGAAACAACACAGGTTGGCTCTGTGGTCGAGAGTCTGGTAAGATAGATATAAGCCTACACTTTTCCTGAGACACAGGCTAGAAGCAGAGGCAGGCAGTGGGGAAACAGTGACAGCAAAGGTGACAAGGACTCCAGCTGAAATGTGAGAGCAGAGTAGAAGAGAGTTGAGAGCCAGTACAGGGTTCGGGAGGGAGATGTCATCGCTGCTTATCAGTGAGGAGACAAGAAGGTGGCAGGATGGTTCCATGTCACCGGCTTGAGAGCAGAAGAGATATTTTTAAAGATTATTCTTAATATATTTATGTATGGTCTAGTTTTGTTTCTGTTGCCTTGATAAAATATCCTGGCAAAAGTAACTTAGGTGAGAAAGAGCCCTATTTCAGTTTATAACTACAGGTGACAGGCCATATTTGTGGACAAGTCAAGGCAGGGACAGCAGATCAAATTATATCCAAGAATAAAGAGATGTTCTGCTCAATTATGTCCACTCTTAACATAGTTCAGGATTTCCTGCCTGGGTAATAGTGGCACTCAGTGTAGACAGGATCTTCCCACAGCAATTAATGGAAACAGTCTTTGACAAGCATGCCCATAGGCCAATCCTATGTGGTCAATTCTTCATTGTGACTCTCTTTCCAGATAATCCCTGGGTGACTGACAGTAAAGATAATCATTATTGTGTGTGTGTGTGTGTGTGTGTGTGTGTGAGAGAGAGAGAGAGAGAGAGAGAGGAGACAGAGAGAGAGAGTCAGAGAGAGAGAAAGAGAGAGAGAGAGAGCATGTACATGCCCCAGTACAAACATGGAAGCTTAAAGATAACTTATAGAACTTGTAGGAGTTGATCCTTCCACAGTGGATTACAAGTCTTGCTCAGTATGAGTTTTCACCTGCTGAGCCATCTGGTTGACCCATGAATCTTACGCATCTACACCGAACCAGAAAGAGGTCTGAGTTTAATATAGTCTATCTTCTTTGAAGGACAGAGTGAAGAACCACCTCAGCATCTCCTGGGTCTAAATAGTTTATTTTTATTCATAGTAGTTTCTGGCTCTGTGCATGGTATCAAGTCTGATATTTTTGGGTTACCATGCTCCACAAACAAAGCGAGCTGAATGTGTCTATACACCCAAGTCATAGTTGCCAGTGATTACCCTCACTGTATAGTAACAGAGCCTACAATAGCAGGCAAGTGGGATAGATGGAAAGAAGAGATGAGTAGTGAAGACACCTGCGAATGTCAGAGTCAGAAAAGGAGGCTGCAGAAATCCTTGTCTCTCTTGCCCTCCAAAGCAACCAAATAGCATTTCTCAAACCCATCCAAATTCAGCAAAAAACCCTGGTTCTCTGTTCAAGTTTTCAGTGTATTAAACAGTGGTAGCAGGTGTGTTTATCTCTTAGAAACAAACAAACAAATAAACAAAAATTCCCAGATGTTAACCCTGTGCCATACACGGGACTGGCATATCTTAGGTATATCTTGTTGACATGAAATGATGACTTTCTAGCATCTAGCAGGCTTTTCCATTCCTAATCATCTAACACTGATTAAAGAGAATTCCTCATCTACTTTATTGCGAGAGAAACAATAGTGTTGACACAAATAAAGATCAGAAGAAAATGTACCATTTTTCAGGATCTCAGGGAGAGACGGTGGGACAATTAGACATGAAATCACATAATGGGCCACAAGAGAACTCAAGAGAAGGCCCACAGCCATGGTCCAGGGACAACCAGAAGACTAGTGCTCCAGTTTCTCCCTCTGACACTCAACTCCTCAGTTCGAAACCTACACCATGATGAAAACAAACTGGCCAGGAGCAAAGAGATTTTACACAGACATGTGGGCTCCTCCCTTTGGTTAATCGGAAACAATGAACTCCAAGAAACTGGAATTTTCCAAGAAACCTCATGGTGGGAGAAGGAGCAGACTGAAGCCTGGAACCAGCTAGAAGAGGATCTTGTCTTTCTGTGAGAAACTGCACAACCTGTCAGATCATCGTGCAGTAGAAAGGAGCTGAGTCAGCACTGAAGGGTAGAACCATACCTTGGCCAGAACTGGTTGCGTATAGCCCTGTATTTAAACATAAACCGTATGCTGGGTGGACTCTGAAGACAGACTTGGTGGTTTTTAGAGCTCTTTCTTCTTACCAATATGTCCCATTTAATAAGTCTCTCTCACTGCACACTGCTAATTGTGACTTTAATTAGACTTTTGAGGCTGAGTAGCCAAGCATAGCTTGTAAGGAGGTGATAAGGCTACAGGTTCTGACCCTACGTCCAGTACACTAGCTTATCTTGGTCATAAACATTGACATCACGTAGCCCCTCCAAAGTCGGTGAGCTTTCTCCCAGTAGTTTTTAAATTATCCTTTGCCTTACTGTCTGTGAAAGAACAAAAGAGTTCATGTAGCATATTAGGTTAGAAACTGTCAAGAGTATTTTTACATCAACCTTTACAAAACAGACCAAGCTGTAATTTCAAGAAATTACACAGTAGTTCGTACATGTGTGTAGAACAAAGCATTCTGTTCAAAAAGGAAAGACTGAAAAGAACCCATTTAAAAATCACTTATGTCTCCAGTGGTTAATAACAGGCACACTGTATGAATAGGAACTATCCTTTTATGAACTGGTGTGTTTTATTATGCTCCCCACAGTTCTTACTATTATTGTGTTTATTTTCATACTTTAATTTATTTTCATTTTGCATGGTATAGGCCTATCTGCTATGGCACACACATGGAGGACAGAGGACAACTTGCAGAACTTCATTCTCTCTTTTGATCATTTGGGCACCAGAGATCACGCTTGGGTCCTCAGTCTTAGTGGTAGGCACCTTTATCTACTGAACCCATGTTATGGTCCCTACCACCACATTTGTAGAAAACAAAAGTGTGGAATTAATTTGCTATTCATGCAAACATGAATTTCTCTAATAAAAGTCCTTAAGGAAAATAAGAATTCCCTGAACTGGGGAATAACTCATGTGGGAGAGTTCTTGGCTAGCATCACAAGGAAGTGGGTTTGGTCCCCAGGACCACATAGAATAGGTATGGTAGCACATGTCTTTAATCCTAGCTGTCCATTATGTTGGAAACAGAAGAATCAGAAGTTCAAGGTCCTCCTGTGTTACATAGCAAGTTCAAGGCCAAAATTCTGATGTGTGGGGTTGGGGATGGAGAGTGGAGAAAGCATGGGGATATGAAGAAGGAGGTAGAGGAAGAGACTGAGATATACAGAGAGAGAAGGAAAGAGAGGGAGGGAGGTAGAGAGAGAAAAAGGGAATGAGGAAAGGAGGTAGAGAGGGAGATGGAGACATATAGATGGGGGAGAGAGATGGAGAAACAGATGAAGAGTGAGAGACAGAAAGGAAGAAAAGAATATAAGAAACAAAGAAAAAAGGAAGGAAAGAAGGGAGGGAGGGAGGGAGGGAGAGAGGGAGGGAGGGAAGGAGGGAGGGATTCCTGTCTTGCCACATTGAATTGAAACATACACACATACACATGCCTTTTATATATCAATCATAATAGCACAATTGGATTTAATTTTGTTTGAACAAATATTACTTATAATGTAAGTAAACACCTACATTAAGGCACATGCTGTCTACTGGTCTTGTTTTCTCATGGCAAATGAAGACATTCTGTAAAATGGCATCCAAAGATGTCACATTGTTTTGTGGTTAAAAACTATAATGCCTTCTAGTTTATTTTCCATCAAAGCTGATTTACTTCTGTTTTTATTAAATATTTTTTTCAAAAGTTCCTCCAGCACTAATTTGTTTCCACATGTCCAAAATTCATTGCATGTCAAAGGACATTGTTGATCTGCTGGGTTCCCATCCTTCCTCTCTCATCAGACCATTTAATCATGTGTCTTAAAACCTATGGATTCCAGAAAAAGTCTTCTGACCTCTTCTGCAAATGAATAAAAAAGTGATCATAGTTTGATTTCCAACTTGCATATAAAGTTTTTACCTGGCTTATAACTGCTTATTCTTTTTTGTGGTACAGAATAGAACAAATATGAAACCATCAAATCTTCATGTTTCTCTGGGGGGCCGGGGAGATGGATCAGTAAGTCAAAGTATTTCCCTTGCAAGAATAAACACCCTATATGATCCAGCACCCACTTAAAACTCTGAGCATTGTGGTGCCTACTTTCAGTACCAGTTCTGGGAGCTTCAGGACAGTGACCCTGGGCATCACTCACTGACCAGTCAATCTAGCAGAATGAGTAAGATTCAGGTTCAGTGAGAGACCTTGGCTTAAAAAATAAGATCAGAGTGATTAAGGAAGACACTGGAACTTAACCTCTAGCCTCCATAAAAGCACATCTGCTCTCACACAAATTATTCTAATAATTATCACACACACAAATTACCTGGACAGCTGAATCTTCAATTAGGTGCTGCTGAAGCCATTCCAACTAGCGTCAGTACTATTAATGCTCGGAAAAGAGGCCCACACACCATTCCATAGTTTATGATGCATATTTGTTTCATGGATATTTAAAAAATAGTGTTTCATCAATTGACCCAGATTAAAATGCTATTTAGGTGATTCATAGAATAAAAACCTCACAGCTTAATTCATTATACAGAGCTTGTTATGCAAGCTTTCGTTGGTTATAAATATGATCTGTAGGGACCTGTCACTCGCTGATACATGCCATAATCTCTCCCTTTTTATGTTAGTACCAGAATCATACAACTATCTTTGCACAGTTCTTGGGTATGGATTGCACCTTTGTTAACAGTTAATGACCCGTGTGTAATCTCCGAGTTCTGAACAGATCACAAACTTCATTTATCTCTCACTGATGGAAATTTTACAAGCTGTCTTCCCCTGCCTTGTGCTCTTTTCATGACTTGCTTATTCTCTGATACAGAAATAGATGATACCAGTATTTTCTGTAGATTTCCTGGCCTACATCTCTCCTTTAAACAGTCATCCCTTTGGATTGCCTGCTAATATGAATCCAATCCACAGGAGAAACATTAATTGCTAATATATTTTAAGTCTAATTTAAACATTTCTGTAATAATCAGTATAAACCTTAGCCATCTAAATATCTTCAGGCATAGTTTATGCTGTCCACAGCTTGTCTCCCTTGAAATGATAAATGTCGGATTCAACTGTAGCCCCATCCACTGCTGTCCTCTCTCACAACATCAATATTTACTACCTGGAACTAAAACAGCCCTGATAGTCCCACTCCAGAACATCTGTCTGCAGGCAAATCTCTATTAGTCACTTATGATTATAAGAAATAGGAAACCCGTAGCTACCTTCATAGATTTAAATGTAATATATAAATATTGAAAATTAAGAGAACAAAAAAGTCCAAGCTGATTGTCATTTAAGCAACCAGGAAGAAAATGTTTTAAATAATACTAATTTAGATAAAATTTATATTTTCATCATGCACACATACACGTAAGTATGTTATGTTTATATTATATATGCCTATATAATCCAAATATTTGAATCTGTTCTTAAAGTCCAACATTATTGACAAGATGAGTCACATACACACATGTATATAAGGTTACAGTTAAATAGTTTGTTTCTGAGATAGTGTACCAGTGTAGCTGTCCTTAGAGTACCATATTTTTAAACTATATGGCTATAGAAAATATAAACTTTGCCTCGTACCATATAAGGGTATTTTTTCATATGAAATCACTTTGTCCAATATAAATTGTTCAACAAACATGAAACAAGGTATACAATAGGTAATTGATTCAAATTTGTTAGCATAATCTTGAGTTGAGATTCCTAATGACTTGGATGGATGTTTCTTATTTTTAAAAGGGTCCAGGAAAGTCACCTAGGTGTCCTCTTGCAGCTTTGATGGTGGAAGGGAGCTGGGTAGTCCAGAAAGGACTTAGTAAGCACAGCAGAAGAATAGAGCATAGGAGAGTTCTTTCCTCTCCTTCACACCAATGCCAGGACCTTTCACTGCCCACAGAGGTCAGGTGATGGTGTGTTGCTTCAGTGAGCAGCAGAGCTAGATCTTCTAGTAGCGTGGTTTCGTGGTTCTGGAGGCAGCCCTTACATTTCTCATGCATAACGGTGTAAAAATAATTTTCACTCAGCTTGGTCAACTTTTTCCTCTCAATAATAAGCAAAGGCATAAAATAATCAGACCCAGCCTTTTCCTTTCAAGAATTGAAAAAGATGTAAAATCATCAGACCCCCATATCCATGGGCACCTAGTTGGAAGATTTAACAGAGATATGAAGGCAGTAAAGGAATCATTGTGTCTCTACTGGACATATACCGATGCTTCTGTTTTTCTTAATTCATTTTTTTATTTTTTGATAATTTCTCAAATGTAGGATTTTTTTTTCCTATGCGTGCATGTACTCCCTCTCCTACACCCAGGAGAGCCTTTCTTCTTACCCACAGGTCCCCCTCCTGCTTTCTCATCTTCTGACATTTATGTTGTCTGTTTGGTTTCTGATAAGCCAGGGAGTTTGATTAGAGTTTCATTCATGAGCATGGTTGGTAGTTTATTTACTGGGACGTTGGCAACTTGCCAGTGGATACACCACTGAAGGTAAGGACTCCTCTGCCCCCAGCAACTATTCAATGTACATTTCCTACCTGTGAGTTCATGAGTGTAATGCCCATTTTATCATGTCAGAAAGACAAAGACACTTTAGTCAGTGTTTCTCAAACAACGTAGTATAACAGCTATTAAATGGTATTTACACTGTGTTAGATATTTTTTGTAGTCTGCAAGTATTATAAAGATCACAAAAGAGTATGTATAAGCTATAGGTAAATGCTGAGCCATTTTTTTCTGTTTTTAATAACATAATTCATTATTTATTCTTTTGGAATTTCATATCACACACCCCAATTCTGCTTATCTCCCAGTCCCTCCATATTCATCTCTTACCCCTGCAGCATCCCCCACTTCCTGAAAAACAAATCAGAACAATAACAAAAACTACCTCACTCCCCTATCTTTCCCACCTCTCTAACCCCTCTTCATTCATCCTAGCGCATGGGGAGCTGGGTGTGTCATGAATCATGATTGTCCAATCAATTCTACCTACATGTGTTCATTGCGATGAGTCTGGTTCAAGGCCTCTGGCCTCTGGAATACCATTGTTACTGGACCACCCTCACGAAACTCCTCTCAGATATCCTGCTGTTACCCTGAGTCATGGAGATCCTGCAGCTATGGTTCCAGAGGATTAGTCCCTTCACCGACTCCAACAGGTCATAGAGGGGTAGGTATTAGTGAGGAATAACCCAAGGGCCAGGGTGTGGGGCTGGGTGATAGCTGACCTGATCACTGTGAGCTGCTGGGACTGCCCCCTTCAGGTTAGGACAGAGACAGCTCTCCTAGGCCCATTCCACCTGGGCCAACTCTCTCACACCTGTGGTGCGGGGTACAGCCAACTCTTGGAGGCGTAGCTCTCCCATGAGGGGTGGTCCAGCTCTCCTGCTGCAGTATCCAACAAGGGGCAGGCCCAGGTATCCCAAGGCCAGTGAAGAGTTGGGACAACTCAGAACAGCCCTCAAATTTCAACC
The DNA here is from genome assembly GCF_950005125.1 of Chionomys nivalis. Lineage (NCBI taxonomy): Eukaryota > Metazoa > Chordata > Mammalia > Rodentia > Cricetidae > Chionomys > Chionomys nivalis. The sequence continues at coordinate 89,617,323 of NC_080090.1, forward strand.
TGCATGTTTCCTATGACTCGCTGTGGTGACACGGGCCATGGACATCATCAACACAGGCCCTATCTGCAGCAGGACCGTGGACCAAGACAGGGCCCTAGGCAACAGCTTATCCCAGAAGTCACCACGGCCCAGGTGGCATCACAGACCACCCTGATTTGTAAGGCCCCAACAGCAGCATGGCCCTCAAACACCAACACGACCCCAGGTGACTGATCAGACCCCAGGCATTTTACAGCTCTTGGTGGTAGCATAGGCCACGAACATCAACACAGATCATGGCTGCACTAGGGCCACAGATGCAGACATGGGCCTCAGCTGCAGCCCAGGCTGGATGTTACCATGGCCCTTTGTGAGAGTGCAGGCTATTCAAATCTAATACTAGGCCAGTTTATATTGAGGACTTAAGTATCTGTCCAGTTTAGTATCTTCAGTGGTTCTAGAACCAACTCAGCCTGAACTATGAGGAATGCTTTTATTTATTATTAACCATAAAGACTGTATATGTATGTGTGAATATGTATCTCTGTGTATTCACACATACATGCATATATATATACACACATACATAAATGCATATAAAATGTCAAATTAGTCTCATCTGACTCCTGTTGTACCCAGAAGTCTGTAATTTCGTCAATGACTTATTTTTAGCATATTTTTAGCATAATTCCAAGGCACAGAGAGAAATGAAATCTCTGGAAGGTGAAACCAGCTAACAACACAACACAACCATTATCTGAAATACATACAAAGGAATCGAGGGGCGGGGAGTCTTTTCTTCCTCTTTGTATAATTGAAAAGCTTAGGTTTCAGCTCGTTTTTTTTTTTTTCTTTTCAATAGATGCCAAATTAATTGGCTGACTTTGTATTCATGAAGCCTGGCAATTGCTGAAGTAATTACGACATAGATAGCCAGCAATCGAGGTGCGCAATGACTCTTGCTGAGCTACCCCCATTTCTTCATAGAGTGGTTCCAACACACTCAGTCTGAACTACCAACATGATATCATCTCATCTCTCCACTGATGTGAGAAGCCACAAGGTGCCAGTCAAGTAAAGCAGAGGATGGGCAGCAGGTCCCTGGGGACAGAAGACAGCAGATGATATTTTCTGCATTGTCTCCTAAGTTCCTTTTCTTTGGGGAATTCAAATGTAGAACAACTGACATGCTTTGGCAGATTTCAGAACCTCTCAACTCTTCCATCTGACTTCTTCATAAACATTTGTTGGCTCAAGAAGAAAATTACTGATAAAATAATTTTCCTAAGCTCTGATGTCACATTTTCCTATAAAAAGTCCCAACAATATTCTAGCTCTATCAGTTCATGTAAATAATGTTTTACAGTAAAAGCTGCCAGAAGTGGGCCTCTTCTGCTGTACGATGCATACATACATTTCACTGGGACCTTCTGATCTTTTTAGTATTAATGTATTTATGGATTTGTTCTATAAAAAGACCTTCTGATCTTTTTAGTATTTAGTATCTATTGATTTGTTCTATAAAATTTCTTACAAAGTTTATAAAAATTATAAAAATGTACTCACAAGTGAGTATATTCTTGTCTTAGTTTTCTTCCCTGTTGCTGTAATAAAATATCCCAATTAAGGGCAATTTAAGTACAAAAATAAAAGGATTTCTTTAGTTCATGGTTCCGTGTTATAGTCTATCAGTGCAGAAGTTTGAGAGGACTGGCCACATTATATCCATGGTCAGAGGCAGAAAATAACGAAGTAAAACCATGCAAGTCTATGTTCCCAGTCTTATTTAATTCAGGATTGCTACCTGGGGAACGTTTCACACATGGTGGCTAGGTTTTCCTTATTTATTTAACATAGAAGACAGTCCAACATAGGCCAACCTGGTCTCGACAATTGTTCACTGATACTCTGTTCCCATATGTTCTGGACTGTGTCCATGCTGAAAATTAAAACCATCAACCACAATAATACATCAGTGTAATCTCCAACTTCAGAAAAAACAAAAATATCGCAGTGTTAACTCTTACAGATGTTGCATATAGACATGCTCCAAGGAAGGTGAAAATATCTTAAAATTTAAATATTGGCAAATTCATAATTCCAAGCATGACAGAAGCCTAGCAAAATGAAAACTGCATATTGATGACATTCAATATTCACAAGGAAACAAGAACTAATTTAGTTAAATATTTGGATCCAATAAAATGTCCATGGAGCTAATAATTGCAACAGAATTTGAGAGGATAGCAATGTTTTCATAGTGTTCCTTCTAAACATTTATTGATATCTTAAAGTAGATTTATTTTGAAAGTTTAAATGGTTTGTTACATATGTGCTTACCTACATGAGCATTTGTGAGGACTGAAAATAAGTTCAAGATGCCTTCCTCACTTCCCCACCTTATTTTTTGAGACCGGACTCTCACTGAACCCAGAGTTCCCTGTTTTTGTAGGTTGGCAGGCCTATCACATGGGATCCACCTGTCTCTGAACCCACAGTGCTATGGTTACAGGGTTACAGATACAACCACTACACCAGGCTTTTATGTAAATGAGTGTTGAGGATCTCAAGAACTCATGTTAACCCACACATCCATCTCCCCGTTCCTGTATCGCTTTAGCTACAATGAAATCAGACAAATGGCAGGTTTGAGCATCCATTGTTGACAATGGGCATGTTATTTCACTGCTAAATGGCTTCTGTTCCTTTCTCTGTGAGAGGGAAACAGATGTTGCTCTCCTCAGAGACAACTGTGATGAATACTGAACTGACCAATATGAAAACAGGCTCAACACAATTCAGAACCCAGGGAACAGGTGCCAACTGCCTTTCTGGGTGAAATTACCACCCAGGAGAAAATGCTTGAGGGGACTTTTCAGAAGTCAGAGAGTTTCTAAATTCACAAAGACCTTCTCCATTAGTGATTTTTTATCCGCACAGCAGCCACGCCTTAGATTTCCTTCCTATCCAATCAGAAGAGGTTTGGTCATCAGGAATTTAAGTAACATTTTCTCTCAGCTCAACAATCCTCTATAACTTCTGTGTAAGGCAGGGCGTAAGTAATCTTAGCTCCCTCAGAACAGGAAACTATCCTTGTTTTTGTATTCATGGGTTGTTTTTCTACTTTCTTTTGAGAAACCTTTCAAATAGCAGTCAAAAGGGTTCTGTGTGAGCACTGCTCCATGGCCAGCGCACCATGCCTCTGAGTTTGTATGCTGCGCATGCTTGAGAAGCAATGTGCACGTTCCTATTTCATCAGCATGGAAACAATGCGACTAAATGAGCTCTTTCTGTGAGATAGACAATCATACATTTGAAAAGTTCAATTGGATAAAAGGTTTGACTTAGGACAAATGGGGTTAATTTCTACAAACACCATATAAATTATTCTCAGTGACTTGAACAATAACCAGCATTTGTGTTGCTGGATTTACCTGCCTGTCTACAATATTACCATCAAATTTGTATCTTCCTAACTCACATCTTGTCATGATACTCTTGGGGCTCAGAAATTGATACCCCATAAGATGACACTTTGGCAAGCTAAGCACTTTGAATGAAAGGAAACTGGGAGATCTTAGAAGATGTCTCAGTGTCTAGGTTTCTGAGTGTCCCTGTGATTCTCTCCCAAGGTCAAGGACAGAAATGGCTCCCTCGAAGTCTGCTTATCTGAACAGAGAAACAGTAGGCATTCTCTCAAAAGAAACCCAAGTATGTGAGCATCTTGACTCTTACCCATGCATCTTAACAAAGAAAGATTTGTTTGAAGAAAAGAGGACTAAGAGGCTTTCCCTACTTGGACTGAATGCATCACCCAACCTTATAAAAACAACTCCTGGAAGACTTTAGTGTTGTACCAGGAGAGACTCTGTCCCTGGCAGATTGTCCATCACCTTTTATTAACATATTACCTTTAGTGTTCAGAACTCTGTCCAATGTACTTTCTACAAATTGGGACCATTCTTTACTTCAATCATTCATGTACTACTCCATGAGATCACCTATACCCTCTACCTGCCATTTTCTTCTTTGTGAAGAATATATCTAAGCTTTACCCTTCTTGCCCATCTTTGAGATGCATGATTAGCAGTCCCTCTGCATTTAAACAAATTAATATAGGAAGCATGATTAATAAAAACCCAGAGACCAGATACTGGGTTCAACCTGAAGGTCAGAAAAGTAAAACAGTCAGTCATGGCCTTTTACCTCTACCTCAGTCCGGAATGCCGATCCTGTGTCTTGAATCCTCAGAATGAGACTGTGTGTGAGAGCTGTCTCCTCCCATCTTATATTCCTCTTTAGTGCTGGTATCAGAGGTATGCACCACTGATGTCTGGTTTCTATGGCAAACTAGCGTAGTTACTGAGATTGAAGTGTGTGTCACCACTACTGGGTCTATAAGTTGATCAGTATGGCTGAACTTCAGGCAAGTTTTATTTATTAAAATACAGATGAAATAATACTACAAATATATGTTTGTATATTTCTTTTCACAATCTAACCTGTCTGTTTACTTCAGGAAATTCAAACCTTGAAAACAAGAGAGAATCCCTTTCCCTCAATAAGACAAAAACATTTAAAAATGTGATTGTCAGATGGAGCTTAAGATGATACAGAGAAATATTTTAAAATATGGAAAATGAAGAAAATATGAGAGAGAATGAATATGTGGGAGAGAAATTGAGGAAGCAAAATGGAAACAGTGACACAAAATCATTGATACACATTTTCAGGAGACATAAAATTAAAGTTATAGAGTGATGTGGGCAATGGTATTTAATAAAGCTTAGTGAACTATCGTTGAGAATTCAGCACATGTTAGGTGTTACAGAGAATGAAAAGCAAGAATTAATACAAAGTGGTAGTGTAGTCCCTGTTTCTAAGAGCTTGAAATCTATTAGGAGGGCAGAAGAAACATACACAGAAAGGGGCTTTATACAATCCAGAAAACACCAAAAGAGATTTTTTTTCATTTGTATGCTGAGCTGTATCTGGACAAGGGGGAAAATGTGAGACGTGGGGTGGCCAAGGTTCTACTTTCACAATCACTGGAGCCTTTGGGCAGCTCAGGCAAAACACTCAGGACGTCAGTTCTCACCTACAACTTGAGATTTACTCCTGGATCCCAATGACTCCTAGAGTGCCTCACTGGAGGAGGGCAAGAATCTGAAATAGAACACTAAAGAGGGGAGGCAAATGTATCATTAGCAAGAGTTCAAAGTGTGCCATGTACTAAACTCAAGAAATGGAAGCAAGAGTCAGGAACATACACGCTTGGCTGGAATGTGTGCTTGATCAGAGATAAAAACAAGGAGTGAGAGAATACAGAAAACTGGTGAAGAGAAACTCAGTTAAGCCATCCAAATAGAAGAAAATGTGCAGGAATCAAACAAGACAAAGTCTGAAGACCAATTAATTAATTAAACAAATGACCGAAAAATTAATTAATTAAGCATGTCTCAAAGGTTGAGCAAAAGAGAATAAAGGAAACGAAGAACAAAGGGCAGAAATGATGAAAGGAAACTATTCTTATATTGATGAATAAAAAAATTAGCAGTGAGGAAGTGAACGAGCAGGTGGTGGAAGAAGGGTGGGTTGAGTCTAAGCACAGATAAAGGTTCAGATCTGAGCATTTTCTGAACCTGAGCCTTTAGTACTGCATCAAAATCTACATTTCAATGTCATTTGCACCAGCCAAGAAATTTGGCTTCTGCAAGTGTTTTGACTAAGATACTCCAAGTATCTCCAGGCAGGCTGGGTGTGGAGCAGTTAGCAAAATTGTTGGATAGTTTTAAAATGCCTTCTTCCTCCTGAACGCACATCCAGCCAATGGATCTCAAACTGGATGCCCAGGAGTACTGAATGTGATGAATCTCAACAATAAGTATTGTCTTGGCTAATATGTATTCATAGCCTCCATGAGCCGGGCACCCTACTGTTTGAAAGGCACTATGTCATTTATTGCTTCCTATGAGAAGACAGAACGTAAAATGTGCCCCACAGGCATCCAGTGAGCATTTGTTCTCAGTCTTGACTAGTAGTTTGGCAAAGTTGTGGGAAGTGTGGGAGATGGAGCCTTGCTGGAGGAAGCAAGCCCCTAGAAGTGGGCTGAGGTTTTATGGCCTGGTTTCATTTCTGCTCTCTCCCTGTTTTCTGACTGTGGATGCACTGAGACCAGCCTCCTCCTGGTCCTGCTGCCGTGACTTCCCAGCCATGGTAGACTCTATCTCCTCCACTGCAATCCAGAACAAGCGCAGCCTCTATTAGGTTGTTTCTTATCTGTTATTTCCTCACTGCATCCAGGAAAGTAACTAAGACAATGGAATAAGATATAGGAGGGTAGAACTGGGCGGTGCTAGCTTCTTCCCTTGTTTTTCTTACACTCTGACAAAGCATAAGTACTAGACAGGTGTGGAGGTTAGGAGCATACTTTCCCCCAGTCCCTGTTATACCAGGTAGTGTAGACAGAAGTCATATCACCGCACACAGGCAAATTCCAGTGATTCCACGGCACTAAAAAGAAATCGGGGAAACGTAAAACCATGAATAGGACTGCAGTGCATAAACGCTAAACGAGGCAATAGAATGGAGCACATGCTCTTTAAGCCATCAGCCTCCCATTTCCACTCGATAATGCAAACATAATATTACTACCTGCAGGGCGGATGAGCAGCAGCTGACGACACTTTAGCTCTCACGAGGAATAAAATAAAGAACCCATCAGTCAGCTGGATAATTGACTAGACGGCTTCTGAGGGGACAATGGGAGGTACCCTTACAGAACACGATGGCTTGTTGGTACGCTTTCTAGTAACTAAATATAAGAGGAAATAGAATAACAACATCTGCAGAAATATGCCTGGTAGTTCTCTAATTAATGATCAAAAATGCATTTACTTCAGTGTAATTCCACATTTTTATGTAAAGTCTTATTTGATTGTAATTAGTACAGACTGCAGAACTTAATTAGGACTAATCACTCCTTAATGCAATCAGAATCCCCAAAGAACAATATAAACAGATTTTTATTGGTATTAGTGATGCAAACTTGCAAAATATAGTACCAATTAACCCATAACAATGCTTCCAAAATATAAAATAAAAATAAATTATAGGCGCATTACCAAACGTTTCATGAGTACACTAGGAATGTAATAGCAATGTTAATAATCAAACCCCACAGGAACTGTCTTCCTTCTTAAATGCAAAAGATAGCCACGCAGCTACAATTACGATGCATATTAAAGTGTGTGATCCCTTAATGAGATGAAGTTTTCAGCAATTTTCCAAGTCACCACAGGTTCCATAATGTCACCACAGCTACCCAATGCTAGTCAGAGGCACAGGAAACCTATAGTATCCAGATCTTGTCACAAAATAAAACAAAAGTCCCCTTAGATGCTGGAAAGTTAAGCAAGCCTTCTGGAACTAGAAAAAAAAAAAAAAGAGGAGAGGGTTTGGCAGACATTGTCACTTTGCACTTTGAGAAAGAAGCAAGTCTGTGTCTCCCATTCATCCTCCCACTACTTTCTCTCAGATTTCCCTTTCATATGCCAGAAGTTAACCCTTCAGCAGAAAAACAGGTAGCCCATGTCTTCAGGTTGGCACTCAGATTGTAATTCATTAAAAGATAATAAATGGGACTTGCCTCCACTAGAAGTGCCTAGAGAAATTCCTCTGCTGGACTGGGAACCCCCCCGGGCAGTTAGGAATACTGCAGGCAATTAGGTTTGGTACTCCAAATGTTCCCCATCCATTTCCAAAAAGTGCCAAATTGAGCGTGTGAGCCCAGGATGGATTCCCTTGCCTGAGCCCTACAGGAAAACTTGAGAAATACAAATCAGCATACCACTTCCACTGTACCAGAATTACTTTCCAGCTGGGCTTTCGTCAGATGTTAAGGGAAAGGTGCAGCACGTGAAATATTTAATCTAAACAGTGTGCGCATATTTCCTGAACGCAGTGTGCTTCTCTCCCAATATTGTAGATTCATGGCATCATAACAGATGCCAAAGTCATATGCTGAGAGGATCTGGGAGCAGATTTTCAGGCTTGGGGAATTAACTGATCTCTCACCTGCCGACATAATTTCTCAGTTTTTTCTAGAGTGAGTTCAGACCAGTTTATATTGATGTTAATAAAAATTGACTCCAAATCTGAACTGCACTTAGGAAGAAATAGCCCCGCCAGATCTCTATCCTTAACTACCATCCTAAACTATTAAAAAATATATTTGTATTAAACTGGTGTGTGTGTGTGTGTGTGTGTGTGTGTGTGTGTGTGAATTTGTGCCACACAGATGTATGAATACCCAGAGGCCAGAAGTGGGCCCTTGATTCCCTGGAGTTGGAGGCACAGGCTGGTGCAAGCTGCCTAGCATAAGTACTAGGAACTGAACTCTATTCCCCTGTTGGAGCATATGTTCTTAACTACTGAGCCATCTCTCCAGCCCACTAAATGCTTTTTTGCCCAAAATTTCTAGCTGGCCATTAGGAAGTACACACAGGCTCATCAATTCTACCTTTTACTATCATGAGAAATACACATGCGGAAGAGGTTCAAAGGAGTCGCCAAGTACTTTCAAGACTGACATTTATTAGGAATGGCTACAGCGCACACAGCTTCCATTTCTGTCACTGTGAGTCAAGAGAAGTATAAGAATGCAAGTCATAGCTGTGCCCTCTCCCCACTCTCTCTCTGTCTTTCTGTCTCTTTCTCATGTGTGTGAATGTGTGACTATTGTCCCACAGACATCATTTATCTTGATGGGGGCTCTCAATAGCATGAAACTCACCAAGAAGATTACTGAACTACCTAGCTAGTAGAATTCAACTCTTTGCATCCCATTGATGGAATTACAAACATAGTCACCATGCCCATTTGTTTACATGGGTTTGGAGCATCAGATTTAGGTCTCAGAGCCTCCAAGGCAAGTACTTTCTGCAACAAGTCAGCCCCTCTCCAGTTCCTGTGGCTGTTGTCTCCTGGAGCTTCTGATCTTTCCGAGAAAGCACTACATCTTCGTTGGACTGTTGACAGCTCTGGAGTGCAGTGTGTGTGTGTGTGTGTGTGTGTGTGTGCCTTTCTGTCTGTGGTGTGTGTGAGAGAGAGAGAGAAAAAAAAAGAGAGAGAGAGAGAGAGAGAGAGAGAGAGAGAGAGAGAGAGAGAGAGAATCTCATGAACATAGACTAGGAGAAGAAACTAAAATGAATGCCTCTGATTACCCTAGCTTCCACCAAATATGACTTTAAGCTTCTCAGATTCACCAATTTTGATGCAGAACTCGTGAACCTGAGGCCTGAATAGAGCTTCCACTTCCTGGGTGGGCTCGGGCCCACAGGAATCCCAATGCGCATTGCTGTGCTCTTGGGGGCTAGCAAACATGTTTGCCTTCAAACCGGTGTTCCTGAATCTCTGAACATCACCCCGTGAAGTGTTGTCAATTAAATATAATTCCTAGGCAAGAAACCATATAGAGCCGGGCAGTGGTGACGCACGCCTTTAATCCCAGCACTTGGGAGGCAGAGGCAGGTGAATCTCTGTGAGATCAAGACCAGCCTGGTCCACAAGAGCTAGTTCCAGGACAGGCTCCAAAGCCACAGAGAAACCCTGTCTCAAAAAACCGAAAAAAAAAAAAAAAAAAAAAAAAAAAAGAAACCATATAGACACAGCACTCTGTCCATTCTCATCCCAGTTGAGCTACAGAGAAGGGCGGAACTTATCTTGGTCTATCTTGATGAGTGACAGATTGAAGCTCAGTCCTAAAGTATGCACACTCAAATGTGCGGAAAAGCGTCCAAACACCAAGAGAAGCAATGGAGCCGGACCCGCGAAATTTGCTAATAAAGGCGTCTCTGTCGCTTTCAGTTTTGACAGTCAGTCCCTTTCTGCGTACAAGAGGATTTTAGAAACTAATTTTAGTTTCTGAAAGGGAAATTTTAGGCTTTCAGTAGCTCTAATGGTTCTTTCTAAAACTCCACCTTGAGAGTGTAGTAAAGCTTATGTGGAGTGTGACGATCAGATGTGGGAGTCCTTGGTCAAGATCTCCAGTTGGTCCAATTAGATCCCGAGCAGTTTATATGCCTATTTGGTACCTTGTCACTAGTAAACCTTGTTACTTTTGCCTTGTCACAGCCAGATAAATGGATTAAAATAAATGGGGAAATGGTTGTATTTATCAAATATGTCTTCTAAGTAGCCAAAGAATGTTTTGGTCTTGTTCACCATCCTATTTCAGTCTCTCTAGAGCAAAGAATTAGCTGGATGCAAGCTTTGTCCTCCTGCTAGATGCTGGCTGAAGGGGAATGACGCAGCCTGTCAGAAGGTTCCAGAATTCAGATCAGCCTCCTCCTGTACCCCAGGTTGACATCAGAAAATATCTGAATCACCCCTGTGGCATGGCCAATTAAACCAGACAAGGAGTTCTTATCTAGAGTGTCACCATGGCAGTGCATGTTGACCCTTTGGTGACCAGAGAAGGAAAGGAGTGCAAGGTCTGCCCTGTGCCATCTTCCTCCAGCCTCTGCTGTTCCCAGTCAGAAACCACAGCTCTCAGTCCCTTCTTCCGGAAACAAGACCATGCCTGCTTGCCATTATCCAAGTGACAGGAACTGAAAATCCATGGGTAATAACTTCAATAACTCGTGATATCTAATTTGATATTTTGACAATATCATTTGATAAGTCTTAATCTGTGAAGCATACAAAATAAAACAAAAGCTCATGTGCAATGTTTTATCATTTTATCCCCAGTTAAGCACACCCATGCAGACCTTGGCTTTATCTACATTCTGATTTTAGTTGAGTAAATGTCAATAAAACACCAGGTAAATAGGATTTTGACTAGTCAAAGAAGAGACTAAAGAAGGAAGGAGACAAAAGAGAGTGGCCAGGAGGGGCAAGGGTTTTGTACATTAGCGAAGAGTCTCTGTTTGACACCAGTCAGCACAGCCTACTTCACTCCTTATCTTTATAGTAACCATGAGGAATGGGACTCCTTTGGCAGAGCCAGAAGATCCTGGCTCCAAGAAGACATGACTGTAGCTTTATATCTGTTTCCAGGGGGGAGTATGGACAGTAGAGTTCAATCATATACATTTAAGAAAACATAATTTTGTTCACTACTTATAAAATATATTTAATAAAGGTTAAAACATCCCCATTTACTGCAGTCTTTAGAGTTGAATTCATCCCCATGCCAGAAGGAATATAGCATTTAATTAATGAAAGGAGAACATACATTATTTACACTTCTATGCATTCCTTATGTATGTGTGATTTGGCATGTAACCTGCTCCACAAGCGTCCACTGAATACTGACTGATTAATGATTAAATTATTTTAATCATCAACTTATGTTCTCAGTATGTTTCCAAGTACCATGTTAGAAGTGCAATCAGACTCATTTGTTAGTGAATTAAAATAGGTTTTTATGTCTTTCCCAATTAGCTATTAAGTTGTGAAGTACAGTCTTACAGCTGGCAAGACTCATACACACAGACAGATCGGGGAAAACAGAAATTAATACTTCAGAATCGCTGCTGTATACATGTCTACACACAGATTATTAATACCCAAAATAGTGCAACTCAAAACAACTGCATCATGTGTTAATATGTTGATGCTCAGAGATGTAAAATATACACGATTTTTGCTGAGAGAGGGAAAATTTTTTTCTAAAGAGACAAGCTTCCTGATTTTCCAATTTCAGGTGGTCAGCTCTATACATGTATGCACCTGAACAACACTAAATAGATTCAGTGTGTGTGTGTGTGTGTGTGTGTAAGGAAGAGATCATGAATTTGATTGGGAGTTGATGGAGAAGGAAGGATAGAAATACAGTACTCATGTGAAATTATAAAAAATTAAAAAGTACTATGTGACCCATTCCATGAGATGGAGCCCATACCTGATGTTGCCAGCTAAAACATGTTAATACTAATCCTAATTAAAATAGCAGTGTCAGAGAAGAACCAGGAGAGAAGACTAGGAATACAGACAGCTAGCAGAGATTGTTCGCACAGAAACTGGAAAAGGAGAGGCATCAGTAATGGAAGTTCTCAGCTGTGCAGCTTTCCTGTGCCTGAGTTGCTCTCTGAGCCTGGTTCTAATTCCTCTCTGGCCACCTCCCCATTTCCTCCAGCTCATTGCAGATGCCCCGCTTCTGTGGCACACTATCTGGCATCTCTCTGCAACCGCCCTTTTGATTTTTCTCATCATATACCCCACCAAAGTCAGTGTTCAGATACACACATACATACACACACACACACACGGGGGGGGGGGGAGGGAGGGAGGGAGGGAGGGAAAGAGGGAGGGAGAGAGAGAGAGAGAGACAGAGAGAGAGAGAGAGAGAGAGAGAGAGGGCACAAAGTGCCATAGCTTGCCTAGGGAGGTCTAGGGGCAACCTTACATTCTACTTTACTTGAGACAGGGCCTCTTGTTGTTTGCCACTGGGTACTTCAAAATCGCTGCCCTACAAACTTCTTGGGACTCTATTGCCCCCACCTTTCACCTTCAGACTACTCTACCATATTTATGTGAATTCTGGGGATTCAAAATCTGCTCCTTGTGGTTGTGCAGTGAGGATTTTCCCCATTGATCAATCTCCACAGCCTGAAACAGCCATTCTTAGCTGTGGAATTATGGGTTTATTCAGCTTGATCCTCTCCCAGTGTTCCAGATACCAGCGTCTGTTGCTGTCTACTGAATAGTCAGTGCTCTACACTTAAGCTAAACTGTTGAAAGACTGCAGAGGATCATTGATTGGTTTGGAGTAAAATATAGAGTCAGGCTTGCTCAATCATTGGGAAGGCACATGATCCAGGTAAAGACCCACATACCAAGAAATGCTTACTAACCTGCATTCTGAAGCACAGATGAATGCAAGTTAATGATCATCTTCATGCTTAGTGGGAAACATGCTCATACTACTTGCAGCCTTGCATCCAGAACTGCATGCCTACTCCGAGAATCGTAATATGGCTTTGTACCTCTGCACTGAGCCTCATTATTACTTCATGAGCAGATGAGCATATTTCCACCTTTACTAAATTGTTTTCATAATGCTACACACCATGTGCTTTCTTATGTTCTCAAGCTATAACCACATTTATTAAATATGAAATGCCCCCCATGCTTATGTGCTTGAACACATTGTCCCCAACTGTTAGCATGTGTTAGGAGGCAGAAGACTTTATGAGACATAAGACCTACCTGGCAGACACAGGCCATGAGGGCTTGGTCTTGAAGTCTATAACAGATTCCAGTGCAGTCTTCTGTGTCCTGTCTACCACTGTGAGTGCAAAGCTATACCACTAAGTTTCTGAGACCGTGGTTTACCCATCATGATGGAATCAAAGACCTGAGGCTACAATTGAAAATAAGTACCTCTTCCCTTGAGTTGCCTCTGTCAGACATTATATCCCAACAATAATAAATACAACTACTATGGGGATTTGGAAAATGGCTCAGTGGGCAAAGTGCTTGCTTTGCAAGTATGGGAATCTGAGTGCAGATCCCAATCATGCACATAAAAAGCTTAGTGGCATGCATGCTTAATCTCTGTGCTGGAAGAAAGAGACAGGAGGATTCCTGGAGCTTACGGGTTAGCTAATCTGTCCAATTGGCCAACTCTGTTTACAAACTTATCAATTCCACAAAATAAGGTAGGAGACTAGAGGGATGGTTCTGTGGTTCAGAGTACCTACTGTTCTTGCAGAGAACCTGAGTTCCATTCTGAGTTTCCATCTCAGCCAGCTCCAGGGGATCAGGAGCCTCTGGTCTCCACAGATACCTGCAGTTATATGCATAGCCCCCACATAATTAAAATAATCTTTCTTCAAAAGAAAATGTAGAGTGATAAAGAAGGACAACAGCATCCACTTCAACCTCTACACACAGGTGCACTCACTCTCAGATCCACGTGTGCACACAAGCATTCAACACACACACATACCAAAGAAGCAAGAAATTTAGCAGAATTAAATGAGGCAGCATAGGTGCCCAGGAAATCCCAGCATCTCCTTTCTTACACGCTCAGATTATAATCAAAGTTGTTATAAATGTCTCCAAGGTTGTCCCTCCCATAAAATAACAAGTTGAAACTTCTTGTCTTATGACAAGCCAATCCCACGATGTACTTCCCTCTCTATGAAGTCAGAAAATTCTCTCTTGCAATATTTGTTTCTTATAAAAACAAGAAGTAGATGTTGCGGTGAGGCTGACCTGACCTTGAAGTTGGAACATAATGAAACTGGCAGAGCCATGAGGAAAATAGCCTCCTGTGCCATTGTGCACACTCACCGTTTCAAAGATATACTTATTTCATTGTTTCCCATGATACATTATATAATATATAGGTAATGTTTAAACTCACAACTTTGTTGCGATACATAAATTTATCTTTGCATTTATTTGTCACTAGCACATATGATGTATGATGTGATTCTATGTCTTTCTCTCCCTGACACACACACAAATGTACAAACAATAACTCTAACTTTGACAATGAAAATCGTCTGCTATCCTACATCTCTTTTTGTGAATCAGCTTCTTGTGTCTGTAACAAAATGCTAAAGGCAATAAATCCTAAAATTAAATGTTTATTTTGGTTTCTAGTTGTGGAGGTTGTAACTCATGGCCAGTTGGTTCCATTGTTTTATGCTCTCTGGTGCATTTTAGTACCTTATAGAACTAGAAACATTGTGGAAAACCAAAGCTGCCCTCCTTTTGGTAGCCAGGAACTTTCTCTCTTTTCTTCAAAAGAAAGATAAAGAGTCTGTGGCTTCAATAGCCCCCCAAGAGGATCCCACACTGAGCAGTACTCCCCACTCTTGAATTTTCGGCCTCAGCCTGGAAACCACACCGTGAACACGCGAACCTTTAAGGAATGGTATAATAGTGAATACTGTCAACCCGACAACACCTACAGTCACCTGAGAGAAATCTTTGGGCACGTCTGTGCAGGAATTTCTAGCTTAGGTTAACTGATGAGGGAAGATGCACCGTAACTATAGGTTGCCCCATGCTATGGGCTGGGATCTTAGCCTGAATAATTAGGAGAAAGCAAGCTGAGCACCAGCAACCACAACCTTCTGCTCCTTGACTTTAGACGGAACATGACCACTTGCCTCTTTCTCCTGTGGCCACACCCTCCCCACCACGATGGACTGACCCTCCAGCTGTAAGATGGAACAAACCCTGCCTCCCTTATGTTGTTTTTGTCTGGTGTATTGTGTCAGTAATTAGACAAGTACTGTATACAATCATCAAAACATAGCCCACTTTTTTTTGCCAGATATTTCAAACTAAATCTGACTTCTTCACTATCTCTACTCAGCAGACATGCTTTATATGGTCTGAAACACATTTGGGGCATGGTGTTTTAAATCCACAGTAATATTTAAAACAGTTTTGATGTCATACAAAAATCCTTATCTCATATGTAAAGTCAGACTGTTTCATAACCAGTGGGCTGACATCCCCATATGTGAACTAGTCTCGTGTAGATGGAACTGTATCTATTCATTTTTACTGAGGACACAAGCACTGGCTGCTGTATTGCTGGCCTTATGGTCAGGAGTATAAAAATTAAGTGTCACTTCCTAGTCTGGTATTATCCCTAGCTCACTTTCTCCTTCACTTCACATACATCCCCTTTGGGGTCATTTCAAGCTGAGTCCTATGGGACTACACTTTTAACTCCATTTCATTGTTTCTTTGAAGATTCAGGTTCAATGGGAAAGGAACACACTGATTTGGATGAAATTTTATATTGCAGAAATGAATCAAATTCAAGGGAACCCTAGCCATGAGTGACATCACTAAATGCTTGATGCATCCTATGTCTATGGAGACTGTTCTCCCATCCAAATGAAACATCCAAACCTCGCCTGCTTTCAAAGATTCTCACTGACACCCCTGAACACCCATGTTCTTCTCTAGATTGTGGATCATTCAGGGAGCTCCTTTTCTCTTCCCTTGCTCACCATCTGGCTGTCTGAGTATTTTATAGCGTTTAAGACAATGAGTAGAAAATGAAATAAAGTCTTAACCAGACTGTGATGGGGGGAAAGATGGCTCTAATGAGGGATAAAGAGAGAGAAGAGAGGGACTGTGACATGGCTCCGTAGATCACAGGATTGGTGCTCTTTCAGAGTACCAGAGTTGGTCCCCAGTGCCACGCTAAGCATCTCACAATCGTTTGTAATTCCAGTACCAGGGGACCCAGTGCTTTTATCCAGACTTCACAGGCACTCATGTGTGTATGTATGTACGCATGTATGTATATATGTATATATACATACACACAGACACATTCAAACTAAATATTTAAGACAAAAAGACTTTAGCATTTGACTTGTAATCCCATTTTCTGATAGATGAAGAGATAATTCCAGAATTTACTTCTTCGGGTATGGCCAGAAG
Organism: Chionomys nivalis; assembly: GCF_950005125.1. Taxonomy (NCBI): domain Eukaryota; kingdom Metazoa; phylum Chordata; class Mammalia; order Rodentia; family Cricetidae; genus Chionomys; species Chionomys nivalis. The sequence continues at coordinate 89,633,730 of NC_080090.1, forward strand.
TGCTAGAGAGTCCACATGACCAGAGAAAAGAGCAGTTCTCAGCCAGTATCTAAAAAGATGGCTATCAATTTTCTGTCCTCCATTCAGCATTTCTTAGAGCCTATAGTTTGGATGGAGCCTAAACACTGGCTTTGTTGCTATCACTAATTTAGCAGCTACCCCTCAGTCAGAGTGTTCTTTTCTCTGTGACTTCTCCACCCCTACAGATTCTCTCTATGCTCACCAATAAACCCCTGCACTCAATCTGGACTCCATCTCTGCCTCAGAAATAACTCACGACAGTTACACAGGAACATCTGAAGATACTAATCATCATGCAGCAATATCCAAACTAAGTATTTCCACACTGGAGCAGGGCTCGGGAAGCCTTGGAAAGTTCCTACTGGAAATACACCATCCTAGAGAAAGGCTTGTTGAGACACAAGAAGGTAATGACTTATAAATCTCAGGAGAACTCTTAAATAGAACATTCTCAAGATCCCTTCCTCTCTAAGGTTGTCTGACAGATGAGGATCACTGGGGAGATGGGAGACTCTGTGAGGCACACAGAGCACACCACGACCGCAGAGTCCAGAGGTCATCACCAATGCTGGGGTGGGTTTTCCAGTGTTGTACGGGTCATTGAGCTGCCCGTGCTCCTATAGATAAACCCATTCCCTTCTAAGTAACTCCAAAAAAGTCCATTGGCTCTCCAGTTGGTCTTTGATGGAATTGTTTGGGAGGACCTATGGCTGGCACCCTATCTGGAGTGACATTTATTCATTTATACAAGGTTCACAACACTACCTAACAGTAAGGAAGTCACTTAATTGGTTACTATGATTTTTCACAAATCAAGAATGCTGTCTGAGATATAAAGAAATCCCTCTCCTCTGCTATATCTGCTACATTCGATCAGTTCAAGCTTGCCAAGAGAGTAAATCTTACATACCATGCTCGACCCATTTAACCGAGCCTTGGTAACTCCAGAGGAGTGATTTTGAAGCAAAGATGGTTCAGCCAAGCCTTTTTATCTTGGTTGGTCTGAAATGCATCTTTATTGCTGTATCAATCAACTGAATTATTTTTTCCAACTGTAGAAATAAAGCAATATGTTGGTGTGTTGGGCAAGAGCGACAAGGAGGCTAAAGTTTTCATCTGTCTTAACTACTGTGACTTGGTGACTCACAAGGCTGCTGACGGGGTCCCTGCAATCTTCATTATGGCAAAGTGACGAATGGAGAAGCAGGAACCTAAATGAGAAATCTGGTTTTAGGGCCAGGCCGGCTTCTGAAAACTGCTGTTTGGCATTCCGAGTTGACGGCCCTGAGTTACAAAGTACACTTGACAAATGCAATTTGGCCTTGGGGCAACCGTGAGGAAATAAAAGAACTTGAGGGAAAAGAGAAAAACAGAAGAGAGATTAATGGGACAAAAAGGCTGGCCATGAGGACAGAATGCAGGCACTTAGGCTAAGTGAAGTCCTCAGTCTCATTGCCTTATAAACGAAGAGCAAATAAAAAAGGTTACCACTGGGGACTGGAGGGGGTGGTTAAGAGCACTCCCTGCTCTTGAGGACTTGAGTTTGGCTGTCAGCAGCTACCATGAGCAGCTCACTGCAGCCCCAGCCTGTTCCCCAGGCTCTAATGCTCTCACAAGGCTGGCCTCTACAGGCACCTACACTCACTGGCAAACACCTCCTTCCCACAGCTTAAAAACAAAACAAATCTTTAAAAAGAAAGCAAAACCAGTCTTACTTAACATACTCTGTTCTGAGACTGTGGGCTCCAAAGATAGAAGTGAGCCTTTTGGGTGGCTTTTTGTCCCTAGCAATAGATAGTGAGTTTCCATTTTTCTGTGGCTTTTTCTTGCCCCCAACAGTAAACTTAAAACTCTCTAAAATGTAGTTCATTTCTCTTCTTGTGTGCTGGGTCATTCTGTACTGGTTAAGCCACAGGAGCAGAGGGGGTTGGGGTACCCTTGTTGATCAGTCAATTGGCAATGACAGAGACAGAGACCCAGCCCCTCCCATAGACACCTTTAAACCAATAGAGTAAAGAAGGCATGGAAATCACCAGGTAGGCGTCTCTAAGCCCCAAGGAAAAGCCTAAACCTCCTAAGAGTCAACAGTCTCCCCAGCTCTGGAGGTGGATTCTGTACCTAAGATTTCTGTGCTACTTGTCAAGAAACTTTCATTCTGCACTCAGCTACATTCCTGTCTTTTAGTTCTCTAACTAATGGAGGGAGAAAACAAAAACCCAGCTGCTCTCAGGCCACCAAACCCATCTCCTCAGCTATTCAAATGCACCAAGAACCACCCGGCTTCTCTTGGAAGTCTGCCACTCTGCGACAAAAATGTTACAAGTTCAAAAGCTAGAAGAAAGTCTCCGTCTCCTCTCCCCACTGCGCATTCAACTGTGCCAGCCACTTCTAGCAACACAAAGGAAGCAAAAGACAGAAGCCTCTTCCCATTTATCCCAGACAGTATCCAGATCGCAACTGCTTTTACTTTCACTCTCAAGATTATCATAGATGCTTATCATTCTCAGAACCAAATCACATCTCTCCCTCCACAGAAGCAGTTCTATCGGAAACCCTCTTCACTCCCTAAAAGCTCAGTTAGCTGACTATGGATCCCGATTTCGCAAAGCCCAGCACTAAACTGCACCTAGAAAAACAAATTTAGTTAAAATGCAAAATTGTGTACCTAGTGCTTTCTGAAGATGTAAAATACATATTTTTCACTGAATTATAATTTTTTTCAGGCCCTTTGCATTAAGCCTGTACTAGTCTTTCTTCCTCTGTCTGTGCTTAGGAGTTCCGCTGAACTACCAAAGACAATAGACAGTACCCAGGTCCTTACCCACCCTATTCTTCAGCGTTACCTGCCGGTTTGTGTTACAAATCCTCCTCATTGGGTAAGACAGCGTTTCATTTTTGAATACCATATATTAAAAGGTAATTTTGATTTGTGAAAACGATCAGTGCTCAGAATAAATGCCATTAGCCAGGTGCTGGGGTGTGTCTTCACCCAGTTCTCCAGCTCAGGAAAAAAGTATGAGAAAAGAGAAGGGGGGGAGAACCCTGCAGACATTTCCCGGGTTCCCCAGTTAGCATATTTAATGTAGAAAGCCGTTATGAACTTGTCTTGCATTGCAGTAAATGTGTTATGAACTCAGGCCATTTCCCCCCATGTTTTGCAAAGCACCTCCATCACGGGTGATTAGTGTCAATGACAGTGATTCTCACCCCACATTCCGGCGCAGCCCATCTGCCGGCTGTCCTGTAATACCCTCAGACAGTCCCAGGTTCATCTGCTCCCTGCCTAGCGTGTCCCTCCTGCAGCTCTGTCCATCTGCTGTCTTCATCGCTTTGACCTTTGAAAGTCCTGCCGATTTCCCGACTGTCATCCCAGCTCAGGCATCTTTGATCACTTTGGGCTGACAACGATTTACTCCACCAGCCCAGTCCTGATAGCCAAAGCCTCTGGGTCCAATGGTCCATCTACCTGACAGCCTATCACTCTGCCACGTCGCAAAAGATGAGAAAAGACATCTTATGAGAGTCTAGCCTGGGCAGGTCAGCGGGAGAAGGAACATCTGATGGGAAACCCGAGGTCTGAAGTCTACCATTGGCTTTAATGTTAACTGGACATATAAACTAGAAATCCCTGAAATGTCACTGCTCTCATTCTGGCTTGAGCATATCATGTCTAGAATGAGGAAGTTGCACTACTTTAGCAAAAGGAACATTTCTCCCTCAGCGATTTAAAGTCACCATCGTTTAAAGTTATGCAACTCAGTGGGGACTATTAAATGAACAGGGAAGGCAGCAGCAGACCTGCGGCTAATAGGACAGAAGCACAGAGAGCGAAGAGAGGCAGCATCGTAGTAAGAAGTCACACACTCAAGGGCCAGGGTCCTAACTCAGTTGGTACAGAGTTGGCTTAGCATGTGCAACGCACTGGGTTTGATCCTCAGTCACACGTGAACCTGGTGTGCTGGGGTACGCCTGTAACTCCAGCCCTTGGGGGGTGGAAGGCAAGAGGACCAGAAGTTTAAAGTCACCCTCAGCTAACTGATGAGTTGAGGTCAGCCTAGATTACGTGAGGACCTGACTCGGCCAGTCAAAGGAAAAGGAACTGATACTGGACCAGGCATCCGAGTGCCCTGAGACCATGGCATTGGCCGCGGCCATTGTCAGCTCTAGCTAGAAGACCCAGCTTCCCTCACCAAGACCAGATTTTTTTTTTTTTTTTTTTTTTTTTTTTTTGGTTTTTTGAGACAGGGTTTCTCTGTAGTTTTTTGGTGCCTCTCCCTGAACTAGCTCTGGTAGACCAGGCTGGCCTCGAACTTGAACTCCCCGAGATCCGCCTGCCTCTGCCTCCCGAGTGCTGGAATTAAAGGCGTGCGCCACCACCGCCCGACTAACCATGACTAGATTTTACACCCAGCTCTTGGAGTCAGCTGAAATAACTCTCTCTTCACTACTCTTCTCCTCATGGCTGCAGACGGTCCATACCAAAAATCCCAAGCAGGCTTCCCCAGTCCTCAGCCTCCTCTAGGCTCACGCGGCTCTCCCCTCATGGAGCTACAAACACCGGCCTCATCTTGTCCTCATCTTGGTCTCTTAAACTCGGTGGGTGAATGTACCAGCTGGTTTTGAGTTTCAAATTGACCTAAGCTAGAGTCATCAGAGGAAGGAATATCAGTTGAAGAAATGTCTCCATCAGATCCATCTGTAAGCCATTTTCTCATTTATAGATCAATGGGGACCCAGCTTTTGGTGGGTGGCGCCATCCCTGGCCTGCTGGTCCAGGGTTCTATAAGATGGTGGGTTGAGCAGGCCATGTGAAGCAAGTCAGTAAGCAGCACTCCTCCATGGCCTCTGCATCAGCTTCTGCATCCAGGATCCCACCCTGTTGGAGTTCCTGTCCTGACTTCTTTCAGTGACGAACAGCAAGGCTGAAGTGTAGTCTAATAAACCCTTTCCTCCCCAACTTGCTTTTTTGGTCATGGGGTTTTGTCACAGCAATTGTAACCCTAACTAAGACAATGAGCTTGGCTGAACTGTTTCCATGATGACTTCTATCACATGATTGGCATATCCTCACATTGCTGACTTCCTTATGGGATGCCAGTCTCTGTGGGCATGTCCATCTCCTGGAAGCTTTCTTTGCTCATTCATTTGTATTAGCGTTAGTCATTCCTTCTTCAAGTTAACGGGCCTCCATCTGAAATTACTCTCAATATTTAGATATCATTTGTCTATAGCTCCAAACTTTTGGAGAGCATGTCGTACCAGCCTTCTTGGGCACCCTTTACCCCTTCCACCTACCATGGTGGTGTTCAAATTATCAGTTCTTGTTCAATGGATGGCACAGTAAAGCACAGTGCTCCAGGTAGGGTGGCCCTCCTGGACATGATAAATGATAGACTTGATCTCAGATTCAATAAGAGTAGCACAGATGTTGATTTCTACTTGGAAACAAAGGATATGGTGTTGCTGGTTGGAAAGTGAAACCAAGCAGATATGAAGTGAAGATCCATAGCAGGCTTCTCAAAGAGGTAAACAGTTCTCTTCAGAAAACAGAAATATTTCCACACGGCAAGCACAGATGTACAGCTATGCTCATCCCAAGGATGTTTGTCCCTGGAAGTTCCTCACATATTGAACCGGTTTTCTCACAGTTAAATATATGCCACCGTTCCCAAGTTAGATCACCGCGGTCACGGTCTGGAGAGGTTATTGTGTGTGTGTGTGGGGGGGGGTGTGCTTGTGCGCGCATGTGTGTGTGTATAGGTACGCCTGTACCCATGTGTACATATGTGTAGAGGACAGAAATTAAACCACATCTCGGGTTTTGAGACAGGCTGTATCTGACTGGCACGGAGCTCACTGATTCTGTTGGCTGATGGTCAGTGAGCCACAATGACCTGCTCATTTTTACCTGTCTAACACTGGGGTTAAGCATGCCACCACACACAGCTTTTGTTATATGTGGGCTATGAGGATCGAACTCAGGTCTCAGTGAAACATAACACGTACTTCGCTGACTAATCTCTGGCCCCGGCTCCCAGACACCATTTGAAGAAGTTTCTCAGAATTCTGATGCAGCTTTGGAAGATAATGTGTGTTTGCTTTTGTTTATTCATCTGCCCAGGGCCACTCTTTTCCACAGCTGGTGAAAAGAAAACTACAGAGCTTACACTGAAGTGTCCCAAGCTGGTATTTAGCGTGACTATTCAGAGACAGAAAAGCCCAACTAAGAACTTCCTGACCCATCTTGATTTCCTTAGAATAAAGCCACTGGCAACCCTACAGAGATCCAAAGGGCATTAGTGATTGCGCAGGCAGGGGTAAGAAAAGAGATTAATTAGAAAAGGTTCAGGGGACCTTATTACAATGAAGTTCCTAAAGTTAGATTATAAAAGTGGTTAAACAGTTAGGTAAATTCATTAGTATGAAATTGTACATCCAGATAGATAAATTTCATGTCATAAAAATTCTATCTCTATAAACGTTGTTTTTTGGAGGAGAGACAGGGTCTCATCCATCCCAAGTGAGGATGACCTTGAGCTTCTAGTTCTGCCTCTGCCTCCTGAGTTCTGGGATTATAGATGTACACCACCAAGCCTGGTTCACATAGTGCTGGAATGAAACATAGGGCTTCATGCATTCCAGACATCTCCAGCCCCTGAAGCTTATTTCTTTTCCCATGAGCTCTTTGGAATTAATTACCTGACTTTCCCTGACTCCCAGTTTCTAGGCAGAATTCCATAAAAAAGTGTGTAATTCTTTTCTTTCCTTACTTTGGTTTAATAATATGAGAAAGTCTTGGCCTAAATATTGTCAGAGATTCCCAGGAGAGGTAGTTTCTATACCAATGGCAAAGTATTTCTTCTTCATTGTTTTCTCTAACAGGTGACTAGGTGTGAAGTCTTTGGTACATATTCTATAATTTACTAAAATGAAAGTGGACACCATTGGTAGTTTATGTGAAACATCAAGGGATTGTTCTAAAACGGGATACAGAAAGCACCTGTCTATAGCCTCAAGTCAGAAGCACAAGTTGCAGAGTGTAAAGGTCGTTGAGAAGTAGGGACTTCACTGGACCCGAGAACTGCTAAGCACCCTTGGCCCCCTGCTCAGCATCCCTAGCTTTCTGCTAAGCACCCCTAGCCTGCTATCCTGATGTTTCCACCAACCGTGGCTGTCTCATTTGCTCTCCCATGGATGTAATTTTTCACCCACCATCAATAGAGCCCCATTCTTGACTTCATCTTTAACAGAGCCCATTCCTGACTTCACCTTTAACAGAGCCCCACGCCTGACTTCACCTTTAACAGAGTCCATGCCTGACTTCACCTTTCACAGAGCCCATTCCTGACTTCACCTTTAACAGAGCCCATGCCTGACTTCACCTTTAACAGAACCCTATTCCTGATTTCACCTTTAACAGATCCCCATTCCTGATTTCACTTTTAACAGATCCCCATTCCTGACTTCACCTTTAACAGAGCCCTATTCCTGACTTCACCTTTAACAGAGCCCCTTGCCTGTCTTCACCTTTAACAGAGCCCATTCCTGACTTCACTTTTAACAGAGCCCATGCCTGACTTCACCTTTAACAGAGCCCTATTCCTGACTTTGCCTTTAACAGAGTCCGATTCCTCATTTCACTTTTAACAGATCCCATTCCTGACTTCACCTTTAACAGAGCCCCATTCCTGACTTCACCTTTAACAGAGCCCTATTCCTGACTTCACTTTTAACAGATCCCCATTCCTGACTTCACCTTTAACAGAGCCCCATTCCTGACTTCACCTTTAACAGAGCCCTATTCCTGACTTCACCTTTAACAGAGCCCCATTCCTGACTTCACCTTTAACAGAGCCCTATTCCTGACTTCACCTTTAACAGAGCCCATGCCTGTCTTCACCTTTAACAGAGCCCCATGCCTGACTTCCAGTCAATGCCAGTCCAGTCCCTCTCTGTGAATAACACTGGGTTCTTCACACCAACCCCTTATTTTTAGTTAATTTTTTTAGAATCATTCTATCTATCCAGGTGCTCAGTAAATGAATAGTTTTGCTGGCTTTTCACCACCAAGGAGCTACTACAGCTGTGACAACTCTTCCCCACACCAAACACCCTAATAGTCCATTCTGTAAGAATTACAGTTATCTTCCCTGGCTAAATAATTCTGAAAATGAGGGTTCTCTTTTCTTTGCTCTGTACAAAAACCTGACAAGTGGGACCAACTTATCTGAATGCCACGTGTGGCATATTTAGATAGAGTTCATTGCCTTGGTTATTGAAACATCAACCTAAGTGTTCCCATCTGAAAAATGGGGGTGTCCATAACCACCTCTCAAGGCAAGGTGACACAGCAGCTATGTCATAATGCAGATGCAGAACCTAGAGTGGATCAATAACTCATGATCAACACTGACTGGCACCAGCACTCTTGAACCCTTGGGTGACGTCAGTTCCTGCTGATCCCCACTAGCAACTCAGACTCAACTCAGACTCAGAGTGCTATTGGATAAACCAACAAAACAAGGGCACTGAAGTAACCTTGGCTCTGATTCCAAAATTGTCTGCTGTCCTGGGAGTCATGCTTCCTTGAAAGTACTAACTGACAGACAAACAGGCATAAATTGATTGGTTTATAGAAGACTCCTCTCTGCTGATGGCAGACATGGTTATCTTCCCTGCAGTTATGTTAACTGGCATTCAGAAATCAGAGCAAACACGGTCTGAAGACAGGGAGGAAGGCCCTTCCAGCTACCCCTGCCTTTGTCATTTGCTTCCAGATATCTGCTCACGTCACTTCTTGAGAAGGAGATGGGCAGGTCTCTCCTGTGGGAAGAGAAGAGCTAGCTAGACTTGCCGCCAGCTTCACAGTTCACCACAGACTTCCCTGTGGGTGCCTGTTGGGCTGTTTCTCTTCCATCTGGGTCTCAGTGTAAGGACATAGAGTTACACTTTCCCATCTAAGAGTGCCTTCCTTAAGGGTGAAGAGTTGCTTATCTGGTGTGCACTGTTAGTGCTCAAAAAGTCTTCTATTTCATTTATTCGAGTGTTTAGCTTCCAGAAATTTCCCATTCCATCGTATATACTAGGCCTACCTTATGAATCCCAAGTTACCAAACTGACAATTCCACATGGTTTTACCACATCAAAAAGATAACAGGCTATTTAGCTGTTCTGACATGTTGCATTTCCCTGTCCTGGGCTTGATATTTCTTTACTTACAAATTGTCTTTTTTTTTTTTTTAAGAGTTTGTTTATTTATCATGTATACAATATTCTGCCTCCATGTAAGCCCACATGCCAGAAGAGGGCGCCAGATCTCATCACAGATGGTTGTGAGCCACCATGTGGGTGCTGGGAATTGAACTCAGGACCTCTGGAAGAGCAGCCAGTGCTCTTAACCTCTGAGCCATGTCTCCAGCCCCGCAAATTCAAATTGTCTTTTTTTTTTTTTTAAAAATACTAGTATTAGTTCTTTGAGAATTTGATAAAATTATACAAGGTATTTTGACCATGTCCACTCCCACTAGTTCCTCTAACTCTTCCTGCATCCACCCACTCCCAACTTCACCCGACTTAGGTCCTTGTTTCACTGGTTTATCCTATAGCTCTGTGAGTCTGATTCATGCTACCCGTATAGTCACAGTTGTGGAACCAACCTCTGGAAGGATTACAACCTTAAGTAAACTAGCTTCCCACTCAGCTATCCTTCAAGTGTCAAGAGCTCCTCAGTTAGGCTTGAGGCTGGGGAGGCCCTCTCTCTCTCTTCCTCTCACTGGCTTGATCTTGGACATATCTTGTGCAAGGTCTTTACACTGTAGCCCAGGCTAGCTTGCAATTCACTATATAGCCCAATCTGAACTTGGTATGTAGCACAGGCTAGCTTCAATTTCAGAGTAATCTTTCTTCTACGGCATCCCAAATTTTGAGCAACCATGCCTGACTTTGCCTCAGCATTTAAAGAAAGAGATTATCCTATATTGGTGACTGTGTGTCTGACTTCGTAAGCAGGAGTCGAGTGTCTTAAAGGTTAAATTTCATTATCATGCCCAAATTAATATTCAGCTGCCTTATATACAGTAGTTCTGAACTCCTCTACCAGAGCCAAACAATGTGGCAAACCCTAGACCACAAATGAGTAAGGAAAAGTCCTTCAGTCATGGCATTCGGAGGTTATTAAGAAATCATTAGGCAAATGATAATTGCAAAATAGCATGGTATATAGTAAGACATACATAGGAACATGCAAACAGAGCTCCTTTCAGTCAGGGAGGGTTATATATGGTTTTCTTTTTCCTTTTGGTTTTCCAAGACAGGATTTCTCTGTAGCTTTGAAGCCTGTCCTGGAACTAGCTCTTGTAGACCAAACTGACCTCCAACTCACAGAGATTCACCTGCCTCTACCTCCTGAGTGCTGGAATGAAAAGCATGCATCACCACCGCCTGACAAGAGTTACATATGGTTTTCTAGAGGGGTTGTCAGTAAAGAGGAAACATGTTCAGTAAGCAAAGAGAAGGCACTCAAGGGGGGTTCATCAAACTGCATTTTGTTTTGTTGTTTTATGTTTGTGCTCGAGTTTTGCTAACAGCCCAGGCTGGCCTTGAACTTGCAAGCTTCCTGCTTCAGTTTCCCGAGGACTTAGGATCACAGGCATATGGAAACACAAACCTATTCTGGTTAGTGTAACTTTCATAAAATATAAAGGCCCCAGGAATTGTGAGGTCAGACGGTGCATCACCTCACAATACGTTAGGTAAAATGAATGTCCCGTATTAATATCCACTACAGAAATGTAATCATGATACTTGTCAATGGTAACCATAGTGTGACCCCTGGCTGCAGGAGGCCAAGGCAGACCAATATGGATATGAGGCCAGTGAACTTTCAAAGAAGTCAAAGCATTCTTGGGGAGAGAGACATCTATGCCACAAACTATAATTTCTTGTCCTGTGTCTGCTTTATCACCGAACTCCACAGAGTCCTGCTTTTATGGGTTCCGTCCACATAATTCATTCTCAGGTTGTTCTAGGTTCATTCTATTGCTCTCCAACTAAAAGCACTTAGGGGAGGAAAGGCTTCATTTCAACTTACACTTGTAGTAACAGTCCATCATAAAGGAAAATCTGGGGGCAATCTGAAGGCGTGAAACATGTAGGCATGCTCCTTCCTGGCACACTCTTAACCAGGGGATGAAGCCCCCATGTGAACCCCAGCCCCAGTCACCACTCAAGATAATCTCTCACAAACCTCACAAATGTGACTTTAGGACAATCAGTAGTTTGGATTTTTTGTTTATTTGTTTGTTTGTTTTGTTTGTTTGTTTGTTTTGTTTTTTGATCCAGCGTTTCTCTGTATTTTGGGGGCCTGTCCTGGAATTAGCTCTTGTAGGCCAGCCTGGCCTCGAACTCACAGAGATCTGCCTGCCTCTGCCTCCCGAGTGCTTGGTTTAGAAGTGTGCACCACCTCCGCCCAGCTTCTAGGCAATTCTTAAATTGAGGTTTCTTCTTCCCAGGTATTTCTAGTTGTGTCAGTTTGACAATAGAAACCAACCAGGACGCAGGTTAACTGAGGATTCCTCACCCTGGAGAAAGGACACAATGTGAACTTGAAGGGAGAGATGGCTATCGTAGAAGTAAACCAAAAACAGAGACAAGTCAAACTAATAATGAGGCAAAACAGAAAAAAATGTTTATCTAGATTATTTAAATCACAAAATATTAAATTACAACTATTAAGAGTGCAGGAGAGGGCCCAGATCAGCACTTATCACTTCTGTTCTCTTCCATCAGCTCCTGTGAAGGAAACTAGGAGCCTCAGATCTGGCCCTAGTTGCCGGACTCACAAGGGTTGGCTGACAAAAGACAGTCCCGTGCCAGATATAAAACCTCCATGCCAAAGGAATCAGAACCACAACCATAGTCAGGTTCATGGAAGGAAAGTATACTCACATCCCAATGCATGACATAACACATGCGACTTCTCACACAAGTAAAAATACCACATCTTTGTACAAGTTACAGAAAACATTTAAAAATAACAATTATATTAAGACATTCTGGATGTATCAATACACAAGGAAGGTTCTGCTGACAGCAGCAGAACAGAAACAAATGACAAAAAGTCAAACCAACGATCATTAAAATCTTACACTAAACCATGATGAGAGAAAGGACATAATCGAAATCATCATTGCTTAATCATTTCTAGTTAGTCTGTCATTAAAATATGGAAATGTGAGGTTAAACTCTGCAATTCCTCAGTACGCTTTAGGTAACCGACTGCCCTGTACTAATTCAAGCCACCGAGGAATAAGATAGCCAACTTCATCAGAATTCCACCCATAACCTATGCTCTCCAGAATGCCAGAGTTCAAATTTATTACCCTAAATATTAAAACTCAAGGGTGTTCCTTTAATGAACTTAATTATGCAAAACAGCAAACGCAAGAATGTACTTGCAAAACCGCGATTTGAAACAGATGGGTGATTACAGCAGCTCAGTACAGATGGTGCAGAATGCTTCGTATTTTTCAAGTTTGGTTTTGATCAAGAAAAGTAAATTGAAAACACTTTCCTACCCGTACAATAATAGAAGGAATATGTTAAAAAGTTAGAAATCCATTTTCACAAATAATTTTTGAAAATGATGAATTTCCTTGTTTCTGTAATGGCAAACATTATGAAGGGAAAGGGGGCCTAAAAAGATAAACAAAGACACTTACCATTTCAGTGTAACCTGTTCGCCAAACTGGAATGTCAAAACAGAAACGTTTTCCACACTGAAAAGGCAGAGCCGTTAGACAATAGGAAAGCACCCCACGTATTGATGGTGTAAAAATGAGCAAGCTGTAAATTATATATTTGAAAGGAAAGCAAAAGGTCAGATTGGGAAGCCAGAAGACCTGAATGGTCCATTCATGTTCATGTTCAGAGGAAGAATGGAAGACACTAGTATGACTTCATGTGTGGAAAGAGGGAAGACACAAGACTAGGGTCCTCTCTGCTTCCAGAGTCCTTGCATTAGCACCAGATGGGAGCAGGGACAGGAAACAGGACTGGCGAGACTCGAGAGGAGGTGTAGATAGGAGAACAAGGGGTGTGAGATGATGCCATCCCTAGTCTGGGTGCAATTTATACCACAGAAATTACATTTAAACTACTATTGAATTGTAAACAGTAGAAGAAAGATAAATGTAGTAAAAGAAAATTGCTGGACCTAATGATTCTCAAATTATTGTATCTCATGGGTCAATGCAGAATTTCCCAGATAAACCCTTATCTGTATAACTGCACTTCCTCCAAACCTCACCTTTTGGCATGAGGTTCAGAATAAACAGATTGTAAAGACTCCCTCAGGCAGTCCACGGAGGGGGCAGCAATTGAATCACCATTTTCATCCTTAAGGCTCCTTGCTGCGAACTTGCCTTAAACCCAAGCGAATTTAATGTGTGTGAGGTACCTGTATATCTTCAATGAGACATGTATCACCCATCAAGATAGGCAACAGGAAAAATTCCCAGCTATCTCAACACCTTTTATCAAAGAACTGATTAAATGTCAAAGTATATAACACATGGATGGCTATTATTTAAAATGAGGACATCAAACTAAATGTTTGCTATTCTATTCCAATAATCTTTTATTAAACATATGCACAGGCATTATTTAGAACACCCACTGTCACTGATAAATCCGAGGTTTGAATGATGAAAGCCCTTTCGTCTCTGCTTCTTGCCAAATCGAGAACAATTGGCTTTGCTTTATTTTTGACTTCGCTGGTATAAAATACCACACTTCTAAAGAATGTATTTATACTTGCATGTCTTAATCAGCAACATTAAACATCAGGTGTCAGCATCCGATATAAATGAGAACTTAGTCCTCACTACCCGTGAACATTCTCTCCTGCAGATTCCACAGACAATGCTGAGTGCTCGCCCATCACTAACCTTAAGTCCATTGGTCTACTCATGATGATGGAGTATTAAGTATAGATGTGAAACCCAAGTTTCTCAGAGAGGCTTGAAGGAAGCCAGTCAGGAGTCTAAGAAATACTTCCTCGATTACAAGAAAGATACTGAAAGAATTAATTTTCTGAACTTCCTAGATGCAATTGCTGGAACTCCTACAGCCATCGTGCTAACCGAAAAAATGGAGTGTAAAGAACAGAAGGGAGAAAATCACTTTCTTAGAGGTGAGGAGTCCAAAAATGCTGGCACTTTGACTGGACTTCCATATCCAACAACCTAAAAAGCAACATGGTAACACCAGAACCCAGTGATCACACAACAGAAAGACTTGATCATCCTAGCCCAGAAGAAGTAGAAGAAAACGACTTTAAATGTAACTTTGTGAAAATGATGGATGTTTAAAGAGGAAATGAAAAACTCTCTTAAAGAAATGGGGGAACAGACAAACAAAAAATTGGAAGAAATTCCTCAAAGAAACCCAAGAAAACCAAAAAAAAAAAAAAAAAAAAAAAAAAACCAATCAAGTAGGTGAAGCAGCAAACAGTACACTTATAAATTTTATACATGTTATTAAGTATTTGTGTAGTGTATGTGTGGTGATATATATGATGTGTGTATGGTGTATTAATTTGTGTGTGTTTTGTATATGGAGTGCTTGTGATATGTATATTATTTGTATGTGACATGCCTGATGTGTGTATGTGTATGCTGTATGTCTGAATGATGTGCATATATGATGTGTTATGTGATAGCTGAATAATTTATATGTGTATGATGTGTTTATGTGATGTGTGTATAAAGTATGCGTGCATGTGCATAATGATGTGTGTTTGTGTGATGTATTGTATGATGTATGTATGGTTGGTGTGAGTGCTATGTGTGTTTGTAATAGTTTATAATAGTCAAGGTGGATATTCAATATTAGTAGCTTTCATCTGTGTAATGTTTTCATTGCTAAATACTTATTATGTTTTCCTTTCTTATGATATCCATTGTTCTTGGCATTTCCAAAGAGCCTGCCTGAATTTATGTAACTGGCTTTCAATCTTTGATCTTTACTTCCTCCTCTGTGGAGATCATGGACATCAGTTTTTCAAGGTCATTTTCACCTATTACAGTGACTCTAGAGTAATTCAGTAATTGAACATCCTACCTGCAATATTTCCGCAAGTAAAAGTTGATGTCAGCATGGCTGACTGTGCCAGAACTACAGGTCTACACCGTGATCACACAGAGAAAGTCAAGACATCATGCATCTACAGACCCATGCAGCCATGATCACAGAGAAAGCCCATGCATCCATAGACCCATGCAAAGATCTAGTGCACAGCTCCTGCCTTGGGCTCTTCTTTCTCTAGCTAGAGGTAGAATAGCCACAATTGAGCACACTGCACTCACTATAGCTGGGTAACTGACTATCACAGACACCCTGGAAACTATCCTATTCCTTCCTGTTTTAGACAGCCCCGTCCCATCCTAAATCTCCAAGGTTTCCCCTCATTCCGGCAAAGCATAGTTTGTAGGATTTTCTTCTATGGTGGTTTAGTTTGTTGTTTTGATGGAAAGTATTAGCTACAGGAAGCCTCCAAGAAAATTGAATTTTTGAAATATGGAAATGTGAAAATACCTTTATTTTACATGGGAATTTAATTGACAATCTGGTTAGAATGGTTAGAATAGCAAAGGACAAATTCAAAAGCATAGGTCCTAGTAAATGAGTGTTGCTTTCCCAAAATTTCATTTTTACTTCATTATCAAACACTTCATTTTCTTCACAATTATAAAGTTTCTTTTATAATTCTTGGCCTGGAGTCCAAGTACCATGTTATATCACATGGGGTTTGTGAGTCATACATATATTAACACATTGATTAGAATACTATTATGTGTGTGTGTATGTGTGTGTTCATGTGGGTGCACACAAGTTTGGAGGAGAGAGGACATACTCTGGGCTCATTCCTTGGGTGTTTTTGAGACAGGGTCTCTCACTGGCCTGAAGTTCATCAAGTAAGATAGGCTAGCTGTGCCGTGATTTCCAGGAACTTACCTGTCCGTCTGTCTCACCATTGGGATCACACATACGCCACCATGCCTGCTCCTTTACATAGTTTCTGGAGATGGAACTCAGGTCCTCATGCTTGCTGGGGAGGCACTTTTCCAGCTCACCAACTCCAGCTGGAACACTTCTCTACTGCCTGAGATTCGCTGTCATTTCTGGGTGTTTGCTTTCTATCTCTTTTCCTGCCTGGCCACGTTTCCACAGTGTTATTTCCCGTGACCTTATTGGACTCTCTTGCTTGATTAACCAGCTTCTGTCTTCTTTCTTCTTGATATTTAAAACAGCATTAATATTTCTTCTCCAAAGCCCTCACGAGGCCTCCTTCTTTTGCATGCACTCTGTAGGTGTATCATTATAGAGGCTTAGTCCTTTCTTTTCTTCCAGTCCTTTTAAAGTCAATTCATCCTGAGCAATACTTCTTGAATTAGCTCATGCATGTTCATTTGTCCTGCCCAAGTGTAGCTAGGGCTTCTTTTCCTGACTCTTTGTAGCCTTCTGTCTGGACAGCATTCTTTGATATTTGGATTCTTACCTGCAATTTAAATGCTGAAGAAAATGGCTCCATCCTGCCCTGCTCATCTCTGTTGTTTCTCCTGCTCTGAGTACACTGTGCTATGTACTGATCTTTACATATGAAGGACCTTTTATGTCCAAAGCTGATGTTTAAATCTTTGTCTAAGTCTTAAATATGTTCTCACAAACAGATCAGAAATTACTTAGAATTCATCATATCTCCGTCATTATTTGTCTGTGTATTTATACACCCACCTGACATACATCCATCTGTCTGCTTGTCTCTATCTATCATTTACCCATATGTCTATTCATCCATCTTTTATTTATCATCCGTTCTCTATATATAGTCATCATCTACTATCTATTTGTCAACAATTCATCCATCATAGCCCTATCCATCAATTCATTTATTTGTTAATTATCTATCCACCCATAATCTATCAATACCTGTGTGTCTGTCATCTATCTATCCATTCACTAATCTATTATCATCCATCTATCTGTCATCTATCAATCACCAAACTATCAATCTATCACCTCTATATCTAATCAATCCTCTATCACCTATCTACGAATCATCTTTCTGCCCACCATCTCTTTCCCTATTTCTTCTCCTAAACTCTGTATCCTTGATCATCTCTGTCCCCATTTTTAGTTGATTTTAGCTGATATTCCATTCCGTTTGTCCTGTGTCTTTACCTGTAGTGTGAACTTCTGGCATGAGACGGCTGCTTCTGTCTCTCTGGCTCCTCTACAGTGCTTGTCAAGCTACCTTACAGGTGAGAGATAATGGGGAAAACATTTCTTTGTTGACAGTTTGAAATAAGTGCCTGTCGTGAAATAGTGTTGGGAAGGAGGACCTCAACTTCCTTGGGTATCTCTACAGGGATCTCATACACGGGTATTCAATACAATGTGACCAGGATCTTTCCGACCATCCTTCTACTTTTCCTCTGCTCCACTGTTCCCCAGCCTCTGCTGTGCCTCTATAGTAATGGATTATTCATCATGCGAAATGCATGAAGGAATCTTTAGTTAATTTTCACTTCTTCTACTTTGTTTTGCTACTGCATCCAAGTTTTTTTTAATTAATTAATTTATTTAATTATTAAAGATTTCTGCCTCTTCCCCGCCACCACCTCCCATTACCCCCCCTCCCCCAATCAAGTCTTCCTCCCTCCTCAGCCCAAAGAGCAAGCAGGTTTCCCTGCCCTGTGGGAGGTCCAAGGACCACCCACCTCCATCCAGGTCTATTAAGGTGAGCATCCAAACTACCTAGGCTCCCACAAAGCCATTACGTGCAATAGGAACAAGAACCCATTGCCATTGTTCTTCAGTTCTCAGTAGTCCTCATTGTCCGTTATGTTCAGCGAGACTGGTTTTGTCCCATGCTTTTTCAGACCCCGGCCAGTTGGCCTTGGTGAGTTCCCGATAGAACATCCCCATTGCCAACCTATTGCTTCTATCTGCCCTGTAATGACCCTCCACTTGAGCCTCTTCCTTTCCTCTGCCACGGTCAAGACTCTGGATCCTGATTCTGATTTCTGACAATAACTGCTGTCTGTTTCTGATAAGTTTTTCTCCTAGTCATCTGCTTTATTCATGTATTATAAAATATTTATGTGAGAGACCATGTCAGGACCCAGATCCCCAACCCCTCCTCCCCTCATCACCCTATCCTGCTCACCCCTATTGCAGAGAACCACCTGCTACCCCAAAGGCCACACCAGCACCAAGTTCCCCAATCCACAATTCTAGTGGAACACCCCTGTCCACCAGATGCCATGCTAGCAACCAAGTTCCCAGAGGCCACACCGGGACCCAGGACACCAGCAGAACCCTGGTTAGGCCAGAGGCCACTCTGGCTGCCAGAAACCCAGCCCCTAACTTGGGTGGAAACTCCATGTTCAACCAAGACCACTCCAACAAGAAGAACAGAGAGATTAGAGAAACCAAGGGGAAAAAACGATCCATCTAAAAAAAAAAAAAAAAAACCCTCAGAAATTAGCACTTATGATCACCTCCAACCCAGAGGCCTAAACACCAGCATAAGAATACAATCAACAATAGCCATGGAAATATTTAACACCAGAGCTCAGCCAATCTATTACAGCAATTCCTGAATATTTCAACACAGATGAAGCAAACAACAACAACAACAACAAAACCCTTAAGAACAATTTATAAAAAGATTATAGAGGTCCTTAAATAGGAAATAAATAAATCCCTTAAAGAAATCCCAAAAAAATAAACAGGTGAAGGAAGTGACTAAAACTGTTTATGACCTGAAAAAGGAAATATAAAAAATAAAGAAAACATAAACTGAGGGAATTCTGGAAGTGGAAAATCTAGGTAACAAACAGGAACTACATAAGCAAGCATCACTATCAGAATACAAGAGATGTAAGAGAGACTCTCAGGCATTGAAGATATGATAGAATAAACAGATACATAGGTCAAAGAAAATGATAAATTGAAAAGTCCTTGGCATAAAACATCCAGGGAATCCAGGCGGTGGTGGCACGCACCTTTAATCCCAGCACTCGGGAGGCAGAAGCAGGCAGATCTCTGTGAGTTCAAGGCCAGCCTGGTCTACAAGAGCTAGTTCCAGGACAGAAACCAAAAAGCTACGGAGAAATCCTGTCTTGAAAATTAAAAAAAAAAAAAAATCCAGGGAATCTGGGACACCATGAAAAGACCAAATCTACGAATAATAGGAATAGAGGAAGGAGAAGAATCTAGCTCAAAGACTCAGAAAATGTATTCAACAAAATCATAGAAGAAAACTTTCCTACCTGAAAGAAATAAATGCCTATAAAGGTACAAGAAGCTTACAGAACACCAAGTAGACTGGAACAGGAAAGAAAGTCCCCTTGATACATAATAATCAAGACACTAAACACAGAGAACAAAATAAATATTAAAAGTTGCGAAGGGAAAAAAGGCCTAGTAACATATAATGGCAGACCTATCAGACTACACCCAATTTCTCAATGTGGACTCGAAATGGCAGACAGGCCTAGACATGATAGATATTCTGCAGAGTCTCAAACCACAGATGCCAGCCCAGATTACTATATCTAACAAAGCATTCAATCACCATAGACGGAAAAAACAAGATATTTCATGATAAAGTCAAATTTAAACACTATTTGTCCACAAATTCAGCCCTTCAAAAGGTTACAGAAAGAAAATTCCAACACAAAGAGGTAAATTACATCCAAGAAAACACAGGAAATAAACTCACAGCACCAAAACCCTAAGAAGGGAAACACACACACACACAGTTCCCAAATAAAAGGCACAGACTAGCCAGACTAGCAGAATATATGTGAGAAAACAGAATCCATTCTTCCACTGCATACAAAACAAAAACTCCACACCTCAACATCAAAGATAGACATTACCTCAGAGTAAAAGTTTGGAAAGAGATTTTCCAAGCAAATGGATCTAAGAAATAAGCTGTTGTAGCCATTCTAATATCAAATAATAGACTCCAAACCAAAGTTAATCAAAGAGACAGGGGACACTTTAGACTCATCAAAGGAAAAATCAGCACCTCTTGGAACAGTCTCCAAAACTGACCAACTCTCAATAGATACAAGAAATTGAAATAATCTTCTGTATCCTATCAGAATACCAGAGATTAAAGTTGCATTTCAACAGAAAGTTTACAAACTCATGGAAAATGAACAACTCTTTACTGAATTACTACTGTGTAAAGGCAGAAATAACGGAATAAAAGATGTTCTAAAATTCAATGAAAATAAATGCACAACATACCCAAACTTGTAGGACACAATGAAAGTGGTACAAAGAGGAAAGTTCATAGCACTAAGTGCCTAAATAAGGAAACTGGAGAGATCTCACATTAGTGACTTAACAACATACCCAAAAGCTCTAGAACAAAAGAAGCAAGCACACCCAAGAAGAGTAGATGGAAGGAAATAATCAAAATGAGAGCTGAAATCAATAAAATAAAAACAAAGAGAAAAATACAAAGAATCAATGAAACATAGTTGGTTCTTGGAGAAAATTTAACAAGAGCAGAAAAACTTTAATCCAAACTAATTAAAAGACACTGAGGAATTATTCAAATTAAGAAAATCAGAAACAAAGGGGAGGCATAACAACAGGCACTGAAGAAATCCAAAGAACCATTAGGTCATATTTTAAAAATCTGTACTCTACAAAATTGGAAAATCTAAAATAAACGGATATTTTTTGATAGATACCACTTACCAAAGTTAAATCAAGATCAAATAAATAGTTTAAACAAACTTATAACTCCAAAGGAAATAGAAGCAAAATAGAAGCAGTTATTAAAAGTCTTCCAGAAAGAAAAAGAAAAAAAACCAGGGCCAGAAGGTTTTAGCGCAGAATTCTACCAGGCTTTCAAAGAAGAGCTAATATCAATACTTCGCAAATTATACCAGAAAATATAAGCAGAAGGAATATTGCAAAATTCATTTTATAAGGCCACAGTCACCCTGATTCCCAAAACACACAAAGATTCAATAAAGAAAGTGATTTATAGACCAATCTATCATGATAAAATAGGCTTCATCACAGAGATCATAGTTTAACATATGAAAATCTGTCAATGTAATTCACCATGTAAACAAATTGAAAGAAAAAACTTCATGATCATCGCATTAGATGCTGAAAAAACCTTTAACAAAGTCTAATAACCCTTCATGATAAAAGTCTTCGATAAATCATGGATACAAGAGACATAACTAAACATAATAAAGGCAATTTACAGCAAGCCCATAACCAGCATCAACTTAAATGAAGAGAAACTCAAACCAATTTCACTAAAATCACAAACAAGACAAGGTTATTTATTCTCTCCTTATCTGTTCAATATAGTACTTAAAGTTCAAGCTAGAGCAATAAGACAATTAAAGGAGATCAAAGGGATACAAACTGAAAAGAAAGAAGTCAAAGTATCACTATTTGCAGATATGATAGTATACATAAGTGACCCCAAAAATTCTACCAGAGAACTCCTACTGCTCGCAAACACCTTCAGCAAAGTGACTGAAGACAAGGTTAACTAAAAAACAAAAAACCAATAGCCCTTCTATATGCAAGCAACAAATGGGCTGAGGAAAAAAAAAAAACAGAAAAACATCACTCTTCAAATACTCACAAGTAATATAAAGTATCTTGGGGTAATTCTAACCAAGCAAGTAAAACACCAGTATGACAATAACTTCACATCTTTGAAGAAAGAAATTGAAGAAGATATCAGAAGATGGAAATATTTCCCATGTTCATGGATTGGTAGGATTAACACAGTAAAAATGGTCATCTTACCAAAAGCAATCTACAGATTCAATCTAGTCCCCATCCACACAATTCAATCCAATCTGGCCACACAATTCTTTACAGATATAGAAAGAATACTATTCAACCTCATATTGAAAAAATAACAGGATAGCTAAAACAATCCTGTATAATAAAAGAACTCTCTGAGGTATCACTATCCCTGATTTGAAGCTCTAATACAGAGCTATAGTAGTAAAAACTGTATGATATTAGCATAAAAAACAGACTTGTTGATCAATGGAATCAAATAAAAAACTCAAAAATAAACCCATACATTTATAAACATCTAATTTTCAACAAATAACCAGAAGTATCTTCAACCAATGGTGCTGGTAGAAGTGGATGTTGAACATGTAGAAGAATACAAATAGATCCAGATCTGTCACCACCAAATTTAAGTACAAATGGAGCAAAATATATAAAGAACTGAAGAAACTAGACATCAAAAAACTCTAAATAATCCAATTTAAAAATGAGTACAGATTTGAACAGAGAATTCCGAACAAGGGAATCTCAGATGATCAAGAAGCACTTGAAGAAATGTTCAACATCCTTAGTCACCAGGAAAATGCAAATCAAAATAACTCTAAGATCCCTATCTCACACCTGCCAGAATGACTAAGATCAAAAACACAAGTGACAGATCATGCTAATGAGGATATGGAGCAAGGGGAGCACTCCTCAATTGCTAGTGTGAGTAATAACTTGTATGCCCACTTTGGATATCAATATGGCAGTTTCTCAGAAAATTGGAAATCTATATACTTCAAGAGCCAGCAATACCTGGGCATATACTCAAAGGGTACTCCATCCTACCACAAGGACCCCTGCTCATTTGTGTTCACACCTGCTTTATTCAACATTGCCAGACACTGGAAGCAACCTACCTAGATATCCCTTAAGCGAAGAATGGTTAAGAAAATGTGGTACATTTACATAATAAGAGTATTGCCCAACTGTTAAAAACAATGACATGAAATTTACAGGCAAATGGGTGGAAGTCAAAAAAAATTATCCTGAGTGAGGTAACACAGACCCAGAAGCACAAACATGGTAATGGACTCACTTGTAAGTGGACCTTAGCTGTAAAGTAAAAGAATAACCATGCTACAATCCGCAGACCCAGGGAAGCTAAGTAACAAGGAGGGCTGAAGGTGGGGAAGATTGAATCTCCATGGGAAGGGAAAATAGAATTGATACCAAAGGAAGAGGAAAGTTGAACAGGGGGGGATCAGGTGAAGGGAGGACGGAGGGAGGGTGGAGGGAGAGGGTACTGGGAGAGACAACTGAAATTGGTGGGGCAGCTAGGGACAATCTAGAAACCTAGAACAATAGAATCTTCTAGGAATCTTGAGGGTGAACCTAGCTAAGACTCCTAGCAATGGGGGATACAGATCATTAACTGGCCATCTCCTGTAACTAGGCAAGACTTTCAGTAACGGGATTCGGACACCAACCCGGACAGACAACCTTGGACCTACAATTTATCCTGCCTACAAGATGTGCTAGGGTAAAGGTGGTGCCGAGATTGTGTGAGTAGCCAACCAATGACTGATCCATCTTGAGACACATGCCACAATGGGAGTGCACTGCCTGGAGGGCCAGGACTAAGAGGCTGGATAGGCTAGAGGTCTAGGATGAATAGGGTAATAAATAGGACAGAGCAAAACATGATTGACACAAAATGTCAATGAGATTGTTTCTAATGATGTCTTCCTATACTCATAGATTGGTGCCTAACCCACTTGTCATCAGAGAGGCTTCTGTAACTGATGGAAGCACACATGGGTCTCTGGACCCACAGCCCAATGTTAGGCAGAACTCAGAACTGTAGGAGTCAGCCATGATAAGTTTAATGGAGGCCTGAGTCTCAGAAGTTTATCCCGAAGCAATACCCGGTTGCAGAAAGGACCACAAACTGAGATTACCCAAACACCACCCAAGAACAGACCATCCAAAGGTCCAACCATTGTAGACTGGATCACCTTCCAGCACACTCTCACCAGGGCACCCCTAGACAAATGTCAGTCAATCAGGCGTCCTGAACCTTAGAAATTCCTTGCCTCAACCTTTACTCCTATAAAAACTCAACTCTAACTGAGCTTGGGGCTCTTTGTTTATTCCAACTTGTTGGACACATGGAGAGACCAAGTTTGCAAACTTGTATAAAATAAAGGCTCGTTGCTTTTACATACAGGACTTGGCCTCCTTGTTGGTTTTTGGGGGGACTTTGGGGATCTGGGTATAATAGAAAACTTGCAGAAGAGGGGGAGGAAGGATTGTAGGAGCCAGAGTAGTCAAGTACATCATAATAAAACCCTCAGAATCAATTAACTTGGGGTTAAAGGGGTTCACAGAGATGGAACAGACAATCAGGGAGCCTTCATGGGACTGACCTATGCCCTGTGTTTATGCTACAGTTGTTTAGCTTGGTATTCTTTTGGGATTCCTAACAGTGGGAGCAAGGACTCTATCTGATGCTTTTGGAGGCTTTGGGGATTCTTTACCTAATCCTGGGCTGCCCTATTCAGCCTTAATACAAGGAGAGATGCCTAGTCTTACTGCAAATTATGGCAATATTTTGCAAGACTGGCTGATATCCCTTTTCTGAAAAGAGACTGGTGGATTGGTGAGGAGTCAGAGGGGAGGTAGAAGGGGGAGGGACTGGGAGGGAAGGAGGGAGGGTAAACAGCAGTCAGGATACAAGTAATAGGAAGGAAATATTTATGTATTTCTTTCATTTATATTGATATATACTCAGGAAAAATTTATACAAACCCAAGCTTGAAGAATAATTTTGGAGTGAATGGCAGAAGAACCCCTCATCCTTAGAGACAGGATATTGCCTCTGTTCCCCATGTGTCTTCTTTATCACACTTTTCCTTCCAGACCAAAGGAAGGCACTTGCTCTGATGTTTGTAATAATGTTTTCATTGCTTTTCTCTCCAGTTGTCCCTGATGGATGCTTCCCTGAAGAAAAGATCTTGATTTTGAACTTTATGTAGATTTATGCAAATGAAATTAGAGTATGTATGGATCTTCTGAGATTGCTTCTTCCTAGCTTTCTGGTGTTACTGAGATTAATTGGTGCAGTGTGGCATTGCCTGTTTTTATTCGGCCGGGTCTTCTATGGAAAGAGTATTCCAGTTGGTTCAGCCATGCTATTATTATCAGATATGTGGACTCTACACTTTCTACTGTTAACAGTGCTGCCATGAGCACAACATACTATGATATGGATGTGTGCAATATTCTGTAAGATTGGTATCTTGGAGTGGACTGCTTGGGTGTATATATAATCAAACCATGGTAAGCGGCAAGGTGTTCTTCACAATGGTAAAGCCAGTGTACACTCTAATTGAAAAGGTTAAACAGCATCTACTTCACTCAAAGTCTAATGATATGGGTGTTCTTGGGTGCTCTTTGAAATTATGTGTATATTTGTGTTTCTGTGGCAGGGAAGGGTTGTGTGCACAAGTGGCTGCCAAGACTAGAAGAAGGCATCAGATTCTCTGGAGCTGGACTTATAGGGAGTATGGTTTTTTTTTTTGTTTTTTTTTGTTTGTTTTGTTTTTTTGGTGTTGTTTTTTTCTGGTTTTGTTTGTTTGTTTGTTTTTGAACATGCTCAGAACTAACTCAGGTCTTCTGCAAGAAGAAAAAAACACTCTTAGCTGATGAGCCATTGCTCTGGACCATAGACTTATTAACAATGCTGTATGTGTCTGCATTTAAAGAGCCATTTGCAATTTTAGCTATTTTTCTAACAAGTGAGGATGTTGAGGCTCTTTTTGTATGTGGTGTACTATTTAGATTCTTGCCTTCAAGCTGCCTGTCTACTTTTCCTGCTTCCTTTTGTTACTGATTTGTGTTGATTCTATGTCCCTAGCATTCTGTTGAATACACACAATTCAGACAGTCAGTCTCCTCTCTGTATTTTTAGGTTTTTTTTGTGATGCCTTAAAAAAAGCCAGTGGTTCTTAATTTCAGTGACAAGCAGAAACAATTTATAGTTATCATCCAGAATTCTGCGAGAGTACCTCCTTCCCTGGGGTGCTGCTGATATTGTCTTATGTTATTTCCTAAGAGCTTTTAATACAAAAGCCTGCAGTACATCTTTGATTTTTGTATTATTCTGTCAGGTAGATGACAGTGGCTTTTCAACTCTCCTGGCTTTCCCTGTAGTTTCCTTTTCCTCTCATCTGTCCATCAGATTGCTAAGCGACTCACATTTCTAAAACATTCCTTGGACACTTTGTGAATGAGAGTGATACAGCCAGTTACTAGCACACAGTGAGAATTAATTAACCAGGTAAAAATGGTGGGTAGAAATATGTCTCAATGACATGCATAATTGCAATGTAAATGAATAGCAAGTAGGCATGCCAATGAAGATGTGAAAAATTGCACAAGACTCCACCTATAGACGAACAGCTATAAACAATGAATGGTTGCTGGGAGAGCAAGAATCAGCCTTTTCTAGGGATGAAGCCTGGAGATCAGTTATCTGATACCAAGTGATCAGCTCTAAACACATATGCATATAAGTAGTACTAATGGGACTCGGGTTACATTCATGTGTGTGCATACAAAACAATAATGTTTCAAGACTAGGAGGTCATGAATTTGAGAATTAGAAGAGGAGTCGGAAGGATAGGAAGGAGTTAGACAATGATGCAAGTAAAGTATTCATACATTAAATTTCCCAAATTTAAAACAAACAAACAAACAATAACAAAACAAATTAACAGCCAAGTTGTATGAGGACAGCACTCAGCTTTTTAGAGGTGTAGCACACATGTGCTTGTAATCTAATTACTAAAATGAATCATTTGCCTCTCCAGTGACCTTCAAGAAGATGCGATTCTTGCCACTAACCCTCTCACCACAGCTTCCTCCCAGCTCCACAGCTGCTTCTTAGCCCTGCATTGGCTTGAGCCATTCCGTTGCCTTTATTCTCCTTTGTTTCGCTAGAGTAGCTAGTGAGCCTTCCTAGCACAAACTGCCTCTAAGCATGTGTGTGCATGTGCCCGTGTGTGTGTGTGTGTGTGTGTGCACAAGTATGTGTGAACACTAGGGGATTAAAATGAGTTGTCTCCCTCTACCATGTCTCCACATTATACATACATTATATATTTTGCTTTATTAATTAATTTATTTATTTATTAAAGATTTCTGCCTCCTCCCCTCCACCGCCTTCCATTTCCCTCCCCCTCCCCCAATCAAGTCCCCCTCCCTCGTCAGCCCGAAGAGCAGTCAGGGTTCCCTGCCCTGTGGGAAGTCCAAGGATCTCCCACCTCCTTCCAGGTCTAGTAAGGTAAGCATCCAAAATATTTTGTTTTTTGAGCCTCTCTATGTAGGCCTGGCTGTCTGGAACTAGCTCGATAGACCAAGCTCCACACTATTTTTTTGACACAGGTTTTCCATTGGACCTGAATGGCAGGTTCCAGGGATCCCTATGTGTCCATCTTGGCACATGGTGCCATGCATGTCTAGCTTTTTTTTTTTTTTAACATTATGCTGGGGATCTGAAATCAGGTCTCCACACTTATGCAATGAAAGTTACTGACTGAACCACATGAACAACTCCCCCCCAAACCTATTTTTCTTATTCTTTATTAATTTCTTTCCTTTATAAAATAATTGGGAAATTTGGGGAGTTGGGGTCAGAGAAAGTCAGGAAGCATGCAGGACCAACCAACCAGGATGCTCTGGGCCAGGTGTGCAATGGATAACATATCTGACAAACCACGTCATCCATGGACAGTGGGAACTGGGAGGCTATGGTGGACGGACCTGTCTCCATCCCTCTTACACAACTTTAACTTTGTAATCCCTTTACCCCATCACATCCATTTCTGAGACACAATGTGCAGAAATCAATTTCCACTTTCCATTCCATTTACACTGCTCTTTTCATCCTTTTGTTAAAAAAAAAGAGCAACACACAAAAACTACATTTGAAAATACATATTTCATGATCAAACTTGAATCATTACCTTTGCCTGCCTCCTTTCCAATCTTATATATGTCCTGCATGGGAGGAAAAAAATCCCATAAAACCTTACAAAATGCTTCATTCCCATGAAAAAACTAATAGATCACTTATCTTTATGAAGTTGTATTTCTCAGCAAAATGCACACATTATTTTCTGTAGTACTTTCTCTTCCTTTTACTGAAAACTTTTTTTCAAATGTCCTTGTGAATTATCAGTTTTCAAGCCCAGATAAACTCTTACCTCCTCTTTCCCTCTCCATTGTATTGGTTGTAGACACTGATGTGATATAATACTATTCTAAAGGCATTTACTTCCTCTTTTACACTTAGACACACTGGTTTAGATTACAGGAACCCTGATTCTCCAGAGCTCTGTTGCTTCCAAGGGCAGCATCTTCAATTTGACAATACAGATTGTGAAGAAACAGATGTTTATATGTATGTAAATACACCCATATTGTATGCATTTTCCTATAACCAGTTACCACAAAAATAATCAATTAAAACAAAACAATCTGTTATTTTACAATTACATGAGTTAGAAGTTTGAATTGTACCTTGGTAGGTTACAGTCAGGAGAAAGCAAACAAGCAGCTCACTTCCTCCTTTTAACTCAGGCCAGGACTTCTGCGTATAGAATGGCAAGTCATCAGTTCTAGGATCACAAGCTGTCTTAGCTAGGGTTTCTATTGAGGATCCTCCTCCAGCACCATGTCTGCCGGCACTCCACCATGTCACACCATGATGATAATGGACTAAATCTCTGGAAATGGAAGCTGCCCCACTGAAATGTTTTCCTTTATAAGGGTTGCCATGGTCGTTGTGTCTCTTCACAGCAATAGAAACCCTGACTGTGGATACAATGTGACCAGCTGCCTCACACCCAAGCCACTGCGATATCCAAACCAACAAGGGATTGTTCCTTCAACGTTCAAGACTTTTTTCCTTAACTTTCTTGGCTTAGGTATTTTGCCACAACAATGGTGAGAGTAATATGCCAAGGAAGAACTGGAGCTCACCAGTACCACATTGGATTTCCATCATCTCTCTCCTGAGGAACATCAGCTTCACACAGGTCTTTCCACATTCACCCCAGTGGAAACCAGACAGACCCTATTCTCTGTTTTTTTTTTTTTTTTTTTTTCCTCTTTCTCTGGTCTCATCTAGACTTTTGTATCTCTGTGAACTCAATTTATATGCTAGTCTAGATCACTTAAGTTGGCCACAGACTCTTGTATGTCATAACGATAAGGTCCCATCATAGGATTTGGCAGTGTTCCATACCAGTCTTGAAGTTCCTGTTAAATTGCTTCTTTTAGTTATTTTTTAAAAACATTCTTTCAGTTTATGTGTCTGTCTATGCATCTCATGCATACCTGGTGCCAACAGAGACAGAAGAGAGTTCTGGGTCCCCTGGCACTAGGAGTTACCATGAATAACCATGTGGGTGCTGGGAATTAAATCCAGGTCCTCTGGAAGAGATCTTGACCAGCAACTCATCTTTCCAGCCCATTGACTTCTTTTTTTTTTTTAAACTCTTCTGTGAATATAGTTCTATCTGGACTAATGAACTGGGGATAAACACAGCTTCTCATATTCCCAGGTCCCTTAGTAATACCCACTTTCTCCTATTGTTTTTCATTTCCTGATATTATGAGGCTCTCAGACAGCAATAACAATGTGCTCCTGTGGCTCTCTGAGAAGCCAGTCTGTGAGAGCCAGGTTTCCCTCACACTGGCTCAGTTTATGCAGCCTTTACCTTAAAGAGGCATAAGAAGTTACACTGCTCACCTTTTCTACCTAGACAGGAGTTTGACTGACCCCACCCACTCCTGTGTCCCACAGCCTTCAGAGCCACGCTGTAAGGGGCTCTTTAATTTCTTATTTAAAAGCCTTTCCTAATTCAAGCAGTTCAGATGATGTGTATACCCAAACTATCACAGTTTCCAGTACCTGACCCTGACTGAGGCCTCATCTGCGTGTTGAGTCACAGATATCTCCTTATTCCTTCCCGCCATTCCCCCCAGCTCTTTCCATCTCCCCTCCTATCTGGATCCACTCCCTTTCTGTCTATCATTAGAAAAGAACGGGCTTCTAGGAGATAACAGACCTGCATATACATTATAGTTTTCAGTTTCCTATTTTCATGGGACCCCAAGTAAGCGAGTGGGTCTCTAATTCTTATGCCTTCTCTTCGGCCTGTTTCCTTTTGCTAATTTGCCTTGTTCAACTCTTATGTGATAGTTTTTTTGTGTTTTCTTATTATATTTTACCATGTCCCTTTCCCCTCACCCTCATTTTCCCCATGGGTTCCAAGGTTTTAGACTCTAGGAAGGGCTATTGAGAACAGTTCTTACCTATAGTTTTTTTTTTCCCTTTTAGGCCCCCAGCAGTAAGAAACAGCAAGCCAACAATTGTACATCATCTTCTCTTTTATCTAATTCACCTGCCAATCAGAGGCTAACAAATAAGATCCCGGCATACCTCCCTTTCTTGCTGCAGTTCCTCCTTTACACAAACACGTTCCTGCTTGGCTGTCACATAAGCCTCAGGTGCATTTCTCACTACACCCCACCGTGGCCACATAACATCCACCTCTTCT
This sequence comes from Chionomys nivalis, assembly GCF_950005125.1. Lineage (NCBI taxonomy): Eukaryota > Metazoa > Chordata > Mammalia > Rodentia > Cricetidae > Chionomys > Chionomys nivalis. The sequence continues at coordinate 89,664,224 of NC_080090.1, forward strand.
TGTCAACAGTCTTGACCCCGTATTCTACTCTCAAAGACTGCCAATTGTTTCTGAGCCTTTCATGGCTCTCAGAGCATCACCACATCCACAGAGTAGTTCCCCACATCAAGCAGGCATACCACCCCATACTACAGAGGCAAAGACTGACACCCTGGAATTTCTCCCCGAGATACTTAACTTCAGATGGGCTAGCCTTAGTTACATGTCTCAGAACCCATGGCAAGAATCGTGCTACCACTACATAGTTAAAATGTACACTACCATCCACCATGAGTAAGAGGGCTGCTCTATGATCTACCAGAGCTAGTTTCAGGACACATGAAAGTTACACAGAGAAACCCCGTCTCAAAAAACCAAAAAAGAAAATACAAGAGGCTGCTGTATCAGAATTCTCTCTTCCGATGCACCAAGCTTAGGCTGCTCACCCCCAGTCGCATGCCTTTCTACCTGTAGTCCAAATCACGCAGTCAGACTCCCGCAGCTCATCCTAGTTCTGCTGTAATCCCCATTTGGGAGGCAAGAGTTGTGTGACTGATGTTTCCTGGGGCAAAGCAACCCAATTCACCCCAGAAAGGAAACGCAAGACAGAAGAAGATAACGATTGCACCAATGTCCAGTTTGGTGAACCAATGAGCATTTGTTGGGCTCTCTAACAAGCCATGAATGAGTGGTGACTCAAAAGCAGGTGCATCACTGACCAGCTCACACCCTATGACGAAGACTCTCCAAAGATACAAACCTGGAATTTTCTGCACGGCTTCCAGGCAGCTTGGCAGTCCAGAGATCTCTCTTCTCTGCAGTTTTTCTGATCCAGCTCCACCCAAAGCAGATGATCACTTATTTTTATACTGCCAATGAGGAACCCTCATGAATCTTCCATGTTTCTACCCAGACATTTGACCTTTTGTTAACCCTAGGCTCATGAACCTTTTCCTCCCTACTGCAGAGGCTGTCTAACCCATGGAAAACTGGAATACAACGTTGCCTTACATTTCCATGGCCTTTGTCCACCTTTGGTAGTAGTGACAGGATGCTTTAGGATGCATCAACTTTCCCATACCTTTCTTTAGCCATGCACCCCTTTCAGTGTCCATGCTGTTCTTGGGGGGGCTTGTCACCCAATCATCTCAGAGTATAGCATTTAGGGTTGGATCTTATCAATCCCACAGCCTGAATAACAGTTCATAGAAGACACTAATGATAAAAAACTTAGATAAAAAGACTAAGTTTGTCCTGGAGTAGGCATTCATGCCCACCACCAATAAGTTGTGTTTATCTCCAGTAGGAAAGTATTCTGGGGTGTACATTTTCAGTTAGACCAGAGGCCCTCAAAACAGTTTAGGTATGGCTGAAAAAGAGGTTATGGCATGACTGCAAACCAGAGCCTGACAGCTCCAAGGAATCTGCCCAAGAAGCAAACACAAGCATGGCCCTGGTCCTCCTATGACCTGGATCAAAATAAGCAGCTTGAGCCAGCCACACTGAGCCCATTAGGGAAGAAAGATGCACAGTGACACTAGGGAAGTGCCCAAGGATAAGAAAGCAGACTCGATTAAGACATGGAAGCTTATGGAAGAAAGGAAAGACAGTGATTCCAACCAGTACTACTGTGAGAAACATTAGTCCTTTGGGGAAACACATGAGTCAAGCTATAACTGCTTCATGCCCTATTAGACCTCACCTTAGTATCTCCTCAGTCCCTGGTCAATGGTGGATCTTCAGAGTACTACCCAAAGGCTAATTCACAGTCAGCATAAAGATGTTTCAGTCCAGGTTGGACCACATACACCACAATAGTCCTATGAAACTATATTTCCTGGTGACATAGTCTTCTATCCTCATGATATTCACACAAAGGCAAAATCATCCAGCGTGCTTACCAGAGCACATCCATTCCATGAAGTGGCATAGGGCTGTATAGAGAAGAGACATTAGAAGAGATTGCAGTCCAGACTCCTGGACTCTGATATGAGTACTCAAGATATAGACCATCTTCCATCAGCCATATCCCTTCAGATCCAGGTAAACAGCAGCCATTTGCTCTGCAAGCCTAGTTACTACGTCTCAGCTCTAGTCCAGATGTGTGGATTCTCACTCCTGGTCAGGCTGCCTGCTTCCAGGTTAGTGCCCTGGCTCTTCCCATGAACGTAATGTCTGATTCCCGTGTTTGAAAACCTCTATAGACTTTGACATTCTTTGCATTTTCTCACTGGTTGGGAACACACAACAGCATTATTTGAACCAAATAAGCTCAGATACAATCCTTCGGCTGCAGCATATTAGAGAGGTTAAATGGCAGGAACGTGAGCACTCCCTCAACTCCCTTAGCTTCAAACCCTACCTCGAGTTGCCTAGATTTTAGGACACAAAGCGTTTGGCTAGAGAAGAATAATGGCTTTAATTAACTGGAAGTTCCGCCGGCCTTGCTGAAAAATCAACAAGAACATTCACGAAGATTTCCCTGACCAAACCAAATGTATTATTTGAGAACGTTTATGAAATGAATGTTTTGACAACCTGGCAATTTTGGAGGAAGGTAAAAAGGAGTAGGTTTCTACCAAACCAGTCTTTAGGGGCAATGGTGATGCTGTGAAATCAGAAACGACATAGTTCTGCAACAAGGAGTAGGGAAGGGGTCTCTAAAAGGAAAGGTATTGTTTCATCTTCCCCCCACTCAAGACCAAGTTTTCAGCACAAAGATTTAATTTTCCCAGAGGGACAGAGAGAATGGAATAAGTGATAAAGACAGGAGACAGATGACGAGGGAGAAGGAGATGGGAACAAGGGAGAGGGAGAAGGGGTATTTGTCCAGGGGCTGCCTCTGGATAGAGAGGAGACAGATATGTCACATAGGGAAATGGCAGTTTAAAAAGGTACAAGGGGACACCCTGTGTCAGGATGAAGTGTTGAATTTTAATTGGGCATGTTTATTAGGTGAGTCAAAGGGAGCTTTTGAATGCTGAATAGCAATACTTTGATAGCTGGACCTTGGTAGCTGGCCTCAGGAGAAGGAAGTGAACAGACCTTAGTGGCTAGCTCTAAGATGTGATCTAATGGTATTTTAGCAAGGCAAAGGAAATGGGCAAGGTCTGTTTGCCAGGCCCAGGCCGGCTGCAGTCCCTTCAGTCTCAGTCCATTTGCTTTGACAAAGTCTGTCACTGGAGGGAACAGGTGCTAGCTGGCATGCCGGAGAGGAGAGCAATGGCCCACTTCTCTCCACCTCCACAGAGTCAAGCCACCTCAAGTCAGAGAGATCTTGGCAGCCTTTGCACGACCAGACATCAAAACAAGATTGAGCCCTGAGATACCAGGACTGGTCCTGGCTGTGGGATATGCTCAAGACACTGGCCTCAGGAGTCTCTTACTGCTTCTGACTCAAATACCTCTTGGAACAAATTACGTGGATGAAAAATATAGCAGACTCCAAGACTGGAAAGTTCTCTAAAAGTCAATTATGCTTCCTTTTTCCCCGTGAGCTCTACTATTGTTAGGATATATAATCTATCTGTATGAATAACCCATGCTGTATTTCCAAGAATTTATTCCCCAGCTAAGTGTGAAGAGGGGCCTCAGATGCCTAAAAGACTGCAATGCCGATGAAATTCTATCCCTGTTGGGGTGTTCTGATCATTAGCATGCTTGGTATGGTAAGCCCTGCACCCCATAACCCAGGCCCACATGCTCCAAATAAGGTTACTCACTCACATGTTTAAATTTCTCCCCAAATTTCCAGCATTGGATTGTCAACCCCCAGAGTTCAAGATATCTGGAGGTAGGGGCCTCTGGGGGGTAATTGGGATTAGGTGACATCATGAGTGTAGGGTCCCTGTGAAGGGCTCTGGTGGCTTTATGACAAGCGGAAAGAAAACTTGGGATACCAAGCTCAGTTTTCCTTGCTCTCTGGTGTCTTCTTCTGTGCTACAATGCAGTAGACAGATCTTTACCAGATCTGGTACGTGCTCTCAAATAGAACATTCATGTGAGCAAATTAAACTTCCAGTATTTATAAACTACCCAAGTGCAGGTATTTTGTTATAGCAACATGAAATAGACTAAGACGGTCACTCTATCATATAAATGTGATTTAAATATTTAAGAATCATTTTTTTCTCCAAAGAAAATCCTACATATGAGCCAATAAATCTGAATTCAACATTTCCTGTTATACCAGTCATATCATTAAATAATGATGATGCCACATGCTTTAAATTCCAGCACTTGGGAGACAGAGGCAGGTGGATCTCTGTGAGTTCAAGTCCAGCCTGGTCTATGTATAGAGTTCCAGGACAGCCAGATATACTTAGAAAGACCCTGTCTCAAAAAAATTTTAGTGAGTCTGAGAGATGACTCAACAATCAAGAGCACTCGTTGGGTTCCCAGCACCCATGTCAGGGAGCTCACAATTGCCTGTAACTCCCACTCCAAGGGGTGGGCACCTCTGACCTTTGTAGTACCGATACTCAAGCTTAGAGGTGTATACATACACAAAAATAAAACAATAGTCTTTAAAATAATTTACTTATAGTAAAACAGCACCAGTAAGTTATTTTACCTATCTCCTGGTAATCTTCAGCTTCTCATCTTCTAGTCATTTATATTGAAGCTTGTTCAAAGGACAGAACTATAAATCTTTATTTCATAGACGTATTTAGAGCAGTTTTGTTTTAAGTTGAGACTCTATTATTTACATTTTAATGAACTTCAATATCTTTCTTATCTCTTCTCATTTCTATTCATTACTTATATATTTGAACAAGCTTATATAATATAAATTAATATAGAAATATTAATTTGTTTTGATGAGTGTATTAAAGTGGTTATTAAAATGGGAAATAGGTTCAGTGATTCTTACCACACACATCTGGTGCCGTTATATGAAAGGGAACTCTGCTAGACCTCATTTTGTTACCTACAAGTAATTATTCTGGTTACTTAGAGACCTTTTCCCATCCTGATTGAGATATATAAAATATTAAACACCACTTTCAGTTTTGGGAGCATTCAAGAAAACCTTCATTAGTAGCTGATCTGAAGATGCTGAGGGAGTACTGCTCCATCTACTCTGCCACACTATTCGTACCAAGCATCACATCAATGATGCGCCTCTAACCCTTACAGTTTGAATACATCCCGCTATTAGCTGAGAACCATCTAGCTATGGAAAATGACAGACTGAATCTCTGCCCACTTTTGTCCAAGAAGTGCTGTGCTATTACCACTTGAAGTACTAACATGTATATGATATCATTTCTCTCTCGTTAAAGAGGGCACTTCTTCCTCCTTCCCTTCCTCCCGCCCTCCCTCCCTTCCTCCCTCCCTCCATCCCTCCCTCTTACTTCCTTCCTTTCTTTCTTTGTCTTCCATTTTGTGACAGAGTCTCATGTAGCCCAGGTTAGACTTGAACTTGATGTGTAGCCAAGGTTAACCTTGAACTTCTGATCCTCTTGCTTGCGTACACCTGAGTACACACCACCATAGTCAGTTAATATGATTTGGGGTGAAACCCAGAGCTTCATGAATGCTAGGGTAGCACTCAACAAACTGGAGTATAACAGCAATCCCAACGTAGAGTGGCTCGTTCTCACGGAAATCAAAATGTACAGAAGGTTCTATTCAATATAGCAACAAAGAAAAGGAATACTCTGGTTAGAACAAAGATGCTGTCCTGTAAGATCTTTCCTTATGGATAAGTAAAGATAATAATAATTATTGACAATAATAATAACGGCCACTGAGCTAGCCAAAGGCAAATACTGGCCATCTGCTCCCACAACTGCAAAGCCTAACATAGCTGCAGCCGAATTCTGGACCTCTGTGAGTCTATCAGGACCCGGATCTTGCTTGGTCGCTCAGTCCTGCTCCTCAGCCGTTGGAGTATTCTCAGACTTCTTGTGATGTCTGGATGAAAGCCAGGAGCTTCTGCTTGATGTTCTCCTGGACATGATGGATTCATTTCTGCTCACACCAGCCTAAGGTTACAGAATATGTAAAATGACACCTACTGGTCAGAACTGGTTAATGCTGTCCTTTGGTCCAGGTAGGGGACCTGCGATCATTAATCTTCATTGATCACTGTCAGCCTGACTGGATTAAGAAATGCTAGGAAATTAGTGGAGCACACCTCTGGATGTGTCTGCAAGGGCATTTCAAGAGACAATTACATCAGGAAGGTTCTGACCTACCAACGAAATAATCGGATCAACCCTTTTATGAAAGCAGAATACCATGACATTATTGGGAGGTAGTCAAAAAGAGTTTCCCTGTTCATGAATTTGAAAGAGAGCATGGAGTGGGTATATGGTAGGGTTGGTAAAGAAGAAAGGGAAGGTGGAAAAAGGCAATTTTATTATAATCTCAAAAATAAAGAGTAAAATAAGCAACCTGTTTGATAGAAGTAACTATTTGGGACCATATCCCTGGACTGCACTCTCTCTCTCTCTGTATCTCTGTATCTCTGTATCTCTCTTTCCATTCCTCCCTCCCTCTCTTCTTGCTTTCCCCTTTTCTACTATGAAAAGTAAAGAATTTCTGCTGCACACTGCATGCTGCTGCTACATACTGCACACTGCTGTTGCATACTGCATGCTTCTTCTGCACACACTGCTGCACATTACATGCTGCTGCTGCACACTGCCTGCTACTACTACACGCTGTTCATTGCAGATGCACACTGCTCACTGCTGCTGTACACTGCTGCTGCACACTGCTGCTGCAGACTGCACGCTGCTGCTGCACACTGCATGCTACTGCTGCATCCTGCTCACTGCTGCTGTATACTGCTGCTGCACACTGCATGCTGCTGCTGCACACTGCCCGCTACTGCTACACACTGTTCCTTGCTGATGCACATTGCACACTGCTGCTGTACACAGCACACTGCTGCTGCACACTGCATGCTACTACTTCACACTGCTCACTGCTGCTGTATACTGCTGCTGCACACTGCCTGCTACTGCTACACACTGTTCATTGCTGCTGCACATTGCACACTGCATGCTGCTGCTGCACACTGTTCATTGCACACTGCTGTTGTACACTTCTCACTGCTGCTGCACACTACACATTGCTGATGCACACTGCAGGCTGTTGCTGCACACTGCGCTCCTGCCACATAACATACACTCCTGTCACCATGATAATCTTCTCACGTACATGGAACTGAACTAAACCCTTCCTCCTTTCCATTGTTTCTGTTGAGAATTTTGTTGGAGCAATGACAAAGGTATGGATAGCACAAGAGGCCATGGCATCCTGACTACAGGGGGAGGTCTTGGCAGATAAAACAGAAGCCAAACCTGTAAGGAAACCTGTATGCTCCCAGGAAAACGATCGCTTTCAAGTATGTAAAATATGACAGTCTTTTTTCCATCTCAACCAGGGCTGAGACCCATTCTCACTCAGAACTAAAGGAATTATTTTGCTGACACCAAGTTGAAAAGCAGTCATGCCTGCTTTACAGAGCACCTTAGAAATCAAAGGTTTAGTTCAAAAATTCAAGCAAATGCCTTCCTTATATTTAAGGAATTTGGTATAAATTTAATCTTATTCCATGCCTGATTTATTCAATTTATGCTGCCTGATATTTTTGTGTCTTTGCTACCTCATTGAGATGAAATCCCCTCAATGTTTCCTTGATGCTCACCTTCCTCACTTACATTGTAAGACATTTCTGTATCAATCTAAGTTCTATTTAGGTTCTGAAAAACTCAAAATAATAAAAAATTTTTAAAAATTCTCATATCCTCTACCTTGTATATATATTTTTAAGGGGAACTTGCCACTCCAAAGGAAATCTGAGCCGGTTCTGTGATTGAATTTCCTGAGCTGGCACGTGTGTTCTCTGCATATGTCTTTTATAAGCAGCATGGGATGTTCTCATTAGCACACAGGAAAGATCTATATGGACCAGATTAGGTCAGTCATATCAAATTCAGCTCCCTTCTGCAGTGGAGCTCACCTCACTAGGTGGGTTTATTAAGTTACAGCAATTGGTTGCTATGGACCAAAACTTGCCATGTTCAAGATCTGGGCAAGCAATAGTTCCCTCTGTTTCTGTTTCTAAGTCTGCTTACAAGGGACTCCAGCCTCATGAAAATCACCTGAAATACGTCACAATTTTCACAAATTTACTGCCAACAATTTCACTGCCAAGTCTTGGTTCCTATCACCGGCAGAATTTCCTAAACTGTGACTTGGGAGGTAATCAGTGATACTCCCGAAGGCCTCACTGTATAGACTGTGCTCTCTCTCTCTCTCTCTCTCTCTCTCTCTCTCTCTCTCTATATATATATATATATATATATATATATATATATATATATGTGTGTGTGTGTGTGTGTGTGTGTGTGTGTGTGTGTGTGTATGTCAGATATATATCTGATGGTTTGTCTCTTTCTGTCTCTGTCTCTTTGTGTGTCTCTGTCTCTCTGTGTCCCTCTCCTTTTCTCTCCTTCTATCTCTCCCTTAATCTCTCTCATACAATCTTCCTAGTTACCTCTGAGAGAGGCTAAGTATATATAAAACTGCAGAAAAGAAACTTGCTACCCTGTAAGCAACTTACAACTAAAAATAAAAAAAAATCCTTAATCTAAAGAAGAATTCTCGATGTCAGAAATAAAAACTAAGTCATCAAAAACAGTTAAGCCATGCATGAGCTTACAGCAGCTGTGGTTATTAGAACCAAACCTGCACGTGATCAAGAGGGTCACATGTTTCAGCAAGGAGATTGCTAGGGCTGAGGAGTTAAGGGCAGCCTGATGTCTTCTGGGGAGTGGGGTGAGTCTCTTTTCTTTGGGAGGGGGAATAACCGCTGATAGGATGTCCATGCCCTTGTGGATCTCAACAGACCTCTGTGCATCTGGGTAGTATTAGATCTACTGGGTTATTTTATAAATGACACAAAGTTGGAAGGAGGACAGGAGGCATGTTGTGGGGAGGTGGATTGTGTGCTTCTATAAACAATGTTTAAAAGTTAATCCAGATATCTGGATTTGAGAGATAACAGAAGCCAAGAAAGCAGATTACAATATGTCGATACAAATTAAAAGCAGGCAAGTTGCTACAGGACACAAACCAGTATAATAGACAACCAGAGGCCAGTGTTCTGTACCCGAATTCCTCAAGGCTAATGCTCGAGGGCTCAGAAATTCACTCAGTTACAATAGAGTACAGGAATCCAGAACAAAACACTACAAGGAAAAAGAAAGGGAAGCTCATATATGATATCTTAAACCCAGGGCGGAGCTGCTAAGCAGCCAGGATGCTAACTGAGGGAAACACTGCAAGTGAAGTCTGCAAACACTTGACCTTTGCAGCCTAGCATTCACTACTCTCCTCCAGACTTCTGGTAAACCCCACCTCTGTAGGGAAGGAGTCTTCCCAGCTGCTAAACCTGATGGCCATCCCTTCCATTAAACTTCTACAAAACCCAGTTATCCAATTTTGGAGCACATTTCACAATGGAGACTATATAATGAACAGTGTAATGATTTTTTTGAAAACATTTGATTGCACTATTGTGAACTCAATGACTACAGGAATCTTGTTCATATCCCAGCACCTACTGCCATCAATAAATAATCCGATATGTAATATTTGAGTGATTAACTGAATAAACAATCCAATTTCACTCATTCCCTGGAATGTGACCCTGAAATAGAATCCTGAGTCACCAATCAGAAATATAGGTAAGGCTGTATATATTTTTGTCACATTTTTCTATTAAGCAAGCCCTTCAGATCTCTTCATTTTGTAAACTAAGAATGTGAGTGATATTAATGAGTGACAGGGCCTAAGGAAGAGGCAAACAAAGTGTCCGTGACAATGTCCATAAGAGTCTCACAGGAAAACAACAAAAGGTTTGAAAGGATCCGGAATTATTGTTGCTATGTGATGAATAAATGCTTCTTTGCAGGCTCTGTGCTCACTCGTGTTTTGGGGCAAAAGAGATGAATTTGTGACAAATGAGATGTTTAGGTCACTGAACTGGCTCTGAAATCCTGGTGACTTCACTGTGTCTCCATTCAGACCAGATCCACGTCAACTCCATGCATCTGTATGTAAAAGCCATAGTTTGAACAAGAAAAGTTTCAGAGGAGCATATAAAATTCTCTCTTACTGATTCTCTTCTGTAGTCTCTTGTTGCTGGGGTGGTCAATGTTGTAACCCGCAATAAAAGAAAGCATCCTGGATGCTAAAAAGAGTTCTTTAAAACAGCTTGGCAGTGTTCTCTAAAGCCAACTGGAAGCAATACCTGGAAGGACTTCACTGGCCACTTAAGGCCCCATAAATAAGTTTCTTTTTCCTACGGAATTATCACAAAGATGTTTTCATCTCTGCTGAGAAGCTCTTGCATGTGACTATCTTGTTCTCAATGGAAAGTTAAAATCTATGAATGAAAACCCATGAACACGTTATCTTTAGTTATATCCTCTGTGCACTTTTGTATATTTTATTTTAAAAAAGATTGCATAGGTTATAGTTATACATACAATAACATAAAAATTTTACTTTGGAAGAATCTGTTTAGAAAAATAATACCAGGTAATTTTTTAAATTTTCTTATTCCTACTAGTGGTAGCCTTTACGTGCACAGGGTGGGGAAAGCTAACCCTCTTCCTCAGTGTCATCCAGACAATCTCTGCAGAATCCAAATGTCAGCGAATATACAAGGTGAAAGGTGGAATGAGTTCAATATTTTCATATTGGCCTAGAGAACATGTTCAAGCCATTAAAATAATAATAACATGTCCTGTTACCAAATTGAACAAAACAAGAGAACTTTTAGGTTCTTTGAAAATGCCTTCTAAATGTGTTAGTAAGCATGTCGATTATGTAATAATTCACAAAAAGGAAAAATATTAAACTGATTTGGATCTGTTAGGCAATTTATCATAATTACTAGAACAGACAGACAGGCACACACATGCACACACACACACAAACTCTTTCTCTCTCTCTCTCTCTCTCTCTCTCCAGTGATCAGTCCTTCACTGAAGGAATTTGTGCTAACGTCATCTCAGATTTTCTACAACAGGCTGGGTGGTGGTGGCTCATTTTTTTAATCCCAGCACTTGGGAGGCAGAGATAGACAGATATCTGTGAGTTCAAGGCCAGCCTGATCTACAATAGTTAGTTACAGGACAGGCTCCAAAACTACAAAGAAACCCTGTCTCCAAAATAAAATAAAATAAAAATTTTCTACAATAGAATCTTCAATAGCCTGTATCAAAGGGTGCCAGTCACATACAGTCTTCTGCCCAGCCTGTTCCTCCTGCTTTGGCTACTTGGGCACAAGAGGAACTACAATGTGTAACTTATTTTTTTTTTTTGATCTGTAACATTTATTTATTTATTTATTTATTTATTTATTAAAGATTTCTGCCTCCTCCCCGCCACCAGCTCCCTTTTCCCTACCCCTCCCCCAATCAAGTCCCCCTCCCTCGTCAGCACAAAGAGCAATCAGGGTTGCCTGCCCTGTGCAAAGACCAAGGACCACCCACCTCCATCCAGGTCTAGTAAGGTGAGCATCCAAACTGCCTAGGCTCCCACAAAGCCAGTACGTGCAGTAGGATCAAAAACCTAATCTCATTAAAACAGATACTTTTGCCAAGAGAAGCCTAAATCCCAGCATCATCTCCACCTTGTAACCTTGTGAAGCATGTCCTGTTCAACGAATTCAGCATAAATCTTATTTTTCTTTTATTTATTTTTCTCATTTATTTAAAACACATTGGATATAAAAATCTACAAATTCCCCTTGATGATTTCTTTGTTATCTAGGTGGCATATTCTTTGCTTCTGGGCTTCTTTGGTGCTTATTTTTGCTGACCAATAAGTAACGAATACAATGCTCTAGACTGCCTTCTCATCTGAATTTAGACCCCCATTAGAACTGTCATGACAACTTCTCCTCCCTAGGACAAAGCCACTTTGTATCTCCAGCAAAATGGGCTAAAAATGAAGCCCAGAATTCAGAGATAGCTGATTAAGAAATTTTAAAGTGTTTGCCTGCTCTCTTTTCAGAGAAATGCTATATTTTCTTTTTCATTTTTTTGCCTAAAGAACAAGATGATGTTATCTGGCTCCCCCCCCCCCAGTGCTACTGGACAAAAAGTGCATGGATACATGAATTCAAATCACATATCCTGATGTAAAAACATGGCTCACTAGAGTTGACTATATTATAATTAGAATCATACTAATATTTTTAGCTAAATAATATTCAGGGCATAATCACCAGAAGTAGTTAAATGCAGAACTGGGGAGACAGCTCAGTGGTTAAGAGTGCTTGCTGCTCTTGTAGAGGATCCAAGTTGAGGTCCCAACACCCACTTTGGTAGTTCATAGCTGTCTATAATTCAGGGAATCTGAGACATAGGGTCTGCCAGGCTTCCCTGAGAACTGCACTCCCATGTACATACACCCCCCCCACACACATACACATAATTAAAGATGAAATAAAGCTTGAAAAATAAAACTAATAAATAGTAAAATATGCTGGCTCTGTGTGTGTGTGTGTGCATCTGTCTGTCTGTCTCTGTGTATGTGTAATTATATGTCTGTTTCAGGGTATGTATGTAGCAGAAATAATGATAACAATACTAAATGAAGAGGGTAGCTTTGGTGTTGATCAGTTGCTGTCATTAAACAAATCATCTCTCAAAGAGCAAAGGCTTTTTAGGCTCACAGGCTTGGACCCCAGCTCAGAGCTGCTTAGCACCAAGGCTCTTAGTCTTACCAAGAGGAACACTCTGTGGCTGTGGCATATAGCAGAGCAAAACCGCTTCAGATTCGTGGCAGCCAGTGAAAGAGAAAGTGGAAGATACTGGGGACATACAATCCTCACTGAGGTCATCCCATTAACTATAGACATCTAACTGGGCTTTGCCTCTTAAAGCCTGCTAGTAGTGGGGTCTAAACCTCAGAAGACATTTCCCTAAACTACAGCAGCCTTTGCTACAGAACAGGCTCAGGTCTTGAAGGCCACCTCTCTAGTGTACAATTCTTTCCCAGGTAAGCGATGTTCAGTGGGATACTGCAAGCCCCTCTTGGTCCCCATTGACTTAGAGGTGAGTCAGCGATGGAGCCCCTCACTCAGCTTTAAACATTGTTTTAGTCTCCAGTCTCTGGATGTGTCCATCTGTACCAAGATCAAAGTCTATTGATGTTTGGGTTCAAATATATCTACAGATGTGAACATGGAGGTTGGACGTCAATGTTGGGTGTCTTCCTTTATTGATCTCCACTTTATTCTTTGAGACAGAATCTCTTGTTGAACCTGGAACCCACTGATTCGGCTAGGCAGGCTGGCCAGCGAGTCTCAGGGATCCTTCATCTCTGCCCCTTAAGGTACATAACATGCTTTTTTGTGTGCTTTGTTTTGTTTACATGGATACTGGGAATCGATCTCAGGTCCTCATGTTTTACCGACTGAGTCATCCTCTTAACCGAGCACAGCTTGGTTTCTACCTCCCTGACCCCTAGCTCCAAATGCAACATAATCTACCACAGAGTGGATGATTGATTTGTTCAGCTCATCATCACTGGAAGCAATGTACACAGGCCAGCAGGCTTCTTCGTGGCCCCTGGAGGAAATGAGAAAATAATTGATGGGGCCAAGAAAAAAAAGAACACTGTCATTTGTTTCTGAAGACCTGAGCCTCTCCATCAACTTCATCTTAGAAACATAACCACGTTTTCCTAATGGTGATATGGAATGGGGAGAGACATCCCAGGAGTAATTTTACTCATAAATAATTCAGATGCCATCCAAATGGGCAAGGATGCTTGACTGCACCCTGTGATAAAGGAAGCAGTGGTGGACCAGGGGTGATGATAATCTCCATAGTCATCAGCTTTTCTGCAGACAGCGGGGATATGGGATTCACTGGAGGGTTTTGCAGTGGGCCATGCCTTTTGCACTTTATATTTTTAAGCCAGCCAATGGCAGGAGGCTCTACTGCTATTCGAGTTCTTATCTTTCAAGTACCAAGACCTGAGTTCAATCCCCCAAACCAACACACTGGGGCTGCAGAGACAAGCAGATCCCTGGTGACCACTGCAAGCCAGCCAAGACTACTTGGCAAAGTCTAGGCTAGTGAGAGACCCTGTGTGAAAAATAAAAAATGAAGATGATACTGGAAAATGACAATCGAGGTTATTCTCTGACCTTCGAATACACATGCATGCACATGTAGGTACACCTTTGCACACATTAATAGAACACATGCACACGCACAGTCAACACGTAATGATTTGGCAGTAAAGAAAGATCACATGTGTTCATTAAATATGTTATAGAATGCATGAAGCTAGGCTATAGTATTATTATTATATCATTATTAAACTACTGGCAGAAGAAGGTACAAAAACTGCTAAGAGAAAGTCTTAAAACCTACAAACGAGATGGAGATATTCATGCAAACTTAGCTGAGGGTTTCACCACAGATACAAAGACAGGATTTCCAAGAAGGTTACAAGTGCAATCCAAGGGGACACATTAGTGTAAAGTGCCTGCAAGATGGCTCTTGTGGCGACTTCCAGACACCTGTTTGGGAACCTGGAGCACAGCAGGTAGCACACAAGAGATATAAAGCGGGCTACTATGGTTCCAGGTCTCCAAGTTTTAAATACAGTTGCAGCATCGTGTGAAGAAGTGATGAGCAGACTCAGGGATGACATGGGAACTAAGAGTTTAAGGCTGGGGAGGCAGTTCATGGAGTAAGCATAAGAGCTCTAGCTCAATAGTCAGACCCACAACCAAGAAGAGTGTGTAGTGTCACTTGGAATCCCAAAGCTGAGCAGTTAGAGGTAGGCTGGCCCTGGGGCCTCCATTCTTGGCCAGTCTAGCCTACTTGACCAGCTCTGAGAAAATGAGATCCTGTTTCAGAATCAAACAAGACAAACAAACACAACAAAACAAAAACAAGGTGGATACCACCTGATGAACACTTGAGGCCATACCTTGGTTTCCACAGACATCCACACATGCAGGGCACCCCCCTCCCCAGCTCTCAAACTCCACCACACCTCACTTCACACACACACACACACACACACACACATGGAACAAAGAGAATTTTAGAGTTTACTTAGATTCTTGCTTCACAAGTGCATATTAAAATCAAACATCAGTTCAATATTTCCCTAATTGCAAACCTCTACCCTCTGTCAAAGATGAAAGAGCTTCTACTAGAAGAAGTGACCGATGGCTAGGAAGACAGAAGGAAGAGAGAGATAAACCAAAATAATCTGTAAATTGGATAATTTCTGGACAGGACACTCTATTGTCACAAATGTTTAGTTTTAAGCTCCCCATCTCCAGGAGATCATACCAGACTTACGTAAAGCCCAACTCAACCCCTGACTCGCATGTGACAGGCATTCATTGTTATAAAAAAGACAGAGCTGTTTATGGAAGATTCTGTCCAACCTGAAAATCATCTGAAACACGATTTCCTTGCCTCTTTATTTATGGGACTTAAAGAAAGGAGAAGGGATCATTTACTAATTCAGAGACTGCATACCATGAGAAGGAAAATAACCTCCATGATTCTTCAAATACCCAATTAGCTAAATATTTCCATCTGCCCATGTTTTTTTTTTCTTTTCACCTTTCCCTTTTCCCTTTTAAATGTGATAATAGCTAAAAGCCTAAAAATGAGCAGAAAATGGAAAAGCTTCAAATACTTTCCCCGATACAAGGACAGTAGTCACAGCAACATGCTATCCCTGACATTATTATCATTAACAGCATCAAAAAGAACATAGTCGGGCACTAGCTTTAGCAGGGCAATGTATTACACCCAACTTCCTGGCTAGGTTAGTGTAGGCAGGGTAAGAAAGCTGTTTGCTACCACTGCTACTTCAAGAGGAGGCAGTAGCCGAAGCTACTAAACACCAGCACCCTGGTACCTGGAGACACCATGTGATGGGACAGTTAAATGACATCACCTGTGAATGAGACACAAAGAGAGGAGAACTGTCTCCCAAAGTGAGATATAGTGCCCCATGTGGATTCGAGAGAAGAAGAGAAAAAGAAAAACACCACTCTGGCCAATGAAAAAGGAAGCCTTCAGAGAAGGGACAGACACATGGAACTCCTTCTCACTGGAAGACACGCCCCAAATTCGTGGCCCAAGAACACATCCAACATAGAAGGGATCAGAATGCAAAATGATGGTGCACACGGTGGTGAACTTGTCAGATAAGCATGGACGGATCTAGCAGTTAAAGGTAATGAGATCACCGTGGTGTGGCTATGTGCTGCCATCTATTGGAGGGGTGGAGGGCACCTCCCATGTCTTCTGTGCCAAAATTGCCTGGGAAGGACTGGGCAGCCCATCAGAAAACAACTTGGAGACAGCTGTGGTGGTAGCAGCAACTAACACACTTAGGAGGTTTGGAGAAATTCTTGACACACAAGGTATTCAATAGGACTTGGAGACTGAGTAAAGAAACTGAATCAAGGCAATTTTAGAAAGCCATGTCCCGGCAATTAGTCCAATAGTTCTCCGTGAAGGGGATGGGATTTCTTATACAGAAGCCTGCTGAAAGGAAGAATCGTACTTGGGGTGACAACCATACAATCTTGTTTTGAGTGAGGTCACCAAGGACCACACGATTGGTGGGGGAGTAAATCAGAGACATGCCACAACTTCAAGTCACACATATATGTCTTGATTTTTGAAATAGTTTGTATTATATTGCTTCCCTCTTTTCTTCCCTGAATTCTCTCATGATTTGAGTCTGCATGTGAGCAACCATTCTATTTTGGCAGTCACCTCTGTGATATTGCCTAATGTTAGATGGGTTTATCTGTTGAATTATTCTACTATAGTAAAGACACAATGGGGCAGTATCAATCACACCTTCCTTGTATTTTTCCCTTCAAAATCCCTGTCTACACTACAAGACATCAAATGCAACCTTCACACGGATATGCAAAAAGAAAATGTGTCTCAGGACACAGTCTAAACCTTGCCATAAAAAATTAAGATAACATTATGTTTGGCTGAAAAAGAAAAGGTCCTTGTATGTTTCAACTCACCGAATAAACACCACACATGGAAAAACAAACATATATGAAATAAATTACTACATTTTGAAAGTAATGAGAATAAGTCAATGTTAAAATGTTATATTTAAAAAGAAAGGGAAAGAAATATCTCTGTGTGAAGTGTGTATATACAGTTCATGTGTTAATTTGTGTGTGCATTATGAGAATGTGTGTGTGTAGTGTCACACTGTGTGTGTATTTGTGTGTAGTGTAACAATATATAAATGACAAAGTAGATGTGGTGTCACAATGCATGTGTGTAATATATCAGTGTACATGTGATACTGTGTGTATGTACTATCACAATGAGGTGTGTGTGTGTGTGCGTGTGTGTGCATGTGTGTATGTAATCCAGGTGTGGACATTCGGTTATCTTCCTCTATCAATTCCCCACCTTATTGTCTTGAGATGGGTTTCTCATTGAGCCTGCAGCTCACCTGTGGCCTAGGAGAACTGGTAAGGAAACTCCAGGGATCAACACCTCTGAGATTACAACCTTTTACTACGTGGGTTCTGGGGTCAGAGCTCAGGTCCTCACACTTCCACAGCAGACACTGTACCAAGTGGGAGTCATCATCAGCACCTCCCCCCATAAAGCAATATTTTGATCTTCATTCTTCACCACAGAGAACACTTACCCTCAACACTAACATCTGCCTTGACCTTTTCCAATTGTGGATGTAGTGGGATCAACACCATGTCTAGCAGACTTCCTAGCCAATCAAGGAAAGCTCAAGACCAACCCATAGTCACCCTTGGCCACACGAAGACAGAGAGATCTTGTCACAGTTAAGTAAATATGTATCTCCAAAGGTAAAAAAAAAAATCTGTTCTACACATATACAAATTCAAATATTAAATCCAGTTAGAGTGTTTAAAAGAAAGCAGTTTTATATCTACATCTTTTCTTAATAGTCTTTATAAGCTTATTGGAACAGAGCTTCTAATTTTCTAATAATCTGCAAGTTCCTTCACACCATCACTGTCCTAGTAAATAATATACATGTAGCCCAGAGGAATATAAACATCTTTAATAGTAACTTAACTTTAAAAGTTTCTTGAAAGTTGCGGGAAATAATGAATTACTAATTTGTGTACCAATTAGTTAATTTTCTAATGTGACTCTGGAAAAAATATAATAACAAATTACTTCACATTTTACAGGACAAATTGGTAGAAATTTTGCAAGAGGCTAAAATTATTAAACATTAAATATACCCCCAAAGAAATTATATATTAAATTCTACAATAACTTGGGGGCTGGAGTGATTGCACAGCAGTTAGCAGAAAACCCAAGTGCATTCCCAGCATCCACATGGAATAGCCTGCAACAACCTGTAACTCCAGCTCCAGGGAACCTGACACTCTTCTGGCCTCCACAGACATCTGCACATATGTGGGCACACATTCACACAAGCACACAGAAACACACATCAAAGCTAACCAGTGAAAGCAAAATTAAAAAATAACACATGCATGCCTAGTTGCTCGTGGCTGCCCTACACTTATTTTCTCAAGCGCCTGATGCTAAGCAATGTATTCTTCTCAAATCTCTGCCATCTCTAGAACACATGTAATTACTGGGTACCTTCACGCACGGAGGCATGAGCTTTCTCTACTTTGCAGAAATCTAAGAACTCTGAGGGTCTACAAATTCATTTGGCAATAATTTGTTTATGCAATGATAAAGGCGCAGAACTATACATGTTTAAGTATAACAATGGAAGACATAAATTTATTTTTACTGGAAATAAGGGAGCCTTCCACGGTTCTGCACAATCCATTAACGACTATACCTAAACACAGTCTTTATAATGTTATGTTTCTCATTTCATGAATTTTTACAGCTAATGTGTTTCCAGCCAAGAATAATGTGGTGATTAGAAGAGACTTCAATGAGAATATGTGTCGGTGCAATAAGTGTAGAAGCTAATGAATTTCTTTCTGACTAGAAAACAATTATTGATCACCAATTTTTGGAAAGCTTTAAATCAATTCTCATGTCATTTACTACAAAAAAGTTCAGAAACGGGATTCAAGAGGAGCTAGATAAAATATTTTGAAACTAATAAGATATCGATTTTTCTAAGTTAGTATGCTAATTTGTAGCTTTAATAGCCCCTAATTTAATTAGACTAATGCCTTCCGTGTGGACTGGGCTTACAAAGAAAAGCTGCCTGACAGACCATCTGAATTTTGAACTGATGTAGGTTTTAAATGGGAAAACTAATGCACTTCTAGCTTAGAACGCTCAGTTAATAGCACAAGTGAAGGATTGCAAATCTGGAGGAAACACCAGGTTTCACACTGGGCTCTTTACTCATCTGTTGTTTTAGGTCAGTGAAAGCGATGAGGAACTGGTCCAAGTTTTCAATTAGACTTACCTTTTAGGCTCCTACAATCACAACTGCGACACAAAAGCTTATGCAAGCCTTTGATTTCTATGACACAGATGAAAGACAAGTGATGTGGGCTAATTAAGGGGACAAGGAATTAACTACATAAAAGACTATTATAATAATAGAAATCCTTCAGCAACGTATTTAAGAAATGTATCAGGAAGCCGGGTGGTGGTGGCGCACACCTTTAATCCCAGCACTTGGGAGGCAGAGGCAGGCGGATCTCTGTGAGTTCGAGGCCAGCCTGGTCTACAAAGGGAGTTCCAGGACAGACTCTAAAGCTACAGAGAAACCCTGTCTCGAAAAACAAAAAAACAAACAAACAAACAAAAAACAAACAAACAAAAAAGGAATGTATCAGGAATCTTTCTACTAACCAAGAAATTTCTGTGATAGCCACTAGGCAGCCAACACAGTATATCTGAGCGTATCCTTGATTTCTTGGTTAAGAACTCATTAGAGAACAATATTGAATAGAAGAGAGGTCGGCAAGAGACAGAGAGACAGGGAATCTATGAACGGATAAATTACTCCAGAAGTAAGGACTAATATTAAGACATTGCCCAAGTAACCGAAAGAAGACTTAAAACCCTGCCATCCTCTCATGGTCATTGTGCTGGCTGCAGTGCCTCCTCAACCACCTCACTCCTAGATGTTACCACCCCACGGTGGTGGGGGCAGGACCTGCTAGGCTTCTTACTTCCTCTTGCCTCCCATCTCTCCCCCTGCAGAAGATCTTTACCTTATTTTCATTGCTCCTGCATCTTCTTTCTCCGGCTCAAGTAATTCTACTTCAAGAATTAACTCTAGTATTTATTCACATACTTGGTGACCCCCTTCTCTCTTTTGAAAGATGTATTTTTTTAAAATTATGTATATGCATGTGTGTCTATGTGTGGGTTTGTGCATATGCATTTAGTACCTGTGGAGGCCAGAAGGAGGCGTTAGAACCCCAGGAGCTGGAGTTAAGGACAGTTATGATTTACCTGTTGCGGGTCCTGGGAACTGAGCACAGGTCCTCTAGAAGAGTCACAATTGCTATTAACCATTGAGCCATCACCATCACTCCAGCCCTAATATCGCTTTTCACTCCCTCTAATTCTTGCAACTTTTCGTAAATGTGCTTAAGAAAATAAACTGCAACTTTATCTCATGCTTACTTACTCTGAGCCAATATGTGTGTGTGTGTGTATAAGAAACCATATAAACTGACCATATGGTTTAAATTACAGCAGAAGTCTAAAATGAGATATATTCGTATGTATCTTTTGATTTATTATAGGCTTATGTCCTGATAAAAGCAGTTTTAAGTCAGAAAGGTCATGAGTTGAAAATGCATTTAATGTTCCCCATCTACCAAGCTTTTAGCCTAATAAAAACGAACTGAAGGGTGTTGCTTTACTGTCTCCTGTCTGAGAGCCTTGAGATTATCTAACCACAGGCCAGTTTACCCAAGGAAAGATTAAAGTTCAATGTTTTAAGTTAGGTTTTTCACTACATGCTTTTAGACCACCCTAAAGTCTGAAAATTGTAAATTGAGCAGCCACATACAAGAAACTGGGTGTATATCAAGAAATGAGCAGCCCACAAGTGTACCTGAACAGTCAGAACCACAACTACTTAGAGTGGGATTTTTCAGAACATTGATCAGAGGGCTGAAAAGTGGCTTGGGATTAGTGGTATGCACTGCTCTTATAGAGGATCAGGGTTCAGTTCCTGGCACCACATCAGGAAGCTCACAGCCATCTGTAACAATGGCCCTCTTGTTGCGTCTCAAGGCATGTCTTCCTCCTCACCAGATCTACTCCTGCTGCAGTTCCCTTTCAGAAGAGAGGAGGCCTCCAAGAGACAACAACCAAGCTTGACAAAGCAAGATACAACAAGACAAGGCAAAAAGCCTTCATATGGAGGCTGGACAAGGCAACCTAATAGAAGGGAGGGTTGCCAATCCTTCTACTAAAACAACAACTTCTTCTTCTTCTTTTCTTCTTTCTTCTTCTTCTTATTCTTTTCTTCTTTCTTCTTCTTCTTCTTTTCTTCTTCTTCTTTTCTTCTTCTTCTTCTTCTTCTTCTTCTTCTTCTTCTTCTTCTTCTTCTTCTTCTTCTTCTTCTTCTTCTTCTTCTTCTTCTTCTTTGTGTGTGTGTGGCATGTGTGGAGCTCCTGGGCAATAATAGTTTTCATCATTAGCATGGGAATTATGCTAGATTTTTTTTATTATGCTGGATAATGTAGATTATTTTCTTGCCAGTGTTTAATTAAATGCCGTTTACAGTATTGTCCCTAGAAGGAAGACTATCCTACATTATATACTACTAAACACCACGGGGATATAGGGAACCAACATCCTCTATCTTCCTACAGCACAGAAGCATGCCCCAGCAGTGCTGTTTCCAAGAATATGCCTTTGCTGCACGAGGGAAGAACACAGAAAGTTCAGCTACATAATTAGCATAATCTCAAGGCTGAAACAGAATTCTCAGCCACAGAGAGGACAAACAATCTTATGACCAAAAAATAGTGCTGATTTGGAATCAAATTTAGGTTTCAATTCTTAATCCACTTTGTAAGTATACATTTATCCTTAGCCATGCTGCTCAATTTTCTAAGCATTGATGTCCTCATCTGCAAAATGTGGCTAGTTAAGACTTGTATTCTAGTGCAGTACCAATATTTACAGAATGTTTACATGCATAAATATACATATTCACACATATGCATATGTTTCCCTTCCAATCCTCTAGTCCTTGATATAATCACAACTTCTTTCTAAATTCTGGCTTTGTCTCTCAGACTTGTGCTCTGGGAGCTTCCAATAATAGTTGGCGGGCAGATCTTGTGTGTGCTTGGAGGAGGTTTGTAGCATATGTATGTGTGTGGGGGTTTGGGTGTGGAGATGCACACTCAAATGTGTTTATACATTTGGAAGTCAGAGGGTGGAGGCTGATGTCTTCCTCATTTAATCCTCATCTTATATTTTTATTATGTCCTTACACATGTGCCATGACACATGTGTGACTGTCAGGGGACAATACCTCCTTCTATCACATGAGTTCCACGTTGAACTCAGATCGTCTGGCTTAGCAGTATGAGCCATCTTCCAACCTTCCACCTTATTTTTTGAGAAGAGGGTCTTTCATTGATTCTGAAGTACCCTGATTTGCTAGACTAGTTGGCCAATGAACTCCATATATCTTCCCATCTCTTCCCCTCACCCCTAGGACTGGGACTACAGACATGGTCACCATGCCCAGCTTTTACATAGGTTTTTGTGATCTAACTCAAGTTTTTATAATTACTCAACAGACACTTTGCCAAAAGCACCACCTCCCAACAGTGACTTTATGAAAAGACACTTTTTTTTCCTAACAAATCACACAAAAATCTGAGAAGGCGATCTTAATGGCCTGCACTGAGATAGGTGGTCATTGTAAATGAATGGTTTTCTTGAAAACTGTCCTCTGGAAGCTAGGCCATCTTTCAGAACAGATATAAACTATAAAGCCTTGCCCACATCTTAGATTACACACTATTAGAGGTTAATATATCCTTATATCTGTTTAAATACATAAATATTTGCTCCTCAAATACATCTATCAGCTTAGATAGCTGCAGCCTCAATAGCTGTCGCCACTTTCAGATTCATTTTCTTGCCACTATGTTTTTCTATCACAGCCTCAAGAATCAACAGGGACCTTTTCCAGCCTGTCATTAAGATATCGAAGCACTGTCACTTAGCCATATAGTTTCTTCAGTGTCTGCCCCACCTCTTATCTGGCTACCTTTATCTGTACTATTCCTTAAGATGAATGTTTTTCTAGGATACTTGAAATTGCCTGACCATGACACATTTTCTTTCATGCCTCAAATTATGCTAATCTCATTACCTTGAATAGTATCCCCTCTCCATGAAATCCAATAATTCCACAGAGTCAAATGTTTCCACTCTGTTTTACTTTTTACATGCAACTTTGACTGATCTCTCCCTTCCTTGGATGCTTACAGCATTCATGTAGACTCTGCTGCATGCAAATTTATGATTCTTTCTTGGTTCTGCCGTCTCTCTATTTAGATTACAAATGCTTCAATGCACAGATATATCTTTGAGATATCTTTCTTGTGGTGTCAGGCATAGTTCAGACTCAACAGCTAACACTCTGTGTTCATGCCCTTTGCAAACCAAGGGTCACCCACTTCCATATCCTAAATAGTTAAGTAGTAGAAAAAAATTGTTCCGTGATTAAACTCATATGTCTCATTTCTCTGTAGCTGTCATGAAAATGTTATGTTTCTAATTCAACATTGAAGTCCAGTTCTACCACTGGGTAAAGGTCATCTTTGTATAGTCATATGATGTGATTCAGAGCTGGAAATATGCATGAGTTTGCTTCAGTTACAAAACATGCACTGTCCCGCAGGCAGACCTGGGGCTGTGGTTGGAAAATGGGTCAGCAATGTGCTCTTGTACACACCCGCTACATGTCCTACAGCTGTCTGACAACCTCAACTGTCAAAGCTTAAGTAGCCAATACATATTTCCATCAAACTAATAAGTATACATACCATTTCTCTAGGTCCTAACTGACCTGGTGTCAGTAGATGCCAATGTGACAAGTGCTGAAAGTCTCCCAATGCAGTGACTTCTGTGGCTGAAGGATAATTCATTTCCATTTGTGAATTCATACAACCTAAACCTTAGTGTGAATCACACACTGATCCTTTAGATTTTGAAGAAAATACATCAGCCAATGACTTCCAAGGCAAACAAAACACTGTTTTACTAGTATTGATGTATTTGAATAGAAAAACCTCATGATGTGGGATTCCCTTCTGTATGTTGTGAATATGTTTTATTGCCATTGGTTAATGAATAAAGCTGCTTTGGCCTATATCAGGGCAGAATATAGCCAGGATGGAAGAGATATATATATAGAGAGAGAGTAAGTGGCGTCAGGGAGATGCCATGTAGCTGCTGCAGGAGATAGATGCCCAGGAACCTTACCAGTATGTCAGAACCACATGGCGATACACAGATTAATAGAAATGGGTTAAGATATAAGAATTAACTAGGGATACGCCTAAGCTATTAGCCAAGCAGTGTTGTAATTAATACAGTTTCTGTGTGATAATTTTGGGCTTGGGCGGCGGGGAACAAACAGGCACTCTCCTCCTACCACCTTAGACATGGGAAGCCATAGCAGGCCACATCAGGACAGGAACAATAGCTGATTTTGAGTGATACGTGTTTTAAAAACTAAACTGAGTAAAGTAAAGTGGCCATCTGTTTTGTAAACTGAAATGATTAATTCCCAGGAAGTCTTCTGACGGGGCACTATTTTTGGCAGAACATTAATTCCTAAGGAACGGAACAAACAGGCACTCCTGCTCATTTCATAAAGGATAACTACATTTCCCAGTTATCCATCTGGGCCCTTTTCATTTCAGTGGTTTAATTAAAACTCAATGGCATTATCAATCTGTTACAT
Organism: Chionomys nivalis; assembly: GCF_950005125.1. Classification (NCBI taxonomy): domain Eukaryota; kingdom Metazoa; phylum Chordata; class Mammalia; order Rodentia; family Cricetidae; genus Chionomys; species Chionomys nivalis. The sequence continues at coordinate 89,689,166 of NC_080090.1, forward strand.
TTTTCATGTTGATGGTTATTACGTTTACAGTACAGCAGGGGTTCAAGTTAAAGCAAGAAGATGATAAATCTCATCCCTCGATTTCATTTCTGTTTCTCTAGTAACTAATATTCTGCTGATACTCTTTCAGCTCACTCACAATCACAGAACAATTTTCATGATTTTGTGATTAAAATAAAGGGGAAGCTGGATCTGGAATTTTCAATGTGTCTTTCCCATTTTGCATGTTATTATAGTTTATGACACTTCTGCCAAGCCACTGTGTAAATATATTTGAGTTAGGCTCTTCAAAATTTGTAATAAACATTTTTATGACTTTTCTATTAAAACATCTGTTTTTCTTCCTGTGGGTATCTCTTAATGTTATACTTCTTTAAATCAAAGTGAGAAGTATATTGATCAATTCTGAACCCTATGTATTTAAATTTATGTGTAAAATATGTTTACTTCCTATATCAATCTTGAACACCAAAGAAATGATCACTTTTTTTCTACTGAGAACGTCTCTTCAAAACTAGCCCATTAAATTCTTCTCTTTTGATGCAGACCAGGGATGTGGTCACCAGATAGAGAATGGCTGATGGTAATCTAAGCATAGACATGCTGCGTTCCACCAAAAATGCTTTCAAAATATTGAAAACCATGTGACTATAAGAAAGTTTGTGAGAATTATCAGCTCAAGGCTAACACTGTGGACAAACCGATTGTCTTCCTTTCCCTATTCCCTCCACCCAACTTCCAGAGATAAAGGCTCCCTCATGGTAAGTGTGGCTATCCCCAGTGTCTTGCTCCAAAACCAAAGGCTTTAGCTTGGTGATGTGGAAATAACTAGAAAACCTCGTATCAAAAATAGGATAGACCATCTTTATTCCTGTCATTCCTCAGCCCTTCTAACCACTAGCTGCCTTCTGCTGTCTTCTATCCATCCATACTTACTATGTACAATTTACCTGTTTCATCTAAAGTGGGGTTTGTTCTCCAGAGAAAAAATGGTTTTGTTCAAGCCAATCTTGTTCAAAAGTAAATACCCATTGCTCAGGAATACTGAATAAATGTCTTCCAGCTTGACAAGGTCAAGCCCTTTTCCAAATACACCAATGAACTTATCTATTGAACACTGAACATGAACTCCATCCTGGAAGCCAATTATTTAATAAGGATTCCACAGCATTATTTAAATGTCAAAAGAGACATGCTATAGTAGGGCAGAGGCAAATGATAAAAGTATTGTTAACTTCTAGAATTCAACTTGCCTGACGTTCAAGCTATTTCTTGTCTACATAGCAAAGAAAAAGCTCATTTTCATACATGTCAGCAGGCCTCTTCTAAGCAAGTGTTTCTGCATGAAGTGGGCAATCCAGAAAGGGCACACCTAGCAGGTGGGATTTGTCTGTAAACGAAAGTTAATTATGAAGAAACAAAAGAGCCAGTCACTAGAGTGGAGTGGGAGAAGACTGAAGACCAGAAGGAGGAAATCATGAAACAATGGCAAGGGAAAGAAAGAGACTCACAATCTGACTATAGACTAGAGATGCTCTGGAGTCAAGTGGAACAGGACAGAGAACTAAGAAATGAGCTCTCGTGTACATGATCAAAAGATCTTTTCACAAAGTTGTAAAACCTACACAAGAATAAGAAGATGATCAAAAGTCTTCTGTGCCAGACACTATGTGTAATATATGTAGACATGTAAAATGGGGTGAGCATTATGGAAAACAGTGTGGGATTTTCTGAAGACAATTGCACTTGAAGTATTATTAGGGCCTGGGGATGTAGTTCATTAGTAAAGTACTTGCCTAGCGTTTGTGTTCACAATTCTCTAGTTCCATTCCCAGTACCATGCATGCACACACATACACACACACACACACACACACACACACACACTGGGGAATATTATTTCCAGGCTTGTGACTTTTGTTTGTGCTGCATTTGTTTAACTCCTTGAAGCTGTGTTACTGTGCCTGTCTAAAATACCTCATGGTCTTAATAAAGAGATGAACAGCCAATAGCAAGGCAGGAACAAGGATAGGCGGGGCTAGCAGACAGTATAAACAAAAGGAGAAACCTAGGAGAGAACAAGGAACAAAAGAAAAAGGAGAGGAAGACACAGAAATAGAGAAAGAAAAAAGCCCAGAAAAAAGCCCAGAGGCAGTCAGGATAATTTAAGCTCACAAAAACAAGCCAAGTTAAGGTCAGGCATTCATAAGTAATAATAAGCCTTTGTGTTGTTTATCTGGGAGCTGGGTGGTGGGTCCCTCAAAAAAGTCCAAAGAGTAAAACATCACATAATACACATCCACACATTAAATAAATAAATAAATAAATAAATAAATAAATAAATAAAAATAAATAAATAAAATTAACACATGGTTACTATTTCTGATTATGTATCCAAAAGAATTTAGAAACATCCCACCACCATTTTCAGTGCAATATTACTAAAAATAGAGCAGAGATAGGAGGAAAGGAATTTTGCAACTGACAAGTGGATACAGAAAATATGTGTAGATAATATACATTATATATACATAATGTATACAGTTTATGTAACAACTATACATGGGAAATCTTGTCACATCCTACACTATAGATGGACTTCTAGAACGTTATGCTAAGGGAATAAGCTAAGTGTAGGACAAATGCTTTGTGATCTATTCACGTATTATATCTACAGCTGTAAGACCAGGAATATGATTGCTGGGGGTTGGGAAAGGTGGGAAGGAGGGAGGGAGGGAGGGAAAGAAGGAGGGAGGGAGGAAAGGAGGTATTTGGTAGGTGTAACTTGCAGTTCTTATGCAATTCTGATAATGCAGGCATGTGCAGCATACCGACCTGAACACTTTATGATGAGACAGTGAGTATCTGTAATGATCAATCATGATTGTCAACTGATGCTGTTTATTATTACCTAGGAGACACATCTCTGGACAAATTTATAAGACAGTACGTGAGTTAGATCACTGAGGTAGGAAGAGCCATTTATTGCGCGCAGCACCATCCCATGCTCTGTGGTTCTGGACTTAATGAAAAGAAGAAAATGAGACGGATGGAGAACTCAGCTCTCTCTGCTCCCTGGCTGCAGATGCAATGTGAGTCTTCCGCACCACAGAGGACCAGATCCTCAAAGTGTGAGGCTGAATAAACCCTTCCGTCCTCAAGGTGCTGTAGTCAATGTGCACTGACTCTAATAATAATAACTAAATAATAATAAGTGGAATAAATAACTAAAACATCCCGCCCCCTAGATGCTACTGAACACCTCTGGACTCTAGCATAACAATAAAAGTGTGGAAGTGTCTGCATTCTTTTCATGGAAAAAGTTGGCTATATTTAGACATTAGCCACAAGCTGTTTTATTTTCTTATAATGCTTGAGGATTTCTTTTAGAAAACTATAAACTTTTGTCAAATTTTATCTCAAATGAGACCTCATGTATCAAGTTTTGCAAGCAAGGTATGTGTGTCTCATATTGATATCTCAGATTCCCTGGGAGCTGAAGTAGATAAGGAGAGATGTACAGTGTGCAGAGACATTTTCAGCATGATCAGTCAAAGAGATGATTGATTCAAGGTACTACATTAGGGCCAACTAGCTGAGTGGTCCCTCTAAAATACTGTGACTTTAAGCCCCTCCTAAACCCTTCTTTCCATCATCATAAACTAAGGAATACAGTTCAACAGTTCATGGTCTCAGTAGAATCAATTTGGGAGATATAGGGCAATATCACAATATAGTGGTCCAACAAAAAGGGTTATAATACACAGGACGTGATAGAATTGAAACAAGTTTAATGTGGCGGCTGGACCAGCCATCAATACTGAGTCCTCAGGGAGGGTCTAGTGGTCAAGAGAGAAGTGAAAATCCGTGCTAGACATAGTCCCCTTGAACACGGTTGTTCCTACTAACCAGGAGGGAAGGGAAATAATTGAGAACCAAGAGGCCAGAGAGTGAGTGGGAAATAAGAGAGCAGAAACTGCAGAGAGTGGTGAGCAGTTTCTATCCCTCTGCTAATGGACAGCAAAGCATATCTAAAATCAAAGCCTAAGAGGCAAAGAGAAATGAATACTAAATGCACCAAAGCCACCCCCACTCTTCTTCTCTCTGAGATCTTTACAGCTCAGTGAGATTCCACGGAAATCAGATGCCTCATATGGAGTAATGACCAATCAACAAGGGAACAGGCAAAGAGGCCTCTGAATTCCCACCATCTAGAATCAATGTGGGATTTGCTTATGGTTCTTCTGATTATAGTTCAAACTATTTTGCAAATGGCTGTCTCCAAAAACAAAACCCTCTGTATTCCACCTCCTAGAGCTCCTTCCCATAGATCCACTAATTCATTCTACAATTAAAGAAAATAGTAGGAGTTTTTAAAGTCTCAAAAGTCAAAGAAATGCTGTACTGGGTCACCCAGTCCTTAAGACAACTGAACTAAGATTAGCACATGGAACAAATGTTCAACCTTCTGCCTTTCTCACGAGCTACTTTTCACCTTCCTTGGCTTAGCTCATATACTTGTTCTGTGATCATGCTAATATATAAAAGCAGCCTCTAATAGAATAAGAATGCTGCTGGTGGTGCTATTTGTGGATCCCCAGAGGGATAGCTGCTCTGAGCATCCATTAGGACAGACTTACCAGACTGGATCAGAGCTTCTGATCTTTCAGTTAAGGTTTTACACATTTAGCATGAAACTATGGAGGGTAAATACTTCTATGAAAAACAACTAACATTATAAAGTCACTACTATACTTTATCTAAATAAACCTATTTTTTATTTTAACAAACTGTTAAAAGGTAAGAAATGTGGTTAAGAAAGCAAGGAAACTACTATTACAAGGGAAATTTCCAAACTGTATCTTGTCCAAGGCTACTTCTAATTACCAAGAAACAATCAGGATACATTTGGAAGAAGAAAAAAACTGCACTCATTGGCATTACTTTCCAGACAGTGGCGGCTTTGTGGTTGTTTTGTGTGTGTGTGTCATCTTTAGTCATGAGCTTGGAGAGAGTAAAAAGGACTAAAGCTATTGAATTGTCCATTATTTACTATCTCTGCCTTAAACGGCATGCATTTTTAAGTAATTCATCACTGGAAAGTGTTTTTGCTCTAGGGCATGGAGGGCCTGATAGAAGGAACTAGATCTGAGTTCATTCTTAACCAGTTATAAGGTGAGTGCAAACTGAGGAATATTTGGGCTGTAACTGCCTCCCTGAGAGAATGCCAAGTCTTCCTGACTCTATCACACTGAATTCATGTTCCAAGGTCACTCAGTAGAAGCAGAATCTGTCTGTTTTATTCACCCAAGTTATCTTGCTAACACACTGAAACATTGCTGTCCTTTGAAGTCTAAACAGATAGCAGACAGATAATACATACATATATACATATGAACAGATGGATGATAGAGAGATAGATGATAAATAAGAAAGATGATGAAGCTTAGAAGATGGTTAAAAATGATAGTTAGATGGGGAAAAATAGGTAAGTGATTGGTAGAGATAGGTAAATAGAGGCAGACAAACTAAGATAAGCAAATCTATTTAACATTGCCCTTCTGGAAAACCACGGAAGCTGCCAGGTTCCTCCCCACCACAGGAAGCATTCTTCTCTCTACAGCACCAAGTGGAAACAGCTTAGGGAAGCAGCAACACCCAGCTTGCCCTCCTGCCGTCGTTTCCTTCAGGGAGAGGAAGTTAGAAGCCCTTCAGGCACTGGGCCTATAACTGTCAATCTCCAGGTCACCAGCCAGAGTGCACCCTAATATCTCCATTTACACTTGTCCAGACAAAAAGAAGAGGGCAGGCTCCGGGGACAGGTCTCATCTAGACGAGGATAGGAACAGACAGAAGGGAGCAACTATATTTGGCAAGGTGATTCAGTGAGAGCAAAGAGAAGATGGATTGAGTTCCTCTGTACTTTTCCATTTCAACTCCTTGAAACCAGAGTGGGGAAGGTGACAAAGAGAGACAATCAGGTGTGGCTCCTTTCCTAAAATAGATGTGTGGTGGGAGGTGACACAATACGGAGCTTCCTCTTCCAGGAGTCCTGGTGATTTGTGCTCTGCTTCACAATCTGCGGCTTGCAGAACGTCAGGTTTGTCCCTAGGCCTGAAGTCCTTCACATATAAACCAAAGAGACTATGCAAGAATAATCTCTGCAGAATTAGGGACACGGCTCATTTGGTAGAATGCTTGCATTGAAATGCAGAAGTCCCTGAGACAAAGGCAGGTAGCATAACCTACTTGGTTTGTTCCGGAACAAAGAGAGACTCTGTCCACAAAGTGAACAGCACCTGAGCGCGCGCGCACAAACATACCACCCACAAAAATTAATGATAATAACAATCTCTGTAGCCTGTCTCATGTGCTTCTTTCCTAAACCCACAAGCAAATATATATATATATATATATATATATATATATATATATATATATGAAAACTAAATTCACGGGTGATAAAAACAAATAAATAAAGCACGAATGTTTGGAATACATGAAAAAATTCCTGTTTACAGATCCAAATTTGTTTAGAGTGTAACTATTCATGGTGTTCTGGAACTACAAGTTGTGTTCTGTGAAGTTTCTTCCATCTAATCCTAAACCATTATATTCCAGTTAAAGAATGTTAAGCTTTTAGATACTATACTTGGGGATTTATGCCAAAGAAAAGAAATTGCTAACAGTGCATTTGAATTTTTATAACTCGGATGATGTCAGCTCACAAGATAGACTATTTCCTTGGGAAAATAAAGAGTCCTCTAGGGTGACAGAACAGACGGTGGGCCAACTTTTACTTATGGCTCAGGTTACATAGGCACTGCCCCTTAAATAATTTATGGATCTGATCATACACAGGTCTCATCTGTGGGAGCAGGGAGAAGTGAAACCAAATATGTCCCAGTCTGTGGGCTACTCACTGTTCAATAGCGGAGATGGAGAGCAGGGTCCATTAGACCGGTCAGAGGGTAGGGGTGCACACCACTTATGTGTGGAGCAGATGCTCCTTTCTGGTTAAAGTGCCTAGTCAACCCCCACCAACCTTAACCCTCAGCTGAGCTCAATACAATGAGGCTGACTCACTGATTCAATTAGACAAGAGTGTTGCGTGAGTCCACAGACAGCCAGGCTGCCATCAGCTCCTTCCAGTCCGGCTCAACAAACTCCACAAACGAGGCTATTTTAGTCCGCTCCATAAAAGCTACAAATACTGACGCAAATGCAGGGTGAATATACTTTCACTTATATATAGAGCCTGGGGATGGGAAAAAGCAAGAAATGATAGTGCTATTGTTCTCAAGGGAAGATTTTAAGCAAATTTGACAAAGGGGTTATCTTGTGCTATAAAAGTTGACCTAGGGAAATCTCACTATTTATAAAAATCACAACATGGTAAAAAAAATGCCCCTGTAAAAAAAGCTGATTATCAAAACAAATAAACTCCCTTATGAAAATGAAAAAGAAAATCTAGTGTCTGTGTGTCAGCTTTCCGGGAGTTTCTGCAAACTATTTTTTTAAAGGTCAGAATAACAGTCTCTGTCACAGATTGGGTAACTCTAATTGCCCAGTTTATAGATGGGGGCCTTGGGGTCCCCTAACAAGAATGTAATGTCAAGAAAAAAGAGTGAGGATGTGGACAGAAGAACTCGTAGATGCTATTGGTAGGTGTGTAAACTAGAACAACCATGACACAAAGCAGTATGGTAGTTCCTCACAAAACCAGCACTAGATCTCCATGTGACCCAGCTACTGCACTCCTAGATATCGTACCACAGGACTCTAAGTCAACACAGCACAGAAATACTTGACCATCTGTGTTTTTCTTAGTGCTCTGCCCAGCTAAGTTGTCGAGCCAACCCAAGTGTTGATCAACAAAGGAATGAATAGAAAATACACATTACATATGCACAGTGGAACCTTTTCTGCCATAGAACACTGACATTATGCTGTTAGTAAGGAAATGGGTATAATTGGAAAAAAATCATTCTAGGGAAATCAAGTCACTCTGTAGCAAAATTTACACCAAAGAGGATTAAGAAAATTTTGGGCTAAGTGGAGATGATCAGGAACCCCTGAGTTTAATCTCTGGTGCTTCATAAAACTGGGGTGGTACCACGTGATTGAAATCCCAGAATTTAGGATGTACAGGTAGGAGAAACAAAAGTTCAACATCATTCTTTGCTATATAGAATGAGATACATGAGACCCTGTTTCAAGAAAGGAAGGGAGGAATGAAGGAAGGAAGGGAGGGAGGGTATGTAGCTTTGAAGTCATTTAAAAATAATCTAATTGCATGTACTTAATATATTATTAGACACCAGGAAATTATTGACTTGGTTAGGAAAACTTATAGCTATATTTAATTTTAGGTCTTTATAACCATCCAAAATTATTAAGCACTTCTTGTAAAGCATTGTGTTTTGACTCAGATTCAAGAACAGGGGTAGTTTGGATACTGAGCTGTGGCACTGAGAAATCCTTGACCAGGTAGCTAATCTCTCTGTGATTCAGTGAAACCCAAACCCTGACAGTGGCAAGCCCTCTGAGTGCCAAAGAAGTTATATGGAAGACCCTGCAATGTGTCTGTAAGAATGTCTGCCTGCTAAGGAAAACAGCTAATGTTAGCAACCATGCCTGTCTATGACCCAAAGAAATCTCATGAGTCTTCAGAGGAACATTTAAAACAAAGAAGCAAAAAAAGAACAAAAAAGACTAGATGGGCTAGCTAATCTCCTAAGAACTTGAAACAGGATTTTGTAATAAAGTTTCTAAAAACTCTTTGATACTTATATCACCTACTGCTACCACGGGAGATGGGATTATTGGACCACATTTGCACCTGGCACTGGAGTGTAGTAACAGATAAGGTCCTGACTCGATCTCTTGCCTGAGCCCTCTGGTCATTTCCACAGCGTGAAAAAGTAACCATTTCACCTTCCTTTGGAAGAGATTATTTTAAGTCCCTTAACTTATTTTTGAGCACAGTGTAGCTCTCCTATGAATATCTTTTCTATATCAAAAGGTCTTGGAAAAGATTAATGCATGTTCTGTCCATTGGCAATAGTGTCTTAAAATGAAACTAGTCTATGTTTGGGACATCTCTTAACCCACACAGTCTAAATCTCATCTTAGATAACACAGTAACCTCATTTGAGTTTCTTCTAGCAAATAATGCAATTATATTTTACCTTGAATTGTTCTATCCCAAAATGACATTTTGAAATTTTCCCTTTTATCAAGATTTATTATACACACACACAAAAAATATGTGTGTGCATGTGTGTATATTTGAAGGTATATTAGTACCCATGGAGGCCAAAATAAGATGTCAGGTTCCCTGCAGCAGGAGTTATAGTTGGCTGTGGACAACCCAACACAAAGGCTAGGAACCAAATTCTGGTCCTCTACAAGAGCAGCAAGCCCTCTTAACTGCTGACCCATCTCCAGCCCCTGTGTTTTGAAATTTTCATTATTTTGACCTTAATTGTATCTTCATCTTTTTTTCTAGTAATGTTAAAATGCTATGGCTCAAAATTCTATGGCTACATAATATGTATAATGATAGATATGCATTTTATAACTTTGCACAACTTATTTAAATTCTTATAGTAACTATCCTTACAATCTCTTTAAAGATAAAAACGAACAGAGAAAGTTGAATTGTACATACAGTTGGAAAGTATACATGTCACTATGCCCATCTCTAGTTCTGTATTTTCTTCCTCCCTCCCATCCTGCTCTCTACCACTCATGCGCCCATCCATGAGTGGTAGAGATCCACCTGTCCATCCAGCTGTCATTTATCCATCTGTCCATCACACCACCTACCAACTAAGCAATCTATGGGGAAAGAATTGAAATATATTTTAGAAGAAAATTTGTAATTTAGCTAATTCAAATCTACAAGCGAGATTCAGTGATGATAATGATTTTACTTGTGGTGGGCTCAGCATGGCGTACATTATTAAAGAATTGTAGCTTTAAATAACCATTAATCTTTCAAAATATAAAGAGTCCAGCAGATTCAGAGGGGTACATACAGCCTTGTTATTGAGCAGCCAGTTTGCTAGGATATGATTATATCTGAAAGAAAAGCCAGAATCAACAATTGTTTCTTTGCCTTCAGTAGGAAGCAGGCTGGGTTGTAGTATGTCTGAGCTGTCTTTCCTTCCTTAATGAAACTGCTATTGATTTTTCATCTGAGTGAATCATGGCCTTGAAGCAATTTCTTTTAGCTTCAGGTTCTCACATTTAATTTGGATGTATGCTTAAGGGAGAGTTTATCAATAAAATCTCCAGAGGAACACCAAAGGGTTTAAACTAGAAAGAAACAGCAAAAGCAATTTTATCAATTTTGTGAGGCACAAAGATGATCAAAGAATTATTAACGAATGGCATTTAGAGAGCAATTTCAATGTGAATATGGGTCATATCAACATAATCATCACTACAAATGCTCTCAGTGGGGATAAACATTACAGATTTCCAAGAGCAAAACATGAATTTTCCCTCCCATAGAGAAATGAGCAGCAATATGTGTGTTGGCTCAAAGCCAGCATCACAGTTGATTTTGCTGACCAAAAAGCTTTTTTGAAATGATCTTATATTCTGTATTAGTTACTAAATAAAGCTTGGCAATTCACTCACTGTCTCATTTGTTCATCAGAACTGTAAGTCATGTACATTAAACACAATTTGAAAAATAAAGAACATTAGTTTAGAGTAGCAGTTCTCAACCTGTGGGTCACGACGCCTTTGGGGGTCACATATCAGATATCCTGCATATTAGATATTTACATTATGATGCATAACAGCCACAAAATTATAATTATGGGTTAGCAATGAAATAATTTTATGGTTGGGAGTTATCACAGCGGAATGAAGTGTATTAAAGGGTTGCAGCATTAGAAAGGTTGGAGAATTTAAGGAAAATTTCCTCAGACATACAATTCACTTATGGAGATATATAATATATAATGCTAATATATATACTTGTTAGTTTTCTTTTCAACTTGACCAAAATTTAAGAAAGACCTGGGAAGATGGAATACCAATCGGAGAATTGCCTCCATCAGATTGGCTTACAGGAATGTATGTGGAATATTTTATTGCTTGCTAATTGATGTAGAAGGACACAGTCCACTGTGGGCGTGTTCTACTTGAGAAGGCAGGGCTCGGATATGTAAGGAAGGTATCTGAACAGGACAGAGGAACAAGCCAATAGGCAGTGTTTCTCCATGGTTCTTGTCTCTAAGTTCCTGCCTTGAGCACCTGCCCTGGCTTCCATGAAGGAGAGACTGTCACCTATAAGCTGATACAGAACCTTTCCTCCGAGGTGCTTTTGGTCCTGATGTTTATAACAACAAGCGAAAAACTAACTAGAATAATGTGCAGAGCACTTGATTCTCTTCTTTATACAAGAAGACTTTAAACAGAATAATTGTTGATACAAAGTAATAACCACAAAACTCATGTGCATGGTAGAAAAATTGGATGCTTAGGGAATAAGAAAGGACTTTTTTAAAAATTACTTTTACATATTTATGTTTGTGCATGTATGCCCGCAATACACATGCGGTTCTCAGAAGGTAACCTTTTGTGGTCGTTCTTTCCTTCTACCTTGCAGGGATCTAGGATTAAGCTTTGGAGGTTTGGGTGGTGGCAATCACCTTCATCCACTAAGACATCTTGCTGGCCCAAAAATCATTCTTGAAGGACAAGCTGTTTAGCTTAGATTCTTTGCTATACATTGATATTATAAAACCTCACAGAAGAACACAGCTTCCCTTCCCTACATGTGTACTACATTCCAGAATGCTACCAGTTGGTCAGGACTTGTTTCTAATGGTCAACACAGGGATCTTCCTAATTTTGATTTTCTTTTGACTTCTCCCCAATCTAAGTTGTGCTTGATCTCAGTGTTGTTCTAACTATTTGTAACATGTGCTATTTTCTTAGTCAATTGAAGGAACACCCTGCCTCAAGTCTCCATGAATAGCTCCAGGAGTTCTGAAACCAAGGCTATTCTCTGGAAGGCATCTTGAGCCAGGCTGGGAGTATCACTCCAGAGGACCAAGAGCAACCCGGCAATCAGTTCATATGACATGATTCATTCTTTTTCATTTCCCTTCATGGAGCTCTTAGTGAAGCATTTCAGAATTCATGTTTGCCCTCAAGGAAAGAGTGAAGACAACTATGCAGCAAGAAAAAGAATGAAACAATGAACAGATACCACCGACAAGGGCATAAGTAGATGAACTATATCATAAACACCGGAGCATTGCTTAGATCTGTGGATTTAATTGTTCTAAATATTGCCTGGGACATACAATACCATGCGTTTTATTTTCCTTGAAAGATCTGGGTTTCTCAGAAAAAAATGAAGCTCGAACGGGATTTTCACAAAGTCATTTCATTCCGTGTTCTGTCGTGCATTCATTCCTCTGCTCACACATTTATTGAGCTCAAAATAAAATAAGCTTCCCTCAGTAATGATTACTCTGAGGATGGGGGAGTGGGAAGACAGAAGCGTTTCTAAGGCCCAACCACAGTACAGTACCAGCCATGCTCGATGATGGACGGGGCAGGGAATTGCTCTTGTCCCATGCTCCATCACTTTCCTAAGCCCCTTTCTTGCATCTTGTCGTCTTTCGGACACCTAGAACTCCACACCATTTCTTTCCCTTATAGTTAGCTTGCCCTGCTGCTCTCCTATGTCTGCTTGTTAAATGCTATGCTACTTATATTTATTCAGAAGGTGAGAGCTCAGAAATATTCCTTAAAATGCCCTACTTCTCCTTTTAAAAATCCAATTTCAATTGGCTCTTTACAGCTAATTGATGCCTCTTCAACACAATTAATTTGCAAAGGTATGGTGCCATTCTTTCGAAAGTATGTTCCCCTCATTTGCCTCTTCAGCCACATTTACTATGGGAGGATGTACAGACATAACCACCTCCAGGGAATGTGACTGTGAAGTATTTGGTGGACCCTACTCAGATCCATTCATACGTGGAGACCAGGGACCCACTCTTTTAAATTCTTTAGGAGCACACATCTATTAGCATGCTATTCTAGCTACTATAATGCAAATGGTATTCTAGTTCAAATCCCAGCTCTGTCACTCATTTCATTATGTGACTCAATTTCCCCTGAGGTGATATGTAAGATTCAATAAAGTAAAACATCAAATGCAATCAGAAACCTAGTCAATGAGCTTAGCTGTTACCAGTGCCATCTCTTTCCAGCACATCTTGCAGGGATTATTATAAAATGTGTCTTAACATCACTTATTAATTGCTGCCACAGCATAAATGTCTTGGGCAAATCAAAGATTGATCGCAAGCTCTGGGGAGCAAATCTTAGTGGTCATACTTAACTTTTCTTCACACACACACACACACACACACACACACACACACCTACTAAAAATGTGATGTTTTCCAATCAAAGATGTCAAGTAAATTTCCTGAAATTTTAAAAGGAAAAGTGAATCATTCAGTTTTGAGCCCCTTTAAGGCACTAAAATTTCAAAAGGAATATAAAAACCAGAGACAAATGTGTCTCCCCCCCCCACAATCTGTTACAGCCTCCAGTGTCAAATTCTCTCTACTGTTGGTATTATCGGTGTCTCCTAAAATACTACACCAAATGAGATGTCCAGCTGCTCTGTGTGAGTGACATTCACACCTCACCTTGAGATGGAAAAACACAAGCCTCTAAATTGAACTCTCATGGCACAGTAAAGATAAAATTGTAAGAACCTAAAATCTTTGTAAGCCACTGATAAACAGTGACCAGCTTTTCGCATGAAGTATAAACAACTAAATGGGTAAAGTTTGAACATGCTACTGAAATGGCTAATTCCACTCAACTAATATGTACCTGTAGGTAAAACGCTACTGAGATAAAAATCATGATAAATTGTTTTCTGACTTTTATTAATCACTTTATCCTTTTGTCTTTTACTTTTTATCTTGATTCCCAGATTTTTTTTGTTCTGAAATAAATATATAATTCTGGAAGTGAAATTCTGAAGCTGTCAAGTAAAATTTTTAAGATTCTTTCTATCTTTCGACCTCATCCAAGGCACAAACATTGGTGACTTCATTTTACACCATAGTCCTTTGCTTGTATTTTTAAGAATATAGATTAAGCTCTTGAGACTTTCACGATTCTGAATAAGCTATTTTCTTTCAAAAACTTCACTTTGAAATTATAGGAGTTGTGTGTACTTGGCTGGAACATGAATAACTGGTTGTTGATTGGATGTACTCTTTCAAGTCTAACAATACTTCTCATGACATCTTAGCTTCCTTTTGAAACCAAAATAATAATGCCTCAAGTTACTTTCATGGAGATTTTGTAGAAAAAGAAAAAGTCCCCTAAATAGAGAATTTCTTCTCTCTAGGCCACCCTGCTTCTCTACAGAAGAGAACAGCCTTGGAGAAAGAAGACTTGCCTTTTCCTAGGACCTGTGACATCATCTTTCATTTATCTTCAAAACAGAAAACAGAGGAATATATATATATATATATATATATATATATATATATATATATACACACACAAAAAAAAATGGAGAGGTATGTACACATATACATATATATTATAATATATGAAAAGGGCATGCACATGCTACAGCAGGTGTATAAGGTCAGAGGCCAGTTTATAGAAGTGGGTTCTCACTCTTCTACCACATGGGCCTCAGAGATCAAACATAGATCACCAGGCCTAGAAGCAGGCTCCCTGACCTGCTGAACCTTCTCACTGGCCCCTAAATGACAATTTTGTTGTATTCATATTCTTGCTTTTCTGTAACCATAAAAAAATTACTAAAAAAATAACCAAAAACTCTGCCTTTTTAATGTGACTTATCTCTACTTTTGAATCAATCCTCCTTTCTTTTCTTTCTTTCTTTTTTTTTTTTTGCTAGGGAGGTCTCAAAATTACAAATTAGTGATAATAGTTTCAGTATGTGACTCTTTCTGCCCTCCCTCCTCTCCTCCCTCCCTCCATCTCTGCAGTCATCTATCCATTAATTGAATTGCATCCATAGACATAGATATAGATCCGTTCTCGTGTACCACATACATGTACATATTATATGCAATCCACATACTCTATTTTATTTCTAAAAGTATTCGGAAATGCATCCTGAAAGATGAATATTTTAAAGTAAAGAAACTCTCAAAAGTGCCAGTCTGCAACTGAATACAGAGTGCTTCCTAAATGCAAGTCTCTTTGAAACTTTTCCCCAATTAAAAACAAAAGGAGATAAATAAAAATAAGAAAATAAAAAAACAGAGTCCAGGATAATTGTAAAGTTCCTACTAAGCATCAGGGAGAACATGAGAAGGGGATCACAGAAAGTCAGGACAAAGGCCTGAAAGCAGGAAAAACTTGTTGGCTGGCTGGGCTGTTAAGACTGTGTCCACCTACCATGGAAGGAGACCAGCAAGTAAGATAACTTGGCTTGACTGTGTTGTTAACATTGCATATCCCCACTGGGTATTCAGTATTGTGAACCACATACGTGTTCACTCCAGGTGTGAAAGGCTCTAATGGTAGCTCCAGCATCTTTTGTACTCTGTTGTCCCTAGGGTTCTGACTTTGTATAAGGTCACATACAAAGTGGCCTTTCCTTGAGATTATCCATAATGCTCATCCATCTCAGCCAGTAAGGGTCTACTTGTCTGAAATCATTTACCACTAGTGTTCTGTCTACAACCACAAATGACATGCTAAGCCTGCTAAGACACTACTGTGTTAAATGCCAGAACATTCCACTAAACTTCAGTGAAGAGAAATAGTGCTTAGGTGATTAGGAAAGATTATGATGAAGTTGATTATTAATTTAGGATACTGATATTGTCTTTTTAGGAGACAAACATCATAATTCATGCAATATGCTTATGTAGCACTTGCTGTATTGCCATCACTTAAACACCATTTCTCATAGGGTGCTTGCTTTCCATAATGTGCTTGATATATTGTTATTAGCTTTTATTTCTGCTATGGTCCATTCCTGGGGCCTGTAATAACAAGTCAAGATGGGAAATTGATGAAGCATTGTGGGAAAAGCCTGAAGAATATCTATTTCCCAGTGAAGCAAGGAAGGTGCAGGGAAGATTTGTGTGATTTCACTACACAAATTCAGATGAGTGTGGGATTGATCAGCAAACTCTATGAATTCTGGTTTTACCTGAGTCAGCCACATCATTTATAAGGTCCAAAGACAATCATGTTGGAAACAAATATATATAAGTTATAGCATACTAGTTAGTGAAAGAGGTCCTCTTCCAGATTCCGTCTCCTATAGCATTTCTAGACCAAGTGATAGAAAAGTTCTTAAAGAAAAAAAAAAGCAAAAAGTAAGAAAATCACATCAGATGGAACATGTAGAGCTGGAGACATAGCTTAGAGGTAAAACATTTGCCTGACTGACCTAAGTTCCTGCTTTGATCATTAAAAACACATAAATCAGATAGAATTACAACTATAATTATTGTAATCTGTAATCTATCACTCAGGATAGATTCCCTGCAATCTATCACTCTGGACATGGAGGAATATCTAATCAAAATAATGTTTGGCTACAGAGTGAGTTCAAAGGAAACCTGGTCTACATGAGAACTTGTCTCTAAAAACAACAACAACAACGCGCGCACACACACACACACACCTTAATACAGAGCATGTACCTGCCCATTACCCTCTGTATCTCTGTATAATTTGTTTAATTTCTTCTAGACTTGTCTCTTATTTAGAACCAATCTCTGGACATGGAGGTTCCTGGAGTGTCTCAGTTTCACGGTGTTTCGCTAACTAGTGAGCCACACCATTATCTCAGCACCATCTGTTCCTCCCATGAAGCATCATGACCGGGTCAAGATAGCTCCTGCCACATGACAACAAGCTTCAGCCAGGCCCAATGCACTCCAGTTCTGTTGGATACAGCCTTTTCCTCATAAACCCTGAATTCTCAATGGATTTGCTCTGAACTCAGCTGCAGATATCAATCCTTTTAATAGATCTACAGTTACCAGAGAGAAGAGGGCACCCTTCACAGCTGCCCCAGTGCATGGCCGGACCTCTGCTTAAGCCAGGCCTGGAAGAGATTCTAAGTGGACTTTCCATGACTGCTGAGTCAATGACTTTGGTCACTGCCTCCACTTCCCTGCATCTGACTCCATACCAATGGTATCATTGGCTCATATCACCTTAGATACTCCCTTACACTGCAAGCTGCCGCTGCAGCATGGCTCCCCTTGCCACCAGTCAGCTGTGCTGGCCAGACCAGCTCAGTCTTTGCTACATTTGCCCCGTAACAAGTGTCTTCGTGGCCTTCCTTGTGAAGCCAAAGGCTATGTCTGCTAACTTCAAGGACTCGCCTTGCTCGAAAAATCCATGAAAACACTGGATGGAATGTTTCCTAATGATCCCAATAATTATAACAACCTTTGAAACTAGTACAACGTCAATTACGCTTCAGTTGATCTCCAGTGTGAGTATTGACATCAATGCTGGGGTTGCTAAATCAGTCTACACCACAGCCCCTTGCCATCCCATAATCTCCGTGGAGCTTGCCTCCATCACTGTGGCATTTTCTAAGCTCTGGGCTCCTTAATGGCCCCAGAATTTCCATTATGTGACTTGTGTGAAGTCGCTGGAGATTAAGTGGTACCATTCTGTTAAGTCTCTGGACACTTAGTGTCGAGGTTCTACAAGGAGACGCCCTTCTGTTAGGCCAGCACACGAGTATTGTGCCTAAGTGACAGACACTCTACATCTGTTCCCTAATTCATTCTGAACGCAGTTTCAACTCATCCTCAAATCTGATTTTAGGCCTTGGGTTCTGCAGTAATTAAATCATTCTCTGAAAGCTGGCTCACCTGTTTCAAAATCAATCAAGGGCAAAGAAATCAGAGCAGAGTCTAACAAAGATGAATAAGAGGCGGTCATAGCCTTTTTCAATGCATCACTGGTTTTAATTCTGAATACAAAATGCTTTTCAAAAAAACTACTGTCTGAAAAGTATACAGAATTGTAAAAATTCAGTTGCGAACACAGACTTCTTTTTTCAACTTTTTTTTTTTTAAAAAAACCTCTCCAGAAGAGAGTCTCCTTGTGAAAGTTTACTTTAATAGAAATGTCTTCAAAATATCAAAAGGAAGTCACCTCCCAATATTATTTAAAACTGTAACCTAAACAATGAGAAGTGTTAAAATCTCCATGAAATTCCCCCGACTTCCTGGCTCTCATCTCATTACCAGCCTTCGGTGCCCTTATTCTGTACTTCAGAACCTGATGATTTAGAAGCTCAAAGACGTCCTCGGATAATAACTCTACCAATTCAGGCAAAATTAGAAGCTCTGAGGGTAGAAACTATTCTTAATGCCAAATGTTTCAGGCCAGTAAAGCTTAGAGGAATATTCTCTTTTGTGCTCCTTTGGAGTGAGTGTTCATGGCCATGCTCCCCTTCTCCGGTTTGCGGATTATGACATGCAGCCCTCCTACTTGGAAACTGAGCTGTGTCTCCCTTACATTGTAACTCAGAGCACAGCCCTCTGAGTTGCTAATAAGTGCCGGAGAAGTGTGAGATCTGCTGCCTGGATGCAGGCGCAAGAGTCAGAATAAAAGTGGGGCAAGAATGCTTCTGTCTTCTCTGAAAGCAATTAGGAAAACTTCAAGAGGGTGAACGTCTTCCTGATTCACATAGGGACCAGGTCAAAGGGTATATAATGTGGTCTTCTTAAATAGAGCACATTGAAATGATCCTCTCGACTTACAGTAGAGATCTGTGTGTGAGAACCACTTTCTCCAGGAAAGGCACATACGTGTTGCTTATTCAGGAACACATACCTGCTCACTTAGGGGCTAACAAGCAAAACACAATAAACTCAAGCTTTGTGCCCAAATCTCAGCATTTCCTTTTTAGCTTTCACTCATAAAATTCTGAGCCTATTATTTTTCTGGAATTTCTCTCTTCAAAACGAAGTCTTAGCCAGAGGAGAGGGTGCACACCTATAATTCCCCACACTTGGAAAGCAGAGCAGATGAACTGCTGATTTTAAGCTGGTCAGAGATACATGCAGGACTCTCAGAAAGAAAATAGAAAGAAGCCTTGGGGAAGTTTTATTTCGTCATAAAAATACATATTTATATATTCTGTAATCATGAAAATAAAAGGGGATGTATATGTAGAAGATAGGTTTATAGTGATAAGTGTTACTTAAGAATGTAAAATGCAAAATAAATATAAGCTGAAAAAGATTATGAGAAAACACTCTTTTGTTTTATATGAGATGTAATAAGTAGCATTTAGATGAAGACTGCTTTTCAATGCATATCTTGAGAAGTTTGAATGCATATGTGTTCTCTCTCTCTTTCTCTCTCCCTCGTTGTTGCAGTGTATCATGTTATAAATGATGCTATATCTTAGAAGCACCCTAATCCTCTTGATCATCAACAACACATAACTTGAAAGCTTCCCTGGGAGGTGTAAGGAACCAAAAGAATCCTTTCAGCTTTTGCAAGTCTCTTACTGCAGAGAAGAAGGCAGTAAGATCTCAGAGGACCACCCACACATACAGACAGGAAGTAAGAGCAAGTCCCATGCTGTACAGACCAAGTGGATTAGCAGCATGCCCAGCCTCTGTCAGACCCCAAGCAGGTCTGAGGTTCAGCCGCAGTAATACGGGATCCTCATTCACGGCGTTCCAATTGGATTCCCTTTGAACGTACGCCCTTTCAAGTGAAATTAATCAATCTCTTTATCACCCTTGCTGCATCTGGAGCCATAATCATCACCCAACTGCTGAGAAAGAAATGAAACCACTAATCGCACAGGGAGTAGAGCTCAGTGTTCAA
The DNA here is from genome assembly GCF_950005125.1 of Chionomys nivalis. Classification (NCBI taxonomy): domain Eukaryota; kingdom Metazoa; phylum Chordata; class Mammalia; order Rodentia; family Cricetidae; genus Chionomys; species Chionomys nivalis. Next base: position 89,709,041 of record NC_080090.1, read on the forward strand.
AGCAGGAAAGTTTTTATTAAGTTCTCATTTGAAAAGTGATTTTTCATGACTGGCCATACAGGACATGCTATGATCAGGAAGCAATATTCCTATTGCCGCCTGCTAAGTCCTTTGGGTTATTCCCAATACGCGAGTGACTGCAGACTTTCTACAGCATCTAAATTATCCACTGACTACATCTCAAGATTAGCTTGTAATATCAACACGTAAGAGTCATTTAATTCTCTGAATTCAACTCAAATGCTGATAAAGCTCAAACCCACAAATGCCTCATAATTTATAGCCATTCAATATTCCTACCAGCAGTCTCGGTCTCCCACTTATAAAAGGGAAAACTAACCCACATGCACATAGTTGTAATCTTTGAATCCTATCAAACTTTAAATGACCCAGGGAGAAAACACAGCTGCCTTTCACTCTAAACTAGAGCACAGAATCTATCTTTAATAACTGTAATACACTATCCAGTTAGCTTACCTAATAAGATTGAGCATGTTCCACCAGAAGAAAAGTTGCAGAGTTAAATAGTTTTGCAATAGCATCTAAGACAGCAGCAAGTATTTATCATGCATGGTACACAGAATGATAAGCAGGAGTTGCTTAAGCCATCTGCTAGTACCCAATGCAAGTGAGCTCTAAAACAAAAGCAAGAAATTTAACTCTCTAGGCATTAGAATGTTGGAACAGTAGAAATAGAATATAGGATTGGTCTTTAAGTAAAGTTTTATTGAAATGAAAGTTGTACCAGGCACTTTCAATAAAACACTAAGAAAAAGACACTGGACAGCTCTTGGTACTTTAAGTAGTTTTTCATTCAACTGAGACTATTTTCCTTAACATAGCTTAATGTCACTGTATAAAGTGTTTGATATGTTGATTTGTTCCTGGAACAATGACTTACCCGTGATCATGAAAAAGGTCATTTTCAATTATAGTATTCCAATTGACTTCTAATACATTGTAGGCTTCTGCGAAGCAGCAAGTACTGAAAATAAGCTCAATTCTGTTTAACATTCAGAAAGTTTGGGGAAATCCACATAGATTTCAAATATTAGTTTTAATGTGATTTAAACTTTTGTTTAAGACAGGGTTTTCCTACACGGGTTCAAGAGCTGTGCTTTGTGTCTGTCTCCTGGGCAGCTGAGAACTCATGTGTGTGTCACCATAGATCATCAATTTTGAATAGTCTTAACCATTGGATGAAAACTGAGTGATGAACCACTGCAAACTACAAACTACGCACTTTTTAATTCTCTGTATTTTTTTTATAATAACAGTTATAATAACAATCCGGAAAAGGAATCTAGAAGGCCAATTCTATTCAAAGAAAAATATTTACAAATAAAACTAATTATTGAAGGGCACAAAGCTTAAACACTGAAAACTGTAAAGTATTGGTGTGTATATTTAGGTCATAAATAGTTGTTCTATATTCACAAATTAGAAAACAAATATTAAGAATTTGATTCTTTCTAGGCTGACCTAAAAGTTCAGCATATGCATCAAAATTGCAAATTTTCTATAGAAATCGTCAAAATCAATGGAATTGGAAACAGCAAAAATATCTTTGAAGAACAAAAAGGTTAGTAAAATATCACTTTCTAACTTAAAATGGTGATTATCAAGACAGTGTAATACAGTAAGAAAAAGACGATAAATAGAGAGACAGGTTGATGGATGGCTATCCAAAAAAATCTTGCTTAAAGTCAATTGATTATTTTTGTGGTAAAATTTTTAATTATTTTGAAAGCAGACCAAGGAGAGTTTTTCCTCATGGCATTTTCACACATATACATCACCATACGTTTTCCAGTTCCTCCACATTTTTAAATGACCTTTCCCCCAACTTTTCTAGACTCCTCTCGCTGGTCCACATCTGCCTCCAAATATTCCTCCCTTCTGCTCTCAGGTCACACGCATTCCTTTAGCTTCTCTTTCACTTCCCTCCAACCTCTGATAATAGTTCTTTTTCTTGTTTTATATATACCTTTCCATGTTCATCTCATGCGCGCGCGCACACACATACACACACACACACACATACACGACCAATGGCAATATTACCCAATGCGAACAGTATAACTTTATTCTAACAAATTCTGCAGGGTCAATGGGTATTCATATATAAAAAGTGAATTTCAGAGCCCCTTTGTATTATATTGAAACTTTATAAAAAGTAACTCACTCACAGGTCTCTAAGTAGTAAGAATATAAAAGCAATTTAGATAAAAATATAGGACAAAATTGTTTGAGACCATAAGTAAGGCTAAGTTTCTTAGATGCAGTAGACATGGCAGATAAAGTATAATCCATAAGACCACTTGTAAGTTAGACTTCCTTTCAAAAAAAAAATGCACATTTCAAAAGACAAAATCAAAATCTTACCCAGCAAGTCATATGATAGTACGAAGTATCTATAAACACAGTCATACCCAATAAAAGTATAAGATTCAGAAGATACTGTGAACTATTGAAAGTTAATAAGACAAGCTCCCCAGTTTATAAACGTAGAAAGATCTCCAGAGACATTTCACCAGAGAAAACATATTAATGCTAACTAATGCTTGCAAATGTAATGCTATCATCCATTAGTGAAATTCAAATCTAAGTCATAAGAGATAATATTTCATTCCCACTGAATGGTGACAGCAATGGAAAGAGACAGTAACAAACCCTCAGAAGAAACTGGGAAAGCAGGGTCTCTCATGCATTTCTGGAAGGAACACAAATGGTACAGCCATGTTAGAAAGCAGTTTATAGCTTTTAAAAACATAAGCCTGCAGTAGCCATGCAACCCAACAGTCTCACTACAAAGAAAGATAAAAATATGTGTCTACCAAGGTTTGTACCTCTCATTAATAATAGAATTATCTATAGTAGCCAGCAAATTGAAACAGTCCAGAAGTCATCTGTAGCTACAATGTTTTAGGAACTTTACTGAGAAGTTCAAATAACATCATGGATGGTAGGAATTGAGACGAAGCCACCTACAGATAGACTTTTGACTACCATCTAGACTGGTGATCTTTATCACACTCACATTCAGAACCAGGAAGAGTACAAATGGCAATCTTTCGTGTGCATGTGTGTGTTTGTGTATGTGTGTGTGGATGGGAGGGTGTGTGTTCACTCATATGTGGGCTGAGAGCACATGTGTATGATTGAGCACATGCATGAGAGGTACACAGGCACATGTGTGGTATGGGAGCTTCATGCATCTCAACTGCCCTTCATCTTATTATTTGAAGCAAAGGGTCTCAGTTGAACCCAGGGCATAAACCTAGGGCTACTCTATCTAACCAGTTTGTTTCAAGATGCCCTTTCTCTCCCTTTGAGTGCTGGAATCATAGGTAGGCTACCATGCACACTCAGCATTTAAGGGTTTGGGGATCTGATCTCCAATCAAGACTTGCTAAATCTTATTAAAAGGTAAACTTTCAATAAACTTGCTTCAAGCATTCAGACGGCTGTATATACAGTCTTTAATCAGACCTCAGGCTTACTTTGATGTCTGACTTGTTTTGAATTTTGCTTCCTGTTCATTTCATTTAAGAATCTCTATTTCTAAATTACAATTCAAACTAAAATATCAAAGCCTTCCACAGAGAAGGGAGATATTGCCAGGTGTCATGCAGGAATTACTCCATTGATAAGCTCACTACCAGGAAGGCACTTTTTCTTTATTAGTTACCAATCCAATAACTCAATACAGCATATATCCAGACATTCAAGACAATAAACACTGTAACTAGATTTTTAAAAAGTAATGTTTGAATGTGAACAATTGTATAAATATATGCCTCTGTGTGTGTGTGTGTGTGCACGCACACGCATGCGCCCACAAGCACACAGGGGGAGACCAAAAGTCGACCTATGGCGTTATTCCTCAGGAGCCATTATCCTTATATTTTAAGACAAGGTCTCTCACTGGCCTGAAATTCACCAATTACACTTGGCTGACAGGACAGCAAGCTCCAGGGACACGCCTGTCTCTACCTCCTCAGTGCTAAGAGGACACATGCCTTCACAGCAGGGGTTCTCAAGCGGGTTTGGGCGACTAATCTAATCTATCTCCCCAGTCCCAGCTTTGTTCCCGGTATTGTTGTTTGGTTGGTTTTACATTTTAACTCTGGCAAAGATTGCTGGCCAGTTGATTCAACTACTAGCATATTTTTATAGTAAAAGCTCAAAGTGAATAACTGAATCAGTTACCATAAGATTAACCCAATTTAACTGCTTTACATTCCACACTATCAGCCTGAGGAGAGGAGATCAATGGTGTATGGGAAAACTTCTCATTAGGAGGGGCAAAGGGAGGAGCTTGATGTGTGCATGTTTCCAAGTCCTTTTCGGACTCACTGAAACTATAATAACGTGCATCACAGTGGGGAACAATGGGACCTGGAAGGTGGAGAATGGAGACAGGGCCCTAAGCCTTTTGACACAGAGAAGATAGAGACTGAGACTCCATAAAAGAGAATGCTGACAATCAAATGTACATTTATGTGTGCAGACCCGGTGAAGGTTTGGGGACTAGAGGCATTGGGGAAGAAGTATGCTTGTGTCTCCAAATGAACACTAATTAAAAGTCCATAAAAGGAATGAACTGACCTCGTGACTCTTTCCTCTGTCTTTGGCCAATCTCTGCAGGAAAAATAACAATATTCAACTCCTCAAGAGAGCATTCCTGAGCTAAGAAAACAAAACAGAAGACAAGAATTGGACACCCTACTCAGAAGAAGGATGAGGAGTAAACCTGAGGTCCCTCTGCCAAGGCCACTCTTGCCCTTTCCTAGGAGCACAGTGTAGGGAGGGTTGTTTTCAGGAGACAACAAGGAGCCCTTAGACAAAGCCCACTCACTGTAATCAGCTGGGAGCATCCTTAAAGGGCTATGATCGGGAAGCTCTGTCAACCAATCACATCTAATTAAGGCGTGGCTACCTGGAGCCCAGGAAGAAAAACTGGGAGGACCCAGGTGCTCTCGCTCTCTCTCTCTCTCTCTCTCTCTCTCTCTCTCTCTCTCTCTCTCTCTCTCCCTCCCTCCCTCCTTCTCTCCCTCCCTCCCTCCTCTCTCTCTCTCTCTCTCTCTCTCTCTCTCTCTCTCTCTCTCTCTCTTCCTGCCAGACCTCTCTCTCTCTCTCTCTCTCTCTCTCTCTCTCTCTCTCTCTCTCTCTCTCTCTCTCTCTTCCTGCCGGACAGATAGGAAGTCGGACCTCCCCCCACTCTTGTAGCATGAGGTTCCCCTTATAACCATTTAAATATAATTGTTATTCTTGAGCTGGCCTGGTTATTCATTATACCAACCTAATTCGCAACAGGGCTGGGTATCATGTCTAGGAGTACAAGCTGGTATCCCATCTCACTAACTAGTGAGAACGGAAGTGGTGGTAAAGTTGGTTTAAAACAAAAAAAAAAACAAAACAAAAACAAACAAACAAACAAAAAGCCTGCCTAAGCAATGAAAGGAGCCAGAGACAGAGATCCACATTGGAGCACCGGACTGAAATCTCAAGGTCCAAATCAGGAGCAGAAGGAGAGAGAGCACGAGCAAGGAACTCAGGACCGCGAGGAGGGCACCCACACACTGAGACAATGGGGATGTTCTATCAGGAACTCACCAAGGCCAGCTGGCCTGGGTCTGAAAAAGCATGAGATAAAACCGGACTCGCAGAACATAGCGGACAATGAGGACTACTGAGAACTCTAGAACAATGGAAGGGGATTTTTGATCCTACTGCACCTACTGGCTTTGTGGGAGCCTAGGCAGTTTGGATGCTCACCTTACTAGACCAGGATGGAAGTGGGTGGTCCTTGGACTTCTCACAGGGCAGGGAACCCTGATTGCTCTTAGGGCTGACGAGGGAGGAGAACTTGATTGGGGGAGGGGGAGGGAAATGGGAGGTGGTTGTGGGGAGGAGGCAGAAATCTTTAATAAATAAATAAATTAATTAATAAAAAAAAGAAGAAAAAAGGAAAAAAAAAGCCTGCCTAAGGAGCTGGAAAGATATCTCAGGCACTAAAGTGCCTAAGAATCTGAGCTTGAGCCCCAGAACCCATGCAGGGAAACAACAAGCAGACCAATAAATAAAAACAGTCATGTGTGGTAACATATGCTTGTAATCTCAGTGCTGAGGAGTTGGAGACAGGACGATAGCCAGAGCTCACTGACCAGCCAGCCTTAGCCTGTGCGGCAAGTTTCAGGCCAGTGAAAAGACCATGTCTTAATAAAAACAGTGGACAAGGCCTGAGGAAGGTCAGCTGAGTTATCTCCTGGCCTCCAAGTGTTTGCAAATCCACATGAACACACACACACACACGCGTGCACAAACACACATGCACACACACTCATGAAAGACCCCCAGTAGGGACCTTCCCTCAGGTGGAGACCCCCAGACCCAAGAACCAAGCCGAGACCACGGATCGGATGCAAACTGCAAGAGGTTTATTAGGTAGACACAGGTACCTGAGGGCGGCAAAGTCTTTCGGAGGCCTTGCCCGCCCGCAGACTGGGTGAGGGTTCTTTTTATAGCAAAAGCAGAGCACAGAAGCTGATGCATGGTTACAGGGATTCCATTGGTCAGTACAAATAAGGCGAGGGGTTTACCCTGAGGACAAGTTCCTCAGGAACATCAAGATGTGATAATAGCTGACTTGACTCTATCTAGGGTACAGGTGGGTTTCCCCAGAATTTTCCGTTCCCCTCCCAGGTCAGATGTCTGACCACAGACATTCTGTTTGGCAACCTCTGTTTGGCAACCTAAGAGCACTGACCTTGCCCTGGACCTATACTTGTTTGTGTGCAGGCCCTACAAAATGGCGTTACAACGGCTAAGCTGGGTTTAGGCAATATAGCAGGGCTGGGGGTCTTTCACTCACACCCTGGGGATATTTTTGCCATTTTTATCAAGAAATAGAGCACAGGCATCTTAGAGATAGGTTTCACTGGTGGAACATAGTAACGGTGAGAAAACTTGACATCCAGGCTCAGTTGGAACACTCTATACCTCTTCACATTTCTCTGAGGAGGTTTGCCTAGAGGACTGCAGCCATGGGGTTATAATTCTACATTTCTGGAAGATTCTGTGTGAAGAGGTGAAACAGAGATACTGAAGTCTCCCCAGCTCTCCCAACCACAGTTACCTGAGTATTCACAGGCTATCTGGTAAGCAATCCTTCCAGATAACCCCGGTCCCTGACACCTGTCCAGAACACTAGCCAAACAGAACCTCAATGTGGGAACAAAATTAATGCTATTGTTGTAAGCTACTATCTTTGGGTGAATTTATATAACAACAGAGAGTTGGGACATGATTATAATCTGTGTGTCACTTAGATGGAACCCCTGGTGTGGCTTGGATAAACAGAGGAAAATAAATTTCTAAAGACAAAACCATACATGGCTGAGTAAACAGACCAGCAAAGCTGTACGTCAGTGGGGACTACAAGCTGTGTGATCTTCATACAAGAAATAAATGAGAACCTGTGCTTTCCAAGACAGTGTATTTGGGGACAACTCTATTGCTGTCCCTTAGATGTCACTTTCAATGACACAGTTCCAGGATAAAGGTCTTTAATTATGACTGGGTTTGTATTTTTAAAGAATTCATTTTCAGTGACAATGCCAGCTCATCAGTTTAGAAGTCCTGGCCATGAACTTCAAGAACTGATCAAAACAGAGAACATTTAATTGTCTAAAGACTTATTTTATGACAATGTGAGAGACTAAATAAATAGGCAGTCACCAAAGAGAGTCAAGGGCTGCACACCACAGAAGCCACAAATAATGAATGAATGAATGAATGAATGAATGAATGAATGATGTAGGAATGGGGCTTGGAGAAGAGATAAGTGGTGTATGGAACAACACAGGCAATCGAAGTAATAAGAATCCTCTCAACAGAAAGGTGTTGTGCTTATGAAACTCGGGCAGTTTAAAGCTTTTAGAATAAGTACAATACATTATAAACTTAAATCACAATATCTGGAATGTTAAAACACTGAAAAGAAGCAGGCCAAGAGACACAAGCTTGTAATCTCAGATACTCAGGAGGGTGAGACAGGAAGACAGCATTTCAGGCCTGCCTGGGCTACAGGCTGTGTTTTAAGCCACCCTAGGCAACTAAGCAAGACCGTGTCTCCAAATTGAAAAGAAATGTAAAAGAGGGTTGGGGTTGCAGCTTCATTCAGTACACTTGCCTGGTATTGACAAGACCCTAGGTTCAATCGCCAGTAATACATACATCTGTGAAAGGTAAAAATAAATCTCAGAACCGTAGAAAATGAATGTAGCAAAGCACACACACACACACACACACACACATCTGGTTGATGCCGAAGAGAACACTATGGAAAACAGGCTCATCTCTAAGGCCATCATCATGCAGTTTTAGAAAGTCACAGATAAAGATGTTGGAAAGAGTAAACAAATAGGTAGGACTGCACCAACAGGAGGTCTCAGTGGCATCAATGTCTGCAGTCTCGGAATTGGGAGCATTAAGACACAGCAGCTTCAATACCGGACATTTTGAGGGAAAATGCCTATTAATCTTAACCTTACACTCACGATTCCCTGGTGGACTTCTTATGCTGTCAGAAAATGCAGACTAAAACTGACTTGGGAATGGAGGGTTTAATTGGCTTATTTCCCCCATCAAAATCTACCAGGAAGGCAACTTGCTCATATATACATATGTGTGTGTGCATGTATTTATGTATCTATGTATGTATTTATGCATGTATGTATATATACATATCTAGGCTCATTATATATGTGTGTATGTATATATACATCTCTAAGCCACACATGCACATATATGGTCCATAGTTATATATACATATGTGTGTATATATGTATATGTTCACACACACACACACACACACACACACACACACATATATATATATATATATATATATATATATATATATATATATATACCCACTAAGGCCCACCTGCCCAGAGATGGCATTGACTACAGTTGGCTGAGCTCTCTTACATCAATCATTAATTACAAACAGCTCCACAGATGTACAGGCCAATCTGATGGAGGTATTTTCTCATCTGAGATTCTCTCTTCCCAGATGACCCTGGTTTGTACCCACTTGATAAACCTATCTATCACACAAGCTACCGTTCCAGTATATGACCAGCACAGAGACCCTTTTCGATAGGAAAAGATTTGAAGAATGACTGCCACCATACCTCTCTGAGCAATACTATTTAGACCTAGAAATAAAGCAAGCAGGGTACCAGAAGAGTGAGGCAGGGATGAAGACACACTCACAGTTCAGACCTGTGCTGTACTTCAAGTGAATCGGGGGTGGAGGCTGTGGAAAGACATACAAAGTAGAGAATGCCAACGAGTCTTTAGATTTGAGCCTCGGTGCTGGGCAACACTGAGTAGTGAATGGAGCATTAGGAGAAAAGCAGTAGTCGACCTCAGGAAAATGACGCAGAAGAAATACACATAGGAAGCAGCTTTTCAGTTATCCATAGAGAGCTAAACAATAACCGATGGCATGCACTGCAGCGCTGGGTTCAACAGAGAGTCTGCATAGGAAATAACCATTGGATGAACTGACCTAATAAAAATGCTGAGAAGGATTGTGGTAAGAAAGAAATGAGGAGGAAGATGAGAGAGGCATCCTCTGATGGCCTTGGAGCAGATCCACGGCAGCAATCAGGTGCATATAACCCAAAAGCTAACGATAAGGAGTGTGCTAGTTGGAAACAGGGAGGTGGTTAGGTGACATGGTGAACACCTGTAAGCACCTCAGTTAGCTGAGGCAGAAGAATTGCTAGATCTTTGAGATCTGTCTTAGCTATGCAGCCAGACTGTTTTACAAGATAGAGAGTGTGGAAGGAGAAAGGGATGGGTAAGAATGGAAGGGAGGGACAGAGACAGAAATGTAAAGGTAAATATTAGATTTTTTTCTGAAAAGAATTGACACAGACAAGCTACAACAATGGACTCCATTTGGGCAACAAGGTACTTAAAGTCCCTCCCTTAAGCTGAGAACTCCAGCTGCACCTAAGGCCATGCATATCTATTCTGTCTCTTTTCAAATAAGAGTTAAACACCTTTGCAGAACATGATCAGAGGTCACACTGTTAAAGGAAAATATACACACAGATTCACACCAACACCACACACACACACACACACACACACAGTGTGCCTCATTTTACTTAAGGCGGACCATAACTTATCCAACATTTAGTTATGTATATCCTAGTTACCTGGGCTACATAAGAACTGTAAAATCTCCTCTTGCCATGAAGTCTACACTTTAGTTCTATTTAGAAAGAAAAAGCAGACTAATTTGTTTTGTTACATAATACGTATTTTTTTTTTCTTACCACTTGGGAGCATTATAAAATTAGGTCTTGAGGTCTTTAAGGACAAGTAATTATAACTTTTAGCAGTAAAATTTATGCTATATATGCCAGTGCTTTCTGATATTTCAGGAGTAACACCACCAAGGGTCTATTAAATACATGCCCCTTAGATGATCTAATGTCCACAGAAGTAATTAAAATGATTTAAATTTAATCTAATTCCCAAAGGAAATATTTTATGGATTTCTAACAGATATTAAAACAAAATCTCTCTTCTAAGAACATTTTGTTTTCTCTAAGACTCTTGAAGATTAGGATGTATGTGTGCAATATATATAATGCAATTTTCCTTATAATATTTTAGTGCGGATAATATTGTTTAGGCTATGGCCAACTGTGAACATAGATAAGATAGTTTGTTCTTTTGCAATATCATTGACATAATGTAATTTTATTCCAAGTGAATAATTCTGTTTTATTTACTTTGCTCATAGAACAGAGATCATTACTCTCACATTTATCATGTAAGGGTTGAAATTAAAACTTTCTGAAAGCCTAATATGAGGACAAATTTAAACCTCAAATCGGTAAGATCACTTCTTTTCTTTTCTTTTCTTTTTTTTTTTTTTTTTTTTGGTTTTTCGAGACAGGGTTTCTCTGTGGCTTTGGAGCCTGTCCTGGAACTAGCTCTGTAGACCAGGCTGGTCTCGAACTCACAGACATCTGCCTGCCTCTGCCTCCTGAGTGCTGGGATTAAAGGCGTGCACCACCATCGCCCGGCTTAAGATCACTTCTTAATAACATGCATGTAACTGTCAAACAGTCCTTATTTTATATGACTTAAGAAGTACATTACATAAAAACTTAAAAACACAGAAATATAGATCCAGCAAGCATGATACTATCAGATAACAATGATGGAAATGGGGGCTGGAGAAGATGTCTCATGGTTAAGAGTGCGGAAACCCCCAGCTTGGTTCCTAAAACTCATGTCAAGTGACTCACAACTACCTGTGACTTCAGAACTAGACTACAACCACACAAACACATACACACTATTTGTTTGTTAAAAAAAAACTGGAAAAGAGGCAAAGACAGAAACAGGAACAGTAGCTAACATTGAGTAGCTTGTTTTCAATATATATTTCAATATTTCATCTTATTATGTCCTCTTTTAAAGATCAATAATTGAGGCTCAGAGAATGGAAATGGCTTGGGATTTGGGGGTGCCTCCCTGGAGACAGAACACTGTGCTAGTGTGATTTACACTACTAACAGGCCCATTACATGTTGATGAAAACTAAGAATCTTTTAAAACATGATCATGAAGAAATAACCACAGAGCTTGTTTTTTTTTCTTTCAAATTTTATTATCAAGAACCAAATTTATTTTGCCATCTTTTTATAAGCTCCCTTGTAAAATGTGGTTTTGGCTAGTGAAAACGCTCTGGAACAAGGTATCTGTGAAGGCTCCAGCTCTCCATGAGCGTGCTAAATCTCACCGAATTTTACACCTTTAAATCTGCTAAAATGGTAAAGTTTATGTTACGTGCATTTTAGCACCATGATTTTTTAATGTCATTTGGCTCCCGAAGGATGTAATCAAAATGTTATTCTCTACATATTCAGGATCACAAATTCTGAGTGCAGATCTGCATCTCTATAGCTATGCTTTATTCCAACCTCTTTGCTGCTGTCTCCATCCTGTGCTCAGATTGTGCAGATCCAACTTTGTGACTGG